>NC_084999.1:19396256-19426256 GCF_963854185.1 Sardina pilchardus | reverse complement strand
CTGGCTCACGCTGCGGTCTCTGTGTGCCGTGGCTAAGGGCGGCTTATCAGTTCCGATCAGACGTGGGGACGGAGAGCGGTGGAGGAGATGGAGAGCAAAGCCACAACCCACGTGCTGGCACGCACGTACACGCACACACACACACACACACATATACGCACGCACGTACACACACACACATACACACACACATATACGCACGCACGTACACGCACACACGCGCACATATACGTACGCACGTACACGCACACAGACACACACACACACATACACACACAGGCACGCACGTACGCACGTATGCACACACACCACGCATACACACACACACACACACACACACACACACACACACACACACATATACAAACATACATGCACACATACAGACACACACACACACACGCGCACCCACGCAAGTGTTCACTCATACGTGCACACACACCTGCATTCACACTGACTTCACGCTTACACTACACACGTACACACCTGTGGCCACAATGGCCAAGGCAATTAAAAAAATACAAGTAGCCAGTTGCATTCATATTGCATTCATCATGCAAGTAGGCACACTAACACACACACACACACACACACGCACACACACGCACACACACGCGTACATAGGCACACAGATTGGAATCAGAAATGTTCACTCATCACTCTCTTCCTTCAACTCTTCTGAAATACTCAACGCCCGCCAGTGGCCTCTTGTTCTTCTTCTCTTTTCATGGAAACAGATGCAGAACTCCCAGCATGAAAATCGACATGTTTCCCAAGTTCAAAGTGGATATGAAATTAGGCTCAGTATTAATATCTACTCGCACTTCTCAGAACTGACTCTGAGACTTCCCCAAGTCGAGCTGTGTCAGTTCAGTCTCTGGTGGCAGAGATATCAGGTAGCACAGAGCATGGAACTCAAGTACACTTGTTTTATGTTACTTTCTATTTGACACAAGGGGTTTTGGCAACTATTTGACCCATGCATCGACTATTAAAACCACTTGTCAGTGCTGTAGGCAGCAGACAACTGCAGTAGTCATGGATAAAATGGCCATTACAATGTATGGAACTACTTCATTGAAACTTGTCCTTTTCTAAAGTAACATGTAAGTTGTGTTCAGCTCAATAAGTTCAAATCAGTTCAGCAAGAACACACCTCTGATATGGATAGCCATCTAAAGATGAAACATCCGCTGCACTGTGCTGTACATGATGACTAGTCAACAACTATTATGAAAAACTTGTCATATAGCAAAAATCAGTAGTTATGAAACCTTGACATTGCATTATGTATTATGAAATACAGTGGTCATTCAACAAACCTACTGGCTGTTTCACTAGCTGAGGTTAAAATAATAAAAAGAATCCATTTCACCTTTATGTTTTGTTTGAAGAAACAAGAGGAGATACTAATCGTGTTTTCTACTATGAAACAGGCCGACATCAAATTCCAAGCAGTTTTCGATAATGCATCGGTCAGAGAAAAATGGTGGAAAGTTTAGTGTCTCAATATTTCATACAGTTCTTACACAATTGTTTGTAACTACACTGAATCTTCAACCTCCCACCAACCACATTTGCTCCATGATTTTTTGCAATACCATGGTTTGCAGTGTTGACATATTTTTGAGGCAAGCACTTCACGTTTTTTTTTTTATTTCTCTGTGTGTATTCCGCATTGGCTGGAGGTCACAGTGTTTGTCGTTTCAGCAAGAAAGCACACCCTGGCCACACAGCTCTCTGTGTCTGTGTGTGCTGTTGAGGAGAGTATTACTACGTGGAACGGCCACAGGCACAACTATCACATCTGTCCCGCTGCACTCTACCTCGGTCATCCTTTTCTTGCGAAGGGTGTAACCAAAACAGTCCACTTCTCAGACAAAACAACGGGACCGTGTGGCCATGACGCCCTTCTTCTCTCACCCAAACGTCAACTCAGCGCACCCTTCCATTACGCCATTTACACAGGAGAGAGGAGCGCGCAGGCACGCAGAGGACACCAGAAACGACTCACCGCATCAAACACACACACGCGCACGCACACACACACACACACACACACACACACACACACACACACACACACACACACACACACACACACACACAAAGACACATACAGTATACACTGAACATACACATACCATACTCACAAACACATGGACAGAGGCAGAACATGCACACACACAGAACATGCACATCCAAGGCATGAGCGCGCACACACACACACACACACACACACACACACACACACACACACACACACACACACACACACACACACACACACAAAGGCAACAAGACACTAGTTTTCCAGCACAGATACTTCAGTAAGATCTCCGCGTAGCACGGGGAACATCCCTCACGGTACTTGTCAGCCACAGCATCACAAGAATGTGGAAAAACCCCTCGTTTGGAGGGAAGTGAGGAAACTGGAGCACCAGGTACCAGCGGGCCCCAAGGAAGAGAGAGAAACCCTCGGACAATCGCTCTATGTTTATCTACATTCATCAGATTGAAGGGAATAAAGAAAACAAGAAAGTAAGTAAAAAAAAGAAAGAAAGAAAGAAACTCTGCAGCTACGTTTATAATACTGATACTGTATACAGAGTCGGTCTTATTATTCTGATGAAGTCAATCAAGGAGGAGATGATGTGCAAGCTCGCTTAAATGGGATATACCAGTAAAAGAAGTGACAAAACAGCGGAAGAATGACTAACGTGATAGTGAGAGCCTTTTGTTTTTATCACAGGGCTCAGTTGAGACCAGATTACTGTAGAAGGTGACTCAGGGCTGTCACAGTGCGTGTACTGTGTACTATTAGTCATTGGACTGATTACAGTACATGGGCGTAATTTCAAGGTTATATCTTTAAATGTCCAATGACAGTCATAAAAGAGCATACCATTGTCCAGTTACCGCAGTGCCACCTTGTTACCAAACACAATCGCACTTTTATGATGATCAATATTCAGCACACTCACACAGACACACACACACACACACACAGAGATAGATGATACACACTTGTGCAGTTAACCGGACACTTGACACATCCACATTTACTGGGTTATTTGTCTAAGGATAAGATAAGGCACTGAACAGTAGTGGTGACACACCATAGTGACACACTCGAGTACCAGAGAAGCGAACACAATTCAGATTGTCCTGTCCAAATCTGATGACAATTTCTACAGATACAATGATTCGGATTAATCATTTCCTCTGGATCAAGAATGCCATATTAGAGGTTACATAGTACCATTCATGAATGTAGCCATTCATACTCATTTCTACAATAGGGCACCTAAAGTACATCTCGTCATCCTAAGCCCAGATGTTGACCGAGAACTTTGACCATGTAGCCGTCTGTCTTGAACAACTTTGTCCAACCCATTTCGGGCATGTACTTAAAGGGATATTCCACCATTTGGAGACTCAAGTTCATTTTCCACCTCCCCTCGAGCAAAACAATTGATATTTAACTTTTTCCCATTCATCCAGCCGTTCTCTGAGTCTGGCGCTAAAACGTTTAGCTCCAGCCTAGCTAAGATCATTGAATCGGTTTAGACCATTAGCATCTTGCCTGCTAGCATCACACTTAAAAGTGACTGGATGAATGGGAAAAAAGTAAATATCAATTGTGTTTTGCTCGAAGGGAAGTGGAAAATGAGCTTAATTCCCCAAATGGTGGAATATCCATTTAAACGGCGTGCCACTGCTCTGCCATAGCATTTGACCTGGAAGGCTCTGTGTGTCCCTCCTGAGATTCCTTACCATGAGGCCTGTGAAAAGGCACACCACCTTGCCGCAGCTGGTGACCGGGGACACGTCCCCATAGCCCACAGTCAGGAAGGTGATGGCCGTGAGCCAGAGGGCCGTATCCATATTCCCCGCCGTCTTCTGCATCTGCCTGTGGGGAGCAGAGTCACTGAGTTAGTTTGCCTGTGGGCCAAGCAGCATGCAGAGACAAAAGCAGTGCGTACCTGATTCTTCTCCTGCTCCACTAAACATTGTGTAGAACAAACATGGTTTTCTGATATCACATTGGAAATGGGGGTTTATCTTGCTTCTTTATTTGTAATTCAGAGTGTGTACGTGTACACCACAATTTAAAATACAGAAACAAACAACCATTCTAATTTTATTTAGCTAAAAATTATTATTATTATTATTATTATTATATTAGCCAATCTAATAGACTCATACATGTTATTCTTGGTTAACGTGTTTATAACATTCTTCTTGAGAATACAGAACAACTGTACAAATCAGCAATAGGCTATTCCATTATTCCATTTATGATTGACCCTTTTGGACAGTATGATAACAAATTATAAACAATTATATATATAAACTTTTCCTACTTTGTGTCCAAATAATGAACATTTTTCTAGAGAACTACAGAACTGCAAAGCAGTAGGCTATTCCAGTTATTATTTACCCTTTTGGACAGTGTGCAATTACTGTAAAAAAAAAAAAAAATCCACTTTGTGTCCAAATGAGGAAAATCTCTTGATTGACGTGTCTGACTCTGAACAGATGGGTCTCAGGCAGCAGTGAAAGTGTATGCGCAGTTGGCACAGAGCTTCTGAATGGACCCCATTAACAACTAATCTTTTATTAGACATCCTTTCCGAGCAAAGACTTCAAATTGACCATCAGAGGCAGCGCACAGCTGGCCAGGAGTGAGGTGCTGTTTCTAATCAACAGATGTGCAAAGGAACGAAAACGTGCGTGCGCCCAAATCTGGCTACCTTGGACAGTAACGTCGGCACAAATGTGTATGTGTGAGCAGATGTCTGTAAGTGCATGCGCACCTTTGCACATGTTTCTGTCTGAGAACGTCTGTGTGCATTAACATGATATGAATATGTCCTGCAGGGGAAATGAGCTAAGGTCATACAAAAAAGCTTGAACTGTTGTTTGTCGAAGGATGTGAAATGTTTCTGTGTCATATCGAAAGAAAAGGCCAGAAAAAGGCAAGAGCACCTCAGCTTGAGGATCTTCCTCAAGGAGTTCTCCGTTATTTGGAAAAGCCTTTTATTCCATAGGAAAATTCCCTATGGGAATTGAGCCCTTGTCTGGTGGAGCATTTTGAGGCTACTGCTGTATTGCGGCTCCTTCCGTCAATGTCTCTTCAGGGAGATGCTGTTATGCCATTGCCCCTCATTGCAGCCAACAGATTTTGTTAACCAACTCGGACTGCTAGCCTGGGGTGGGTTTATCCTTGCTAGCTCCACTAAACCATGAACTTTCAGCCAATTATTACTCCAATGCCTTGCTAAATAATGAATATGAATAAAATCAAATTTCACACCAAAGTCAGAGAGGATTGAGGCAATTAGAAGTCCAAAATCTTAGTCTACAGCAATATATGTGTTTTCCAGATGCATAGATGTTTGTGTACTTCTACAGATGTGGAGATGTTAAGGTTATTGAAACACTGAGGAAACTGGACCACACATAGCAGCACCAATCCTGCATAGCGAGCCATGCCTTTCACAATGTCACACCTAGGATACCCTCATGAGGAAGCACTGACATCCCAGCAACAGCAAGCAATTTACTGGAAAAGTGTTATGCACTTATGTGTAATGAGCGTGTATAAACGTGTGTGTGTGTGTGTGAGTGTATGGGCTGAATGTTGACTGACTGAATGCAAGGGCGTTGGAGGCATTTCAGACCTGGGTGGGACAAAGTAGCGGGGGGTCAGGAGACTTCGGGAGTTTAACCAAGTACCGGTAGATGTGATTTCCTGTGACTCTGGTGCATTCTATCAGGTGGCCTAACTGGAGAAGGGCGATACCTTTTTTTGTTCACATTCAATCTTGACTGCAAACGCGAACCTGGCTGAGCTGAGCATGCTTTCCAGAGTGACAGAAATTGCGCTGCACGGTTTGCACTCAATATAGCCTAGGAATACTGTTATTAATATTACTGTAAACAAGGACTAGGCTCAGGGGCTGTTTTAGGCTACTACATTTGGGTGGGCTGGTATAAATTTGGGGTGTGAAACATAGCAAATCGGTCAAAATTGACACAAACACAGAAGAATCCGTACAACCTAGTTTGAGTTGAGACAACAGCCAGGGAGAGGCAGTATTTCTGATACATGTATTCAACATAAGTAGGTTATTTCAAATACCAAAATGTCCCCCCCTCATACAATGGGTCCAATGCCCATTAATCAACAGCCACATGAATGCTTTCATTAATTGCTTTTTACCACCTAAAAAACATTGGCAAATGTAGTGGTCCATAGAAAAGCCTATTGACACATTTGTCTTCAACAGGGTTGATAACTACAATTGGCTTCCTAAATAGGTCTTCCCACAGCGGTAGATAAAGCAGAGTGGCCACACTCCCATAGACCTCCATAGGAAAAAATGGCAGCACTTTTTCCAGGCTATTTCCTCGTTATGGGACTGGGAAATATTTACAGCCAATCTCTTGGTCAGTAGTCATTGAGTTAATTGATTACACCTTCCAGCATCCAGAAGTACATCTCACCCTCCTGCGATTCAGCCATTCAGCACAGTTTTTTTTGGAACTTTTGACTCAACAACATCAAACAGTGTCGCATCTCTCTTTCTATGGCTCTGGGTCTTCCTAAAAAGACCATCATAAAATATTAGCTACTACAAAAAGCAACAGCAAGGGTTTTCACAAAAAACAAGAACTGACGACATTACTCTAACACTTGCGTCCCTGCACTGGCTTCTAATAATTGGCTTGCAGAATTGACTTGTTTATAAATCACTAGATGGAACGGGACCTAATTAGCTATCACATTCTTCAGCCGCACACACCTTCCAGATCTCTCAGGTCTCAGGAGAAATACTTGTTTTCAAAACCCACTGTTAGAGCTAAATATGGTGAAGCAGCTTTTAACCACTATGCAGTTCAGCTCTGTGTGTGTGTGTGTGTGTGTGTGTGTGTGTGTGTGTGTGTGTGTGTGTGTGTGTGTGTGTGCGCGCGCGTGCACGTGCGTGTGTGTGTGTGTGTGTGTGTGTCATTGAAAGTGACAGTTGACATATTTGTGTATGTGTCCAGACCGGGGGCAGTGTGTATGTAAATGTATGTGTGTGTGTGTGTGTGTGTGTGTGTGTGTGTGTGTGTACCTCTCACACAGTGTGAGTGTCCAGGAGGCCAGGAACCAGAAGAGCAGGATGAAGAGGAGCAGCGTGCGCGCCGGGTACTTGTTCATGAGCACCTTGAGCAGGAAGCGGAAGGAGAAGTTGATCTTGTTGAGCGAGCCGATGGTGCGGTACGAGGCGTTGAGCAGCACCTTGCTGTGCAGCATGATGGTCCTGTGCACCAGGTACAGCCGCAGGAACATCATGGCCGACATCAGGATCTCCACGTCCCGCAGCGCCTTGTGCCGCGTCGACAGGCACAGCGGCGACGACGCGTTCGTCTCCGACGCCTCCTGAGGCGGCGAGGGCGTCCTCTGGCCGTCGGCCTCCGCCTCTGGGCTCCACCAGTAGGTGGCGACAGGGTGGACGGCGCAGACCAGCAGCTCCAGGGAGATGCCCAGCACGCGGTTTTTGGTCATGGCAATGCGCCAGTCCATCAGATTGTGGTCGATGACAAAGAGCTGCGAGGCACAAGGAGGATTAGAGTCACAGGAGTGGAGTCAGTGAGTGAGTTAATGAGTGAGTTAATAATCTTGAATTTCCTCTTGGGGATCAATAAAGTATCTATCTATCTATCTATCTATCTATCTATCTATCTATCTAGTTAAGAAATAAGTGAGTGAGTCAGTTAAAAAGTGAGTGAGTGAGTGAGTGAGTGAGTGAATGATTGAGTGAATGAATGAGTGAGCGACTGAACGAGTGAATGAGAGAGTGGGTGAATGAGTGAGTGAGTGAGCAAGTGAATGAATCAGTGAGCGAGTAAGTGAATAAGTGAGTGAGTGAGTGAGTGAGTCAGTGAGTGAGTGAGTGAGTCAGTGAGTGAGTGAGTCAGTGAGAGTGAGTCAGTGAATGAATGAATGAATGAATGAATGAATGAGTATGCGAGCAAGTGAGTGAATCAGTGAGTGAGTCAGTGAATAAGTGTGTGAGTGAGTAAGCAACTGAGTGAGTGAGTGAATGAATGATTGAATCAATGAAGGAGTGAGTGAATAAGTGAGTGAGTGAGTGAGTGACTCAGTGAGTGAGTAAGTGAGCGAGCGATTGAATGAGCGAGTGAATAATGGTAGGACAGCAAGAAAGACTACGAGCAGGGCAGAAGGCATGGGGTAGAGACACAGAGACAACAACAGAGACGCGGGGGTAAAGATATATAGTGGCAACAACTCAGAAACTAGAAAAAAGAGAGAGAGATAACAGAAAACTAGAAACCCTAAGAAAGAAAACCTCCTGTTAGCTTTTGGTTGACCACATAGTGATGATTAACTAAATCAGGAACATAACTGGGGTGAAACACAGTGTGACTTCAGATAAAACCTAACCACCTTGATATAAATAAAGAAGAACAAGGCCTTTGTCTGATATGCATCGAAAGGCAGTCATGGCTTAACTTAGAAAATGCTAAAATATGAATTCAGCATTGAGCTCCAGCATATATGCTTACACTTTTCCAAGGCAGATAAAAAGAAAGCCCTTTGAAATAATAAATAAATGCTATCTTGAGAAAATATTTTCATAATTCCATGAGACCCAACCGTTATACCATTTCCAGTCAATATGAACCTGTTACTGGACAAGTTCTAGGATAAGTGTGGACAGTTGTGCACTGTAACTTAAATTGACCCAAACCTTAAAGAGACCCTATGCAACTTTTTCATAGTCATAAAATCGCTCAGAAATCGTTGTTTTGCTTGACTGACCAGTTTCATCGAAAACAGTAATATTTCCTCCCGCCCCCAGTGTCCCTATCCGCTATTGCAACCTTGCAGTTTCTGCAGGAGACGATCGCTCCTTGTTTACATCTGGAAGTCTGAGACACGTAAGGAACAAGAGGAACCACGCTTGCAATTTATATATTTATATGTAGCCTATATATGTATAAATATACACGCTAAAGCTGTCGGGAGAGCTCTGCAGAGAAATATGCAAGCATAAAACGAGCGAAAATGAAAATCAAAACCGAAACCAGAGATGAAATCGCCAATCCTTCATAGTTCCTCTTTAAGGGTCTCAAAGTTGCTTGATTTTTTCTCAGTGCCCAAACAATCATAAACACATCTGCCATGACAAAGTTGCACAAATCCTTTGAATTCAAGCATGATCTTACACACGGTTACTTGGATACAGCCAAAACTGTTATCCCAAGCCCTCAAAAAGGCACATGTTACCTGGCCTCAACCTGGCACCCTCTGCTCCGCACAACGCACTTCCAGCTGTGTAAATACCCGGCCCCTTTATGGAAGACAATTTCGATTAAGGGCTTCCACAAAGCTGGAGACAGCGCGAGGGCCAGGAGCCAGCAGGAGCAGCAGCACCACTGCTGCCCGTCCGGTCATGAGGGAGCCATTGACAGTCCTCCTGTGGCTCCCGAGAGCAAATGCTGCGCCGCGACTCAGGGTGGGAGCGCTCTCTGTGTATGCTTGGCATGCTATGCAAGGCCCAGTGGAATTCCACATGGGGCAGGTGGCACAGAGTCGCTGGGTGGGGGTGTTTGGGAATTGGGGTGGTGGGAGTGGTAACTGAGTGGGGGTGGGGGAATTATAGGGGGGGGGGGGGGTTGTGAGAGGTCGGGGTGAGATAGGGATCATGTAGAGGCAGGTGATGTGTTGGCAGACCGTCATTTTTGGAACATGTGTTTAGGCACTCAGTAAGGCTACCAGAAGCTGGGGGCTAATACTAAATGCTGAATGTCAACAGATTTCAAGCTGGACGGACGGAAATAAACAAGGTCTTTTTCATGCTTTCTGTGTCTTTTCCCTCAAAAGATCTCTCAGATGACATGTCCTCTATACTTTTTTAGTTTAGCAACATTCCAATTACACTTAATAGAACCAACATGAAATCTAATTAGGAATTCCACTAGATCTATCTATGTTTTCAGAGAGTTCGTTTTAGAGATTAGTAAGAGTAGAAGACCATCTCAGTAACGAGCTTCCTATCCCAAAATACTGCATTTAACCATCTTGAGCGTCTGCACACAGAGCCCAAATCAGCCCGCTACACGAGGAGGTGGATTGACCCCGACCGCCTTCAGAAGCGTCGCTGGCCTTATCTCCACACAGCATTCGCAGCAGATCTCCTCCCTCTCGCTGGTATGTCTCCTGGAAGCATCCCAACAGCCATTACAATCAGGCTGCTGGTCTACAGTAGGTGGGTGATTTCTGGCAGGGCCTTCTGCTCATCTGGCCAGAGCCTCATTGCCCCTCTGATCTCTTTCATGAATGACGACTCAGTGTTTATGTGGCACCATGGTGGACCAAAGGTGTCATCACAGACACACCTCTTTCTCTCATACTCTCTCTCTCTCTCTCTCTCACACACACACACACACACACACACAAGCGCGTGCACATACGCAGACATACACCCATCCATGCACGCAGTATCTGACATTCTCAGATCTGAGACCCTTGAGTCTGGCATGGTGAGTTGCTGGTTGGCGGAGGAGCAGCGAGTGGCCCTAGTGTAGAGTTACAGCACCTTCTCCCGATCTCTCGCTCTCAGGCGCATAGACGAGATCTTACGGCAGGGGGACAAAAATAAGCGGAGATGATCACCCCGCGCAGAGAATCTGAGTCATCACATCTCGTGCCATTTCATCTTATCGTGTGTCATCTCACCTCGCTGACGACAAACTCGGACAAACGAAGAGAAAGTCCCCATAAACCTGACACAGCACAACTGTTTCACTACAACGTTACATTGGCAGAATCTTCCACTGGGGATAAGAGGGTCTGGCTCTGGGAAAACTATATCAACCGTCGCAAATGTTACAGTTTTGAAGACCAGACTTAAATACCTTCAATAGTACCAGCTAAGAGAAGGGGGCTTATTGGCCATGGCAAAAAAAAAACAAACACTCATTTGGGGCACTGCTGCTTCCGCTCATTACAGGTTCTCATGAGGTTTCTCAAGTTCAGTTATCATGCTTTGCACTTACTTGCTCATTGACAAGAGCAAGCACTTCAGCTTCACTTCCTTGATTTGCACCAGATAGTTCGTGTCACTCTCTGAAAGGGCCGTCTGCAGCTTAGCCTACTAAACTTACTACGGCTACATATTCTGACACCGATACTGCTGCCCACTCCCATTGATGGAAGTGGCTTGTGTTGTGCATCAGTTTGATGATCTGTGCAGGAGGGGCACCACCACACTCACCCTGACATCCTTGTAATGGAAGGCCATGATGAGGATGACCAGACAGCCAGTAGAGATGCTGACGAGGCTGTTAAGGGTCTGGGCGTACACCGATCCCTGAAAGACACAAGAACAGCATAGCGCAAATGTTTTTTTTTTTGGAAAAAGAAAACAAAAAAAAAACAGAAAACCGAGGAGCAGAGAAAATAAACCAGAGCGGCGAAGAAAAACAGGGCGATGGCTCCTCTCGGGCCGATAAGACCGCGCTCGGGTTTTCAAAGCCTTTCCGCTTGTCGTTTTCCAGTAGCTGGGCAGATAGCGGAACGCCGTGGCCCGGAGGCAAAGGTCTGCACCTCTGCACCGGTCTGGGGCGACAACTTTCACTGGAGCCGTGCATGGGAATAATAGGAGTGCCTCACAAACAGGCAAGAGCAGACACGCACTCACGCTAGAGTGAGGAGTGAGTTGGGGAGGGGGTTGGGGGGGGCTGGATGAGTGCCGTGCCAAGCACTGACTCCGCATATGACTGAGCCTTTACTAGAACTGCACAAACTGCCAGAAAGTTGGATGGAACTTAGAGAGATGCGTGTGTGGAGCCACCAATTCCATTGCTCCCTAATGATACTTCTGGACATTCCTTGCACAAACAGCTTGAGATAGATGAGCATCTGTGGTCCATAAATAATCTCCATCCCTCACACATGGGCGCCACACACATACAGTACATAGAGGCCTACACATTACCACAAGTGTGAATCATTAGCAATGTAGCAACACACCCACAGAATTCATCTCCTCTATGATCAGAAGTAATTAATCTCCTCTATGATCTGAAGAGGTTGGGGCAATCATACAGTACTTTTGGGCGATTAGCTTGACTTACTTTTTACAGTATGTGCTCATGTAATCAAGTCAAAACTAATTGATAACAGATGGTTATGTGCCTACTCCCCTGCTGGGACCATAGATAAGGCAGTTTGACACTGCCACACAAGACGAAGCGGTTTCTTCTTGTGTCTGAGAAAGAGAAAGCAGAAAAACACCAGACACCAAAATGTTTACACAACCTGAGATTGATTAGTTGTCAATACAGATCTCTGATTGATTTTGAGTGGGGTGTTGAAAGTTGCTCTACAAAGCTTGTCTCTTCACACTAAATTATTTGTCAGCTTCTGCTGAAGAAACATACTTATATCATGTCATGGCTTGCTTGTTACTTGTTAGTCACTCTATACATCCTATTATGGCTTTCTTGTGCCTACAAGCACACAGAGTTTCACAAATCACCACTATGGGACAGTGTAATCAAGGGAATACATTTCAAATTCTCCCTGGATTAACTCCCATGTATGGAGAACCTCTCAATTTTGTGCCTTGGGATTACATATGTAAATGTTTGTGGTCATGACCACTATGAAGTATGCTGTGTTATAACATAGCAACTTATGAGGAAAGCGAAAGAGGCATCTTATTCAAGCCAAAAATGCATGGGCAACCCATACACTGGCAAAAAAAATATATGGTTCTGAAAACGATAGCCTACTGTAATCAAAGCATTGTATGCTGAAGTGAAATATTCAGTTTGGATATTGTCTCTGTTGAGCACTAGTGCTCCTGTACAAAACTGAGGAGGAAGCTCCTGACCTAAAAACGACTGTAGGTAATGGCCGTCTCGACATCTCGCCGTCTCTTAAATGAAGAAAGGTGTGTTGTTTATTGCCATGACGTAGACTCGCGCTACTGAAGTAACGTCCATGGAAGGTTTAATGGGGAAATCATTTAATGACAACTGGTCAGGGTTTACAGTGTAAAAGATATGAGTAATTGCAAAGCCTCAGTCTGCCGACGGGAAACTTCAACACATTAAGGTATGGTCTGACGTACGTTGGCAACATACATTGTTTTCCGCAGTTTCACTGTCAATATTTTCAGTGTGTCTAATTTTAGAAGACTCCGGGATACTTGACTAAATTGTTGCAGACTACCTAGACTAGACCCTCCATCTTTAAATAATAAACAGACGAGGAAAGATTTGAATGAGACGCACTTGATCTGTGTTGGGTAGATAAATCATTAGGTCTAACGGTGTTTTACAGTAGGCCGATTACTAACCTCGCAAATTGCACCCACACTTGATTCCATCTGTTTCCGTGTCTTCAAGTGTAAGTAATAATCAGAACAAAGGTTTTTGGTTTTTAAGGCTGTCTGCCACACAGTCTAATGGGCCTGTGTTTAACCAAATGACTGCTGTCTTTACGATAGACTACTATTGAATCAGCTGGGAAGCTATAACTTTGCCCAGTGTGCTATCAACAATGGCTGATGGCAGAGTCATTCGCGCATCAGGTAGTGGGGCACGAGTAGTGTAGACAGACGGTTACAAATGGCTGCGCAATTAATTCCAGACCAATTTCTGCGGTATGTTTGTGGGACAACACATGAAAATGAGCACGGGTGCTTGTGGGCCTTTGGAGGTCAACCCACGAATCCCACGAATTATTCAAACAAGCACTAATTATGCACCAAATGATGTGGAAAGATACAATATGACTCTGGGCAATCACGAGAATCACGGGAGAGGGGGGGGGGGGGGGCAAAATGTGGAAAAACTTCCATAAATAGCCAGTTTTCCTGCATAACCTGGTTTCCAAGAAATGTTATTCTTAAATACACGGTCACGCCTTGAGGGCGCAAGGCGGCTACTCCTTTGCATGCAAATTAATTTTTCTCCAAATTGCCCCAGAAACTTTTGAAACAACGTGCGCATTTACTAAATGGAAACTGAAGAAGTTTATACTAATTTGCTAAATCAAGATAATGTATAGGAAAATTCAACCAAAGGCTAATTAGGTGCCGGTGGTTGAGATGCTGGAAAAACTGGAGAGCATGTGTGCAAGGGATTGTCTGCCCACAACCAGCGGCTACATCCCACAACAAGCCTACCTGACCAGAATTAAAGCAACAGTCTGGAAGTCTGTGAATGAAATCCATTTTGTTAGTCATATAAAAATATTGAATACATATATTTTGACTAATTTTCTCAATGTTTCATGGCAATTCCTCGACGCTGTTAAATAGAATTATGTGCACATGGCGCTTTGCAGAATCTGCCCTATCATTTCAATACACGCGTTCTGTATGATTAGTAAAATGCTCTTCTTTTGGGTGTAATATGAAAGAGCAACCCCAAAGAGCAACCCTAAACATTGTAATTTGGTTTCCATAGTGTGTACAAAGTTGTGCTTAGGTTGTTTTCTTCCCCCCCCACACAATTGCAAAATACATTTGTCACCTGTAGAGAAAGCACGCATTCAATCTCCTGACCTGAGTATACAACAGAAACAAAGTTATCTCCCGCGTGGACCTGGTGTGAGCGAACTGTTTGACAGTACACAAGATATCTGGTTTCCTGGCTTAGTCACCTACATGTGAATTGCTACAGTGGCTTCAGTCAGCTGCTGTGTACACGTCTAGGTTACATTAATTGCTTAGGGCTGCGATTGTTGGTGAAAACCATCAGGTTATGGGAAACAAGGTCGCTCAGCCTAAAATAGCACATAACATCGACAAGGATTTCCTATGTTTTAGTACCCCAATCCAAGGAAGGACAACTCTGTAGGCGCGTTTGATGTTGACGCTGTTGGCCAGGCATGAGCAGATGAGCGCATAAGAGCAATGTTGTATTTTAGAGATTAATTGATGTAGGTTAATTCATGATTCATGAAAATAACTACTTTGTCATCTACTATCAGTTAGGTTAGGCCTATAAGTAGCATTCGCTTGTGGTAGTGTTTATATGTGGATAATGTGTGCTATATTTTGCTCTCAGTGACACGCTCGCTATATCTGTGTAAAGCTTGTTCTTCTTTGTCGTTTGCCAATGTAGTTTTAAGTCCACACACACACAGGCTAGGCTACAAGTTAAATGAAATGGCAGGTGAAATGAACACATTTAACTAGATAGATTGTGACAAGAGTCTATCACACTTACCGCTTGATATATGACAGGACACAGCTCATTATGGAGAATCATAAGTGTTATTCCAAACAGCGCTGTGGCGAGTGCCCACGCACACAAGCGCCTTTTATCCTCCAGTAAAAACTTTCTGTCCCTTAATCTGTGCAGATTGTCGCCTTCGGTAGGACTAATTCTCTTACAGCTGAGGGCATAGGACAGCGGAACGGTGATCTCTGTGTCGCCACCGTTGCGTTTGATCAGACCATCACAAATTTTCTCGTCTGCGTTTGAATCGGAGCACAGGTTGCGGGCAGTCATCTCCATTGCTCGCATTCGCCGACTGTCTGTACTGTCGGTACTGTCCCTGTCGTCTTCCTCGGTCGCTTCGTCTTCCTTTTGTCCCCCTGCCGCGCTTTCCCTCCGACTACGAGAGGGCATTGCACGCATGAAGAGCAGAAAGCCAAGCTATCGAGCTGTTCTCCACACATTAAAAGATCAGGACTGAAGTCCAGCGGTGCGCACCTTCCCAAAGTCCAGCGATTGTGACTTGCTTCAGTTGCGTGCCTTCTAAAGTCGCCCAGTGCGTGCGTTCTGAAGGCGCTGTGCCTATTTGCATCGGATAGATGTTCGCCTGTAGAAGAAGCTTAACCCACATGTCTTGCACTTCTCCCTGTTGCGTTTTTTCCTCCTTCGTTGAAATAGACGGACAAGCAAAAGGAGGAGGAAGTAACAGCGAGTGTCCGTCATTCTACTGAAGAGACGGAGATACCAGCCTGCCTTTCACTGCTCTCAGACTATTTTCATTTTACCCGTCGCACATGTCCAGGGCAGTCCAGAGCTGTTATCACAACCGACCATGTGTCAGCAAACACATATAGAGATAGTAAGTCTAATACTGTATGTAAAGGAATAAGTTGACTTATAATACATTATACCAACCTCTTTCAAATATGCTACTAAGTCAGATGTATGCAGCATGTTTAGAAGCCTTATGACTGCCATTGTCATATATTTTTTGAAGACCATGGTTATTTTAGCTTCCAAATAACAACTGTAATAGTCCTTTGAGCAGTAATATTGAGCTATTTTGTCTGTGTGCAAGTACAAACTCTAGCTTATTTTCTAATAATACATTATCTTACAACTGAATAAGGGGACGAAACATGTTAATTAGAGCACAAGTCATTAAGGGTTTTTTTGTGGGCTACACAGTAGATTTAAATACACAAGTTACATTTAATTTCATTTATCGGGGACAATGGAGAGCTGACATTCAGTGTAGAAATAGAACTGGCTTAGTGGGCATATGGTGTGCACTTACAGTCACTGTTACTAGGTTGAGAAGGGACAGCAGAGAGCTATATTAGTGATGCTATTTGTTTATATTATGGCTCATGAGAGGCACACAGCATGTGAACGCAACACAGTGAGAGTGAAACTGCTAAGGGCAGTCCAGGGGGAGTGGACAGTACAGTAGACATGATGTGGATGCATAGCAGACCAATGGGAATGGACTACATAGTCGAGATGGCACCGGTCCAGCGTGAATGTTTATGTTTATTGTTTATGTCTGCATGTTATGTATGTCCAAAGCAACTTACAATGACCATCAATAAACATTAAATTAATATTAAAATGATAAGTTTATATAGTAAAGTCATAAGGCCTATAGATAAGAAAAATACATCAATAGTCTTAAATAGAATGAACAGAATAATAACCACCGATGCACTAAAAATTAATGATTTAATTCCACAAGGAGGCCTCTCATTGTGATATTCACTTTTTGTCTGAAAAATTACTTCAACTCAGTCAGCCATGTGTATTCTTGAAAAAAAGTACTTAAAAATGTTTTATAATTTATAAGTCATTTTTGGGGCTCTTTGTTTTGTTTTTTTTTTGCTTTTTTAGGACAGTTAGAGAGTGCCAGACTCGATTGAACCCAGGTACCCGTGGGCACTCGAACCTATACTGTATGTGGTTTGGGCACTGTAGCCAGCTGTGCTGCAGTGCGAAAGGTGTCCAAGCTGGACATTATCAAAGGAAGAAAGAGGAGGATAATTTGTTTACTTTGTTTCAGTATGTCATTCATTTTTCTCTATGTGAAATAAGACACCACTACATCTGTATATCCTCGGGCATGCTCGTTAGAGCTGGTCTTGGTCTTAACTATAGTAGCCATGTAGACGGAAATTCGTTTAATCAGCTTCCGATGCTACTGATTGAAGATGGAGCCAAACAGCTGGAACTTTGTATGGTTCACAAGATAAACTAACCAGAGCTCCAATTTGTTTAAGTACTTTAAGAAAACATCTCATCAAATTGCAAGTGTAGTCAGGCTAACCTCAGCCTACACAGGCACAGGACTGGGATGGATAGGTCTTCTTTTATCCATAATGGGACAGGGGAATATTTTCCAGACACACTGCTGCCATATACCATCATTCAACTTACATCACTCAAAAAATTAGGTTTCTGGAGTGTTTTGTTGTTAAATTGTTGAAAGTGAAAGGCGTAAATATCCCAATTAGTAATCCTTTACTTATGCACCTTTGGCAACAATGACAGCCATTCTTGGGAATGACCCCAAATGCTTGGCAGACTTGTGCGTATGCTGCATTCCACAACGCATTACAGAGGCGGACATTCCCAGGAAGTAAAAGTCCTGCCACATATTCTTTCTACCTGTGCACTTAACACAGGTGATATCACTAATTATCTGATATACCTGGCAGCTAATTAGGATGAGCTGGTTAATGGTTGGATCAAACACTTGGCGGGACCTTTACTTTTTGTACCTGGGATGTCCGCCTCTGCGACGCAACTTCCACAAGGCAGTACTGCGAGATACGGCACAACTTCTGGAAGTCAGTCTTTTTTTTTTTTTAAGTATATTTTTTTGGGCTTTTATGCCTTTAATTTGACAGGACAGTAGAGAGAGACAGGAAGTGAGCAGGAGAGAGAATTAGCTCTTTTCACGTGATGTCAGACGAAGCGTTGCTGGGTATCCTCCGGCATGTCCAGCCGCCAAATACTACAGAAGAAGAAGAAGAAGTATTCATGGGTTTCATCAGGTCCCTTTCCACAGGTGTATACAATCAAGCACCTTGATTATCAATGCAGACTGCATGGTGCTTGATTGTATACACCTGTGGAAAGGGACCTGATGAAACCCATGAATACTTATTCTTCTTCTTCTGTAGTATTTGGCGGCTGGACATGCTGGAGGATACCCAGCAACGCTTCATCTGACATCACCGTGAAAAGGGCTAATTGGGGTGGGATCCGAAAAGGACCACGGGGCGGGAATCGACCCCGGTCGCCGGCGTGCGGTGCAGGTGCCCCAGCCAGTCGCACCACGGCTGGGGCCCTGGAAGTCAGTCTTGCGAGTGGCACAGGACAGCAACAAGAGTAATACAGTTTCTGCTCTAACCACCTGTCTCGGGACAGTGGCTGGGTGTCATAGGACACTACTAACAGGACAGGGCCCAGTTTCCCTGATTCTATGAACGTTCTAAGAACGCTCCTAAGAAGTTCTTCGCGCTTAAGAGCTTCTTAACGAATCTGGGAAATGCGGCCCAGGACAGTTTTTGCTCCTACTGCCTCTCCTCTTATGCTACTGACCACCTCTCAGAGGTAAATTCAAAAAGGACCTCTTATGGCCAAAACTGGTAATGCAGTGTGAAAACCCATTTTTTTTGCAGTAATTACAACAGAAAGTTGTAGTGTGAAATCAGGTCAAGGCCAACAGTTTTGTGCAGTAATCATAGCACTTACTGCTCATAAGAAAAACACAGATGCGGTCTGAACTAATACAAGAAGCTCAAACTAAAGTTCAAAGTACAAAGATGTAAAACAAGTCCAAAGAAAATCATGTACTTAGCATCAGTCTCCTCAATGTAAGTGGAACAAAATGTATATACCTATAATGATTGATATTTTAATTGCTTGTAACTTGATGAAATTCCAATGAAAAGGGACCTCTTAGGAGTCAATGGATCGACCTTCCTAACTACCAAATTCACCAGAACTCCCTCCCTCCCTCCTTCCCCCCCAGCGTAGTCTCAGGTTGACTTTGGAGGAACTACGTAATGACCTTGGGCCATGTGACGCAGTCGCCCCCTGTGGATCCTTCCGTCAGGGCATCCTGTCTGACCAATGCTGACGGCAGTGACCCCGCTCTCACGCATTCACACCAATGTTTATGCCAGTGCCCACTCAAACAAGGCCACGGAGTCCACATGCGGACCAAGTGAGTGTCAGTGTTGCAAGAGCAAGTTACGTTTATTTGTTTGTGTGTATGTGTGTGTGTGTGCGCACTACCAGTCAAACGTTTGGACATGCACAGTAGTTTTTTTTAACTATTTCATACATTGTGTTCAGCCATATTTTGTCTTAAGTATTGTTCTACAGAATTCTTTATAGCCTATACAGGTTTCTTATTTCATAATAACTTAACATTCTTCATCATTTAGCTTTATGATTTTTTTCCGATTGATTGAGTGAGAGAAAAACAGCCAAAAAGTTCTCAAAATGTATGAGAATTCCTTCAAGACTGTTGGAAATCCATTTCAGGAGACTATATCAAGTTGGTTGAGACTGTTGACTGGTTGAGACCAAATGTGTCTACATGTACATTGAAAGTAGATTTTTAAAATTGACTTGGTTTGCTTTTTTTTGCTTAAACTAAGTAATTTCATATGTGCTACAGTATGTGTGCTACATAACTCTGTAAAAAAAGAAAGTCAAAGGGAAAAAACATGAATAAGTTGGTGTCCAAACTTTTGACTGGTAGTGTATATGGGTTTATGAGGTTGTAGGGCCGTATTTGATGAGTATATATGTATAACGTCATTATGATGTGCAAATGAAAGAGTCACTAAACAATTATTTTCTCATATATTGTATTTTTTTTTAAAAGAAATATTAATAGTGATTGAGCATGTGAATGAGAATACAGAATAATGCCGCCCAAGAACAACAGGCATGTAACATCACTGAAAAAAGTGTGACTGTTTCTTCTTTGAAAATTTAAAATAAATAAGCACACATATATCAAAAGGTACAGTAAACCAAACATGGTTAAGGGTGGCAGTGAAATATTAACAATAAATTAATATCCAGCTCCAGGGACAGAGTTTTGGCAGGATCTCAGCCCCGGAGACAAAAGCTATTTACATTAAAGTGCACCCTTATAACCCGCTTGAAATGATCCAGTATGAAGGGATTTGTAAGAAACATAATGAAAGCCACAGCTCCAAACACGAGCACTGACTGCATTACAAAACCCACAAGGAAAATTGAAAAAAAAACACCAGTTTCATAGAAAGTTCAAGTTCAAAAATATCTGTGATACATTTTCTGAAAGGTGATCTGAAGTGATTTGCAATTTTTCAATGAGAACTAGCAGTTACATAGACTGTACAAAGCTTCTTGTGACTTGGAAAACAAACAAAGACACATGCATTTGGATTAAAAAAAAAAAGACATAAATAGATTAGGCAGGATGGCTCAGAGCTGTGTATAGCACCAACGAGGTTAGATTAAACACAAACAAAAAAGGCCAAGCATGCCCATTGACACAGTACATATTCGATTTCAGGCAAGCCACGTAGAATAATAGAGCATCATTATTGACAGGTTTGCGCATATTGGTTAATTATGCCATGGACCACAAAGATTCTGAATGTAAATCACAGTGATAATTCTCCAGGTAATCACATTGACAGGAATCACATTTTTTTACAGTACAAAGAAAGATTGTGCATGCGTGTGTGCGTGCCTGCGCGTGTGTGTGTCCGCAAGCAGGTATTCATGTTACATTACAACCAATTTACCCTTTGCATAAAGCATTGAAGCAGAAGCATGTTAATTTGTCTTACATACATCAGAAGAAAAAGACTACAAATGATGAGCAAACATTTTTGCAGAGGGGAAAAATACCCTGGTGACATTGCCAAGTATCCCTGAGACCTAGAACTAGAATAGGCAGTGCAAACACATTTCTTTGGAACATTAAACAAAATCTGTCATTCCACCCGTCTCTAGCACTACTCATAAAGGACACTGGAGGGCGCTCTGACACGAGTTATCCATTCTACTTTGGTCTGTCTGCAACTTTGACTGAAATGTCAGATTCCACTGAGGCTTTTTAGGTGCAAGGATAGCCCGTAACAGAACAAGCTACATTCCTTGTTTGGTTGCATAGAATAGATAGTCTTGTTTTAACCAACCTGATATACACTGGCTGTCTATTATTATATCTCTAATAATCTCTACCATTCTAGGATACGGTACATAACAACATATTGAACTTTCATTAAAATCAAGAAATTCATGATACATGTGCCCCTTACATGGCCTGTAAGTGTCTGTGGTAACAAGATTGGAGGTCATCTATGCGGTCATGTCGCCCTCTTTGACAGAAATATCAATGGGGTTTAATACAAACATTGTGTAACGTGAATCTATTTTGAAATGTGTGAAATTTGCCAACTGGCCATCCAACCCCACAGTCAAGTCCAAAGGTGTAAGGAAGGAAGAAATAAAAAGGTGTAAAAATAAATATCTTCATATTAAAAGCTATTGTGTTTGGTTAAAAACCCAAAACAAAGACATTCCGTTGACCCCCCCCCCCCAAAGAACAGATATGACAGTGACTCATTTCATTTCAAAACAACTATACAGTGGAATTCATATAAAAATTTAAGAAAATACCGGTCTTTTGAGCAGGAAGACTGGTGGGCCTAGGGGGCGTTTACCCCTTCACTGCACCCCACGGTTGAAGGGAGGCGTGGGGCACGATGAACTGGGGCGGGGGCTTGGGCAGCAGGTAGTAGCCCACCATGGGGGGAGGTGGGGGCCCACACACCGTGGTAAGGAAGACAGGACCCTTCTTTTTATACTGAGGCCACATGGGAGCTGGGTGGTAGAAATACTGCAGCCCAGGGATTTGCTGCTGCTGCTGCTGCTGCTGCTGCTGCTGCTGCTGCAAAAGATGAACAGCAGACAGTCAATGAATAGGAACATTTCAAACTGAACTGGAGGTCTTGGGATATTTGTAATTTCTATCTGAGGTCCAGGGGCTATTAATAATTTCAATTTGAGGTCCAGATGAACATGAATGATTTTGGTGTTGCTATTCAAATTGTTGCCATTTTAAATTCCCTTAAATCTTGAATTTCCCCTTGGGGATCCACAAAGTATCTATCTATCTATCTATCTATCTATCTATCTAAATGAAAGCGAGACTACTATCGTTAATAAACAGAGACTAACATTTTGCTCAACGGCTCTTTCCGGAAACACAGTCCAGTTTAGCTCAACGCAATGTTATTATATTCTGTTCAGTGGTTGTCGCATGTGAACCGCTGAGTAGTACACATTTTATATACCTGAGATTTTGGCCCCTTGCGTGGCCCTCGTGTCCTAGGCCTCATAGTGATAGCCAATGGCTTCTCCTCCGCTTTCTCCTCCTTCTTCTTCTCCTTCTTCTTTCCCTCCGACTCTCCATCTCT
Source organism: Sardina pilchardus (assembly GCF_963854185.1). NCBI lineage: Eukaryota > Metazoa > Chordata > Actinopteri > Clupeiformes > Clupeidae > Sardina > Sardina pilchardus. The sequence goes on along the minus strand of NC_084999.1, from coordinate 19,403,508 downwards.
CCCTTCTTCCTCGGCATCGCTGGAGGCCTCGGACCCGCAGTCGGACGAGCTGGCCGAGTGGTAGTCTGAGGTGTCCAGGTTTACGATCTCCGAGGGGGACACGCTGCCATCTTTGTCACTCTTGTTCTCGTTCTCCTCCTCCTCCTCACTCTTGCTGAAACTGGCCACAGTGAAATATCGGCAGTTCTCTCCAGACCTAGTGGGAGAAGAAAGAGAGGGATTCAATAAGGAGAGGAAACCACAAATGACACTGGTCTCCCAGCGGAAGACTTCTAGGGTTATATTATCTTTCTTCTTCTCTAAATCAACTACCACTGACAGCAACACAGAACATAAGTGTACATAGGAGTTGTAGATGTTCCGGAGCAGGTTAGACGGCATTTCACTGTGTTCTCAGATTCCTCTTTTATAGAAAACACTGTTCACTTCACTGTCAAACACCTTCAGTGTGTCAAATGAGAATTGGTTGCCTGTGTATGTACACTTAGAACATGTGAACATGTGCTTGGAATCTCAAAGTAACTCACAAATCAATATAGTCGTAATACTTTGCCCATGATAATGATAATGAGAACACCACAGTACAACGATTCTGCAATAGTCAATACATTGCAAAAGATTAATCTACGATACATCACAATATCTGTGAAAATGAAAAGAAAGTGCATAAAGGTCGAGCTTAATTTGATGGTGGACAGGATAAGTGTCATACATTTGACATTGAGGATACATAAAGTAGTGACTCTGGTAAGTCAAAAGCCAGGTTAGACTATGACTTATAGTATTAGGCCTATTATCATTTCATATTGTATCTATTTGGGGCCAGCACATCTATCCTTAACAAGAAGAAGTTATATGATTTTAGTGCTGTATCTATATTTTGTCCCATCCCTACTGTTAATAACTGTCAGAACGTTGGGCACTCTGTCATGCAGCAAGGACAGAACTGTTGTTATTTATTTGTAACATACACCTACAAGCTGTACAGAAGGACTTTCACGACCACAACAGAATGCATCATCTACAAGTAAAACGTCATGTAGCCTTTGGCTTTTGCATTGTTTGCATTTTCCCATGTGACAAGCTTAAACTTGCTCTTGCAAAATGCTGAGCAGTCACATATCTCCTGCCATGAGCATATGGCAGCCATACTCTTTGCTCCAAACTCTTTGGGTGAATATGAGCTCACATTTCAGCATACAATTTCATGACAGGCTTTTGGTCCCAAAGATTCAGAAACAGGGATTCAGAGAAATGTTTTCTTGAGCTTCAAATTGCCAATAGGCCCAAACAAAAACATTAGAAGATATGCACAATAGACAACATTTACCAACTGAGGAAGAAATGGTTTGCTTCTAGCCCACCAACAGCATCACAAGCTATGTTACTCATCAGCATTTTCATTGAACAACCCCGGAACCATGGCAGGGTGATTATTGTATTACTCAATCCCTGACGACTCACAGGGCGAGTCATTGGTCTTACCGGCATCCACCACAGGTGGTATTTTGTCTAACAGGGTTTGAGTCAGACAATAACATCACCTGTATGTGGGGGGTGTGTCTTGGGGATTTGTGTGTGAATGGGAGTGTGGGCATGTACACACGTGCAGATGTTCACACAGTTTGTATAAGCACACACCCCCATGGGTTGTGTCTTCCAGTTTCCAGTGAGTGTGAGTGTGACTGAGTGTGTGAGAGAGAGAGAGAGAGAGAGAGAGAGAGAGAGAGAGAGAGACTCACCGTACGCACACCTCCAGTGGGTCGATCCAGAGCGTGATCTCGCGGGGCAAGCGCAACTGGGACGGCAGGAGTTTGCTGTCCTCGCAGGCCCGCAAGATGCAGTCGTCGCAGGGCGCTCCCGCATTTATCCTGATGCACCTGACACGAGTAGACGCAGAGGGACCATTAGCCCGACCAGACAACAACACCACGTGAATCATGATTTCAAGTTACAGATCGGTGATTTTGACTCATCTCTGTGTGAACAACAAACAAAAGCCAGGAATGACATGACATATGAAAGGGTGCCCAGGGAAATCCCAACGCCGTATGGGCCAACAAGGTTTGCGATGTGTACCTGTAGGCCTGGCCTTTGCTCGGGTTCTCCGGGTACCAGTGTTCTGCGTATTTCTCGCACAGTAGTTTTTGGAGCGTCTCGCTGAAGTGCTCGGCTTTTGCTTCGTCCACACGGCCTCGCTCTAAAGCGAGCCGCTTCAGGAAGTTTGCCGCTGCGTTCACCTCCCTCTTCATTTCCTTAACTGTAGCGAAACAACAGCAGGTCAATTTGACTGTGAGAAGCATGAAGAGAGGCATGTGCTTTACATATGCAGAAAACACTTTTTTTTTTAACGCTGTTCATAGTACACTACTCTAATATACGTCCACCTTAAAGTAAATCAGTATTGTGTTAAAATAACTACCAACTTGGGTGTCAAGATGAAAACTAAAAATGCCCTGAAAAAAACCCCAACAACATATGAAAGATCCTGAGAATTGCTGGCCTTTATTATTATTTCCCAAATTTTTTTTGGAGGCTTGTAGGCTTGTAGGCTCAAACAAAACCCGCTCGGTCTAAAGCTCTCGCTTGCTTTTATTTCTTTTATTGTCTATGCCAAGATACAGTCAGGGGCCTATGTAATTCTGATGGGGACGGGCACAGCCTTCTATTGTGTTACAAACACACATTTATGTTGCAAATGTCAAACGCAAGGAGTGGGCATTAGATTTGTATCTGTGGCCAGATCAGGGATGTGTATATGTAGTGTGGTAGGAACAAAAACAAATCGAGTCAGGGGAAACATTTACATGAGAGGAAAGTCATTTGCAAATAGAGAAGAGTGTGGTTGCTGTTTCTCCCCATGGTTTTTATAAGGGAGAGAAAGAGGGAGACATGGTTTTGAATTTTTGAAAACACGTTATTGTTCTCCGAACAGCAGACAGCTAGTAAAAGGTGCTAATCTGTAATAATTCCCCCAGTTATCAAGAGGACTAAATGTTGTCCAGCCACATTTTGAAATAGAGAGCACTTTTCTTACTGAGTCTGAAAACTCTTAGTTTGAGACAAACAAACCATGGGGTCTGGCAGAATATCCTGCTCTAGGCCTTTGTTATGTAGGACACTGCTACAGTACATTGCAGCAATGCATAAGCCAAAATGCGTCAAGACTGCTAGACGCTAGACAGTAAATCCACAAGACTCAACCTCTTCCTGAAGTTGACTTGACTGACGTCTGAAAGTATAATCTTGTGTTTGTATTTGTGTTTTCTTTAGCAATTACTGTGGTCACTCAGAACAGTTCAAAAAGAACCTTCATAGTAAGTAAAGGTAAGTACAATACATTGATTCCCAAGTTTACAGTGACACGCCTTTTTTTTTTTTTTTTTGCACATCAATACACTTTATGCAATCACATTCTTAGTCATATGCTTATTTGACTTTTTCTTTAGATGATTTGCTTTTTTTTCTCCTTCTTACTCTGTATTTAAGTAAAAGTTGATGACCGGTTATTCTGTGTGCAGACCATGTGAAACATATCCTATCGCATCTAACTTAGACAGCATCCACAGACTATACACACACAACTGGCCAACAAGGTCCTTTGTCCAAAAACAATCTGTGCTCTGTGGTTCACTTGTTTTTCTCAATCAATCTAAGGGCCTTCTACTGGATAGCTGGAAAACATCAGCCTTGAGACCAGACCTTCACTTGTGACCTTGACTGTCTAGTTTTAAAGTTTTCTTGTTTTTAATAGCTGGCAGTGACATTAGAGAAACCATTTCAAGATCGTCCAGTATGGTTAGCTTGGTTTTGATAAGACATGATGGTCATACACCTCATGTTTTCTGAATCTGAACAAAAACTTTTCATAACAAGAGTGAAGTACACGACCAGCTTGACCGATTTTGTTTTGTCCTACACACGCCAAAATACCAAAGTCTTAAATCAAACTTTGCTTTTCTTTGAAATGTGGAAGTTTTTATGTTATTTTCTTCCTGTAGTGAAAATCACTCAGAGCCGAAAGGTTTTGTTCTAATGTCTCAAGAAGTAGAGGGGTACACTACGAAGCAATTGGTTATTGGCTACCCCCGTAACTTCAGGAGTAACTGCTAATTTTCAAAAGAATGCTTTACTTTAAGTATTGCTTCAGAAGTGATGTCTTATTTTGACATCAACAGCAGTTGAACCTGGGTAGGCCAGTGACCTCCCTTTGTGATATAGGCCTCAGAACATGCTGTAGTGTGTCCATCATAAGCCAACATCCTATCAGTCCACTGAAAATAACTCAAACCAAAATGGAGAGAAGTATGGCTATGAACTATATTACAATATAGTTAAAAAAAATATTGGAAATGAATTGATTAATCATATGTTCATTATGAATGAACTACAACTGATGCTGTGGAGTTTAAAGTGGGCCTATTTCAACAACAGGCCCGAGTGTGACGTAACACTACGGTAACGCCAAAACAACTACTCAAGGCTGAGTCATCACTGTGTTCTGGGTGACACACCACTGATGAACCCAAAATGTCAGACCACTTCAGCAGGAGGCCAAACCCTCTAATTTACGACCACTCTGAATGTGGAGTAGCCTAGGCTGGATAATCTGAAGAGTCTTTGTCAGACCAGCTGTTCCGACAATTCACGTCAAACCCATTGATACTACTTTTTTTCCATCCATCAGATGTACAGTATACTACCCTACCAGGCCTGATGACAACACGTGTGTTTTTGGTGCTAGTTTCCCCTCTCTCTTCTCCATCATGTCCAGAATAACTTTTTTATGTGTAGGCCTAGTTCATATCTTGGAAGACTAATATTCAGTATAAAGGTCACTCTTAAATCAGTAGGCTACATTAAAATGTGAACAGATGGAGACCTTGGGGTGTGGGGTAAACTTTTAAGCGCCAAAGCAGAAGAAGATTATTTCCATTTTAAGGAGAGGACTTAACCGCCGGCCCATCTTAAAGAAGTCTTGAAGTTATCAGTGTTGCTTTTTCAATTTGAGTGCATCAGACTTCACTTAAAAAAAAAACCCTTGCAGGACATCTCAGGTGATCAGACAATACAAAACTGTCCGCCCTGGTAAGGTCAGCATTGTTGACAAAGTTCTTTGGCAAAAGTGAAGTGACCTGACAACCTGACATTTATAAATGAGAGTTGTGGTCAACTGTTACTTTGTTTGTTCCAAACGAGGTGTGTCAATAGGCCAAATTCACGAATTGAATAGGTTAAACGACCTCCACTCCCCCTACCAAAGTTACAGGCCTGAAAAGCAAGTCAGACAAGTTGGGCCACGCTGATATCCTGACCAGACAGACAAACAAAGAAGAACACGCACGAGGCGATTTTAGAGTAGCCCCCACACCACGCTGTCACATGCTCAGAGAAGCTCAGCAGTCGAAACAATGTTTTCAGTTTACTTATTTTAAATTTAGAGGGACATACAGTTACCTCAATTTCAGGCGCACGGAAACAAGGTTACCTTATTTGTTCAAGATAAAAGATTAGACATTTTCCACTGGGTGACCATACTTAGCAGCGTTGGTTATTTCCGTGTGGTGACGGTAGTTGCCTTGCCTTGTTGACTGAACTACACTAGCTGTTTTAAGCGAAATTTGGGTAGCGGAAATCCCCGTGTAAAAAAGGCTCACAATAGGCTACCCGAAAGATGAGAATTTGAGTAACTATTCGATGAGGCACTTTTATAAAAGGAAATGTAGCCTCTGAGTATTCGGAACTTATGTTGTTCTTTTATCCCTTAACAAAGTTGATCTTGTTTAAATCATATGTAATTTGTTTTTAACTTTTCAAGTTTTTCCTTTACACTTTACACTAAATAGCCTCCAACACAGTTTCGATCAGATGCACATGGGCAAAAACTTCTACTGTAATGTCATAGACAACAGTAGACAGCTATGTACAGTGACATAATTGCTCTCAACAATACATTGCATTTAACTAACTAATAAAAAACGAGCAAATCAAAGTACTTATTGTTATGGCAGTATATGTCAAATTACTTACCAATAGTATCCCAGATGATTTAACAGAGTCCACAAATAGACTAGGCTAGTAGGCTATTCACACTAGAGTCGCTGGCAATTTCACTTAACTATTGCTAACCAAATTATTTGTGTCTACACGCGCATGTTGCTTCCTTGTTCAGCAGTACAGTCAGAGTGGTCCACGTTCTGCTTTTTTGCGTTGGTATTGACGAGTCGTTGCATTACCGTCAATGATTAACATATGACTCACTTCCTTATTCAGACACAGCTAGGGTACAATACTACTGCGTCTACAGTCCTAATATGGGCAGTCCCGGCTGACGCGATCACGCAAGATTCAGTAGACACGCAACTAGCCATTTACAGAACGGTAGGATGCCAGAACAATTTATTTTTGCTTTCCTGCGTGTTCATTTTACGAAGCCTCCGATAGGACATTGTGGAATATCTGCTAACTTTGAATTTACATGTAGCCTACTCTTCCTCCTATATGTTTCCTCCAGCCACAGAACCAGAAGGATTAAGAGCAGATCCCACTGGATCCCACTTCCAAAATCCCTGAAATCCCAGGAACCAATCACAACCGCTTATCTGGTATGGCTTTATTCAGTCTTGCTCTGAATATGTTTGTCTTCCACCTTACAAACTTTAGACTAGTACCTATGAATGATACTTTTCTTTACATTAATGTCCAAACATTGCTTACCAGCTTCAGGCCGTGAAACTGAAGTAATTTCAAGGACTGAAAATACAACCCCAAATTAGAAAAAGTTGGGATGACAATGTGAATAAAAACGTATGTGTAGCAATAATCTGCAAATGTCCTAAACTCATATTTAGTTGTAAAAGGACACATGCAATATATGAAATGTTTAAAATGACACATTTGACTATTTCAGGGAAATGTGCTCATTTTGAATTTGATGCCATCAACACGTTTAAAAAATGTTGTAACAGGGGTAACAGTTGTAAAAGTTTGTAGAAGTTGTGTATAGGCTAATGATAAAGAAAACAAAAGGAGGAATGTTTCTCAACTAATTAAGGTAACTGTAACTTAGACGTGTAACCTTGTGTGGATAAATCATAATAATCATAATAAAATAATCATGGATAATTTTAATGTTTCTTAACATGAAATGGTGAAGCATTTGGGGAATTCGTCATATACAGTAGGCTACATAATATGATTAAGATATTCAGAGACTCCAAAGAAATCTTTGCAAACAAGGGATAGAGCTGAA
>NC_084999.1:19386256-19391256 GCF_963854185.1 Sardina pilchardus | reverse complement strand
CTGAAAGTTTGAATTCTTGTCATGCACAGTGGCAATTGCAATGATGACAAAATACATTTTGATTTTGAGAATTGTTTCAGGTACAAGAAATTGAATTACCACATGTTCTTATGTTCTGCAGTTAATAGAGAGACTACTTTTTTGTATCATTTTCAAATAGATCTCGGAAGTAATGTTAAAAAATACAGTACTTTAAAGATGTAGGCTAACCGCTGGCTTTTTGTGGAGGTGAAGGGTAGTGATTGTTTTTTTTAGTGTTGCTGGCGACAGGTGAAGATATCTGGGCTTTAGCTCTCCGCCTGGAAGTAGCCCTGGCAATCTCTTCCCTTCCCTTCCCCTCCCCCTCTCTCTGCTTTTTCCTCACCCCCTTTTTGTCCCCCCCAGTCTGTCTGTCTCTCTCTCTCCCTCTGTTTCTCTCTCTCCGTCTCTCTCTCTCTCTCTCTCTCTCATTTTCACTCACTCTCCAACAAATAGTGTCTCCTGCTCAGATGTGTTGAAGTGGGGAAGGGGGCCTGGAGAGGGTGGCAGTAATCTTCACACTCCAGCACCCGAGTGCCAATGTGCCTGAAAATGCAAACAGCCTGGCAGAGAGAGAAAGAGAGAAAGAGAGAGAGAGAGAGAGAGAGAGAGAGAGAGATTCAGTTTTATAATCAGGACAGAAACACCCCTCACACCAGCCACCGCCACTGCTGCCGCTACTGCTACAAAAGAGCTGTGTTTGATAAAGGGTTGCACTCGCAGGGAAAATTTAAAAAATGACCGGTAACAGCAGACGTCACCCCCACCCCCTTCAGCCCGCTCCACTCACATACTCCTCCTCTTTCCCTCCCACTAAGATATTCCGTCCCAGTCCCAAGCGCCCCCTCCCTCCCTCGCTCTCTCTCTCTCCCTCCCTCTTCTTTTCTCCAACCATACCCTACACTTAGAAACACATATTACCGCTCTCTCTCTATCTTGCTCTCTCTCTCTCTCTCTCTTGCACGTTCACCATTCTCTCACCGCTGTTGCTCTAGGACTTTTTTCCTCTCTATGTGTTTGTGTTTTCCTGGCTGAGAAACCGGTTCTGTGCTGCTCTCTCTTTCTCCCTTTCTCTCTCTCTCTGTCTCTCTCTCTCTCTCTCTTTCTGTCTTTTCTCTCGCTCCGTGTATCACGCTGCTCCAGTATCGGTGGTAGGGTTGACAGCTGGCGTCCTCTTTGAGGCCCCTTCTTTCGTTTTTGTTTCAGCACAATTTGTGCTCCAGCTTTTTTTCCCTCTCTCTCTCTCTTTCTCTCTCTCTCTCTCGCTCTCTTTCGAACAGTTGATCTTTTCTGTTTCTCTCTCTCTCTCTCTCTCTCTTCGTCTCTCTTTCTTTCCCTGCCTCCTCCCCTTCTCTCCCCTCTTCTGACGCTGCTCCATAGAGGAAGAGGAAGAGAAAGGTGTCTCTGGGAAAGGGAGATGAGGGAGGCAGAAACTGTGAGACAGAGCGTGAAAGCCAGAGAGTGAGCGAGAGGAGAAGGAGGAGGAGGAGGAGGAGGAGGAGGAGGAGAGGACGGAGAGAGAGAGAGAGAGAGAGAGAGAGAGAGAGAGAGAGAGAGAGAGAGCCGGACCGAATCAGAGAGAAGTGAAAAAGGGGGAGAAAGAGAAGAGTTGCAAAGAAAGGAGACAGACAGAGAGCGGAGGACGGAAAAAAAAGGACGGCCGAACCGAACAAAATCGCGGGAAAGAAGGGGGAGAACAACGGGGCGAGACGAGTGGACTCATCCGACCTCTACTGGTATTTATTCATCCTTTTGCATTTCCATTCCACTTCTCCGCTGTTTTATTCCCATCCTGTCCCCGGGTCCTCTCCTTCCCTTTCATCCGTGTGTGTTTACGTACCTGTGTTTCGTATGTGTGTGTACTTAGTCCGTTTTCAACACCTTTCCTCTCCAAGTTCCCTACTCCCCTCCGCTATTTGGCATGTGTTTTTTCCTGTCCATACGAAAGAGTGCCTAGTTTGCTTGTGTACTTAAAAAAAAAAAAAACATTTCCTTCCTTCCTCTTCCATCTTGTTTCTTTCTTTCTCGTGCTCTGTCTCTTACACTCTTGGTCCGTTTCTGCTCGTGTTTCTGCCTCAGTCCTGATTTCGTGCCTTAGACATCGGCGTGTCCTGCCTGTTTTTGGTTCTGTTAACCACACATGTTTGAGTCGAATTGTGTGCAAAGTGCACAATCATCTCGCACGCACTCTGGAAAGGTTCAATGGCGTATCGAGGCCTAGTGGCGTGGGATGATGGCGAGGGATCTTACATTCGCCCGCTATCCGCGTTTTTCGCATTAGTTTTTTTTCCGCTTTTGTGCCAAAAAATGTGAATTCTGTGCGTAACTGTATCAACATGGTTTTGATTTATGTTCAGCGTATGAGTTGATGATTGGTAATGTTCGAGTGCGGTTACGGGATTCAGAAAATGTGAGTTAAAAAAAAAAATGGCACAGGCCGAACGATGAATATTAGTTCCGTTGTCCGGGTGTCCCACTTCTTCTCTTCCCCCCGCTCCCATTCCCTGTGCCGTTCCCTGTACTCCCCCCACCCACCCCGTCTTCCTGCATGGTAAGGGAAGTCGGGGTCGTGTTTACATTTAATAAAAATTCACGGGCTATGTGCGTAATCCATCTGTTCGGGATCGAGAACATTTAGGTTTTCTACCCCCCCCCCCATTACCCCCCCCCCCCCCCCCACCCCCCACCCCCTCGTGTGCAGTGGTGCTGGAAGTATCCACAACGCCTTTCCGTGCTGTTCTGTATACCCCCTTTACCCATGCACCATTGCTGGGTCTCCTCTCTCCCCCTTCATCACCCCCCCCACCCCCCCCCCCCCCCCGACTTCCATTGTTTGCCAGGCTCAGGTTAGGCATCCTTAAGGCCAGATGAATTTGTAACACAGTTCAAGGCTGCACACTTGTATGCCGTAGAAATAATATATAGCTCGGGTATCGTTCCGAAAAGAAGTAAATGCGTCACCGACAGCCATTCCGCATGTTGTTGTGTACGGTGATTCCTGGTCTGAATGAGTATGTGAGCGTTTGGCATGAATGTCGGCTTCGTTTTCTTTAGTGGAGACACAACTCCGACTCAATGTGGATATAAGATTAATACGATAAGCGTACCTGTGCAAAAATGTCCCGTATATTTTTGTCCCACTTCTTAAAGGTAAACTCTCTCCTCGCAGACTTTTAAGAAAGTCATTATTATTTCACCAGACCACCACCTACAAGGACTTAGGGGAAGAAAGCGAGAGAGAGACAGAGAGAGAGAGAGAGAGAGAGAGAGAGAGAGAGAGAGGGGGAAAGAGCGTCCATTGTGCACTCGACGGGCCATCCCTGTATGGCCCGACTGCCAAATCCCTTTCAGAATGAAGCGTGGCCGTCCGCTGCAAACTCTTGGGCCAGCAGAGAGTGAGTGAGTGAGTGAGTGTGTGAGTGAGTGAGTGTGCCATGTGAGAGAGGGAGATGGCTGGTATACGACAGAGGATTCCTCTTACTGCTCTCACTTTATGAAACATTACTCAGCAAAGCCCATCAATTATGCAGGACCCAGTCGAGAGGCTAAGGGGCTGAGCTGGTGTTGTGGAGGGAGCCCGAGTATTTCAGGCTACCGAGCCCAATATGGAAGCTAGCATGTGACCGCAGCTGATAGGCTCACGCTCGGTGTTAAAGCGAATCCCCCTGGAATCAGTGCTCCAGTTGAGTCAGTGTCTGTCTGCTTTAAAGCAGTGTAGGGGAACGGCACTTTGCGCACAAAAAAAAAAACGTGGCCGGTGCCAACCCGTTCGACCTCTCTTTTTCGCCTTCTCTCGCTTTTCTCCGCAACGAAGCATAGCTTTTCTTTTCTTTCTTTTATGTTGTATTCTTCCTTTTATCCACCATTTTTTTTAGCCTATATTCATACTTTGCATTTCTGTTTCTCTCACGATACCTCTTCTTTGCTGTTCTTATATTTGTGTCCCTGCTCATAAAATCCTCTCAATGGTCAGTGTAACAGGAATGACTCCAAACCTGTAAAAATCTGTATTTAATCTAAAGCGTTCACTTCAAAGTGTTTCCTGTCTTAGATTAGGTTTTCTGTGATATAAGCGCAGGCACCATAACTTACTCCCTGCTTTTATAAGAAAAGAAAATCTAGTCAAGGCATTCAGTTTTGCAAAACGACCTGGTATCCTGTGCTGACCATGTAGACCACGACCATCCTGATCTCTACTGGACATGAAGCTTTTGCATCTGTGAAGTTTAAAAAGAAATCCTATATATAGTTCCAAAAAGGAATTTCTCTATATAATTCCTAAAAGGAATATTTAAGGCTTTATTCAATGCACTGAACTCGGCACTTGAAATATCAATGGAGAGCAAACTGGTTCATATCAACGACCGCATTTATGATCGAATCGCTGTGAACACTATTCTTACAAAAATAAGGATGGCGGAGTGGCCAAATTCAGACTCGGCTTTCTCCTGCGTTAGTCACATTTCTTTTTTTCAACAAAAAGTCAATAACAATCTGATATAAAAGGTGAATTGACCATCACTAAGGCTGGAATGGAATGTACTTTCGAGAGGTCTGTCGTGCTCCAGGCCTGTTTTTGTACGCATTCTTGAATTATGATTAAGCGAAATCCGTTTTGGCCTTCAAAAAAAAAAAGAATGAAAAGAAAAATCTCTAGCCTGCACTAGAGATAGCAGAAATTCCATTTCTGATAAGTCTGAGCTGTACTCTGCTCTCCCCTCTTCCACCCTATAGAACTGATGGACTTCTCTTTTTTTCTGCTGAAAGCAGGTTGTGAGGGAATGTACAGAATGCTCTTGGTGAGTGACAGGCCTTCCCTCCAGCTCACCCTGCTGTGTTTCCTTCGGGCTATATTCCTGGACTTAGCACCGAGCTTAACCTTTTTCACATTCTCATAAGCACACAAAAGCATTAGTGGCCTGCCGACTCTCTGTGGCTGTGACATGTATGTGTTACAGTGTGCAATTATTAAGTAGAGACGT
>NC_084999.1:19373756-19378756 GCF_963854185.1 Sardina pilchardus | reverse complement strand
GCGAATTTGGGGAGGGGATGGGGGGGGCGAGGGAGGAGGTAGAATTTCCTCTCTGGAGAGAGAGAGAGAGAGAGAGAGAGAGAAAGAGAAAGAAAAAAGGGGTACAAAGGCTTGTGCATGTTGGCTGTGCGCACAGACAGACAGCAGCCATGGCCACGGCACAGACTTAAGTCGCGGAGGCGAGGAGAAGAGACAAAGGCAGAGATGCACACATCCCCATGCCACGCGGTCTCTCTCAGGGAAAAAAAATGAGGGAAAGGAGAAGAGAGGAAAGAAAAGACGTCCCCAGGGTGTGTGACTGTGTGTGTGTGTGTGTGTGTGTGTGTGTGTGTGTGTGCGCACGCATGTGCTTGTGTGTGTGTGCATGTGCGTGTGCCTGTGTGTCTGTGTGTGTGTCTGTGTATGTGTGTCTATGTTTTATCTTAAAGCATTTTTAGTTGAATTTAACAAAACACGAACCAATTTGGCGAGCCAGCTGCACGGCTTACCATAACATCTGCATTATGCAAACAGCGCAAACTGTATATTCAGTTAGAAACCCTCTCCGGTAAAAGGGTGGCTAATAAAGGTGTTATTGTGGGCTGCCACTACATTTCAAATAGTGCACTTCAAATCTATTAGGCTGGTGAGAGCAGCAACAGCAGCAGTAGCAGCAGCAGCAGCAGTAGCAGTGCTTCACCCGGGTGCGCATTTCATTTAGATTGCGTGTTGCATCCCACCTCATTTACAGGATGTCGTTGCATAATCTCCGGTCGATTATCAGCTGCTCTGCATTTTTAATCCCGTCTTAGCCAGTCACAACACTTCCATTCCGCCAGGGCGTTGGCATTATTTACAGTTCGGCAGTGATCCATTAAAAAACAGCGACATCAAAGGAGAAGGGGGAGGGGAGGGGGGGCTTTTAATATGTGTCAATGGGAAATGCTCTAACTAGTGTGTGTGTGTGTGTGTGTGTGTGTGTGTGTGTGTGTGTGTGTGTGTGTGTGTGTGTGTTGAGGGGGGGTAGTCTGACACCCAGGCAGAGCAAACTTGTGCTTGAACGGCCTATGAAATTAATCCTATTTGTGCGGATCTACAGCCAGCAGCCACTCCTGGGTTCCCAGAACTGTTGGGATTGGCCACGACATAGCATTTCTGGTTTACGCGATGCAGAGGATGCCGTTTCTTTTTCTTTCTTCCTTTCCCTCCTTCCCCCTTCCTTCCTTCCTTCCTTCCTTCCTTCTTTCTTCCTTTCTTTTTTTCTTCCTTTCTTTCTTTTGTGTGTGTGTGTGTGTCCTTTGTTTCACCTCCAGAGCAGTGTGACTGGGGGTCGAGTGATTGTGAATGAGGGTGTTCATGTAACCATACGTTTGCGCCTGATTCCACCACCCTGTGCCCCCGCCTGCACTAAGCAGTTGGTATTAAATAAAAGCCTAAGTCCTTAACTAGCGATGCCTATTTACATGAATTATCATGAGGAGATTTCTGTCCAAGCCCCGTTTTTCTTCACATATTTTACTTCATAGATGTTGACCTGGCTGTGACCCATTAGAGATGTGTGTGTGGTGTGTGTGTGTGTGTGTGTGTGTGTGTGTGTGTGTGTGTGTGTGTGTGTGTGTGTGTGTGTGTGTGTGTGTGTGTGTGTGTGTGTGTGTGTGTGTGTGTGCGTGCGTGCGTGCGTGCGTGCGTGCGTGCGTGCGTGCGTGCGTGCGTGCGTGCGTGCGTGCGTGCGTGCGTGCGTGCGTGCGTGCGTGCGTGCGTGCGTGCGTGCGTGTGTGTCTGGAGAAGGATTAATTGCAAATGAAGATCCTATTCTGTCAAAGCTATGGCATGAATTATGAATTATGAATTATGATGTTAGTTGCAGCAATACCCAGAATATGTTTTCCTGCATACATTTTTTAAAAGCTGCATGAGAGCAAGTGGTAGTGGCAAGGGAGATATCCACTCATCTGTTTAGGAACATAGCATGTTTTAGACCTTTTCAGTCATATTTTTATATACATTCATATTTTAATGTGTTTATATCTTGTATTCATATTATTTATAGCACAGTACTGTAATAATAAAAAAAGACTTACACACTCACACACACAGAGGTAGAGAGTGAGGGAGCGGTAAAGAGAGATGGACACATACACTCACTCACAATTTTTACAAAGAAATAAACACCCTGTAAGGCGACATTGATAAAAAAATAAATAGATAAATAAAAAGTGACAAACTGCCATCTTCAGGCTGTTGCCATGGGCTTCCTGTAACCCCCTGTCTGTTCTGCCTCTCCCTCTCTCGCAGTGATTGGCCAGCCCACGTCCCCGCCCACGTCATCAGCCTCGTCCTGCTCCATTCCTCAGCCTTCTCCAGGTGTGCTCAGGTGTGGGGTTGCACCTCCTCGGGCCCGCTGACCTCACCTGCCCAGGTAACCCCACCTGACCCATTCCTCCATTCTTTTCTTTTTACGCTTACCAGCTACTTGCTGCCATGTCATGGTTACGAAAAAAAGGGAAGGCACCGTTACATTTCTAGGCTTGGATTAGTACTGCGTTTGGCAGTGTCCCCACAGCGTCTGCATGGACTGGGAGAGTATTATGCTGTTGTGTAATGGGGCTGGGTCCAAAAGCTGCTCTTGTGAGCTCCCAGTGAGTCTATGACTCTGGACTGTTTGACTGTGATAGGAAATAGGAAAAGCTTAAATATCACAGTGGATTGTTGCTGATATGAATGACTGTATTTTGTATTATCGCTTCAGCCAGTGGAGTTTTTCTTATGCTGCATTCTTTTCTCACGGTGGATGTTTAGATCTAATTTGTAAACTACTGTATGTATACAAACACAGATATTATGTCAGATTCAGCTTTATTGGCCAGGTTTGCGTAAACAAACAAGGATTTTGACTCTGGTTAATCTTTGTTCTAAAAGTACAACACTCAACAACAACATAGAAAGAATAAAAATACAGAACAGTAATAATAGAATTAAGGGCAGTAGAATCTATGAATAAGAGTTATACATGCATTTTAAGTGCTGTGTGAATGTTTTATGTGTACATTGGTGTACATTTTTACATCTGCCAGCGTTGTTTAATATCATCTAATTTAGATAATGGCTGTTGATCATTCTAGTTGATGATTTTGCGAGGTTAGATCAGTGCTTTCCATTTTCCATGTGCAGATTTCCTTTAGAGTGATGTGTTCATCATCAAGAAACAGCTCTTCTGTAGCCTGCTTTTTTTTTGTAAAGCACATCATAAAGTCGCTAATATCACAGGGCTTTAAAGTGTCGCGCTCCCATGGTTCAATACTAATATTTTCACTCTATTGTTTGACTGCTGTGTGTTGTAGTGCATTATTGTTGATGTGCTGTTATCAGAGGTAGGAGTTAAGTACGTGGCATATGCGGCATGGGCTTTGATTACATTCCATGCCCAGTAACTCTTAAATCAGCTCGACACTAATATGTGAAATAAAGCTGCCTTCCATTGGTGGAGGGTGAAGCTTTTGTGACAGCTCTCGCGTTTCGCTTTGCCATTGTGCGGCGTTAAAGCCACCACTGACCTTCATATTCCAAAGCCCTCGCTAAAAGTGAGGTGTGAAATCCTATTTCCACATCATGCAGTGCACGCTGGGTAAAACGACTGGCACACACCAGCCCGTGGCATGATTGACAGCTGTGCCCTAGCAACAGTTTGGCACACTGCCAAGCTGCCAGGGGTTGCCAGGGAACAGGTTCCTATGGCAACATAAGTTTTTTTTCTTTTTTTTTTCCTCTGGCCACCACCTTAGTGGGCTACTTAAGGTTGGAGTAAGTGAAAAAGAAGAGAGAGAGAGAGAGAGAGAGAGAGAGAGAGAGAGAGAGATTACTGTGGGATTCAGAGCTTCGCTGGGCTGCTGGAAAAATCCAATGCAAATTGGAGAGGATCTGAGCCCCTTAATAACGTGTATTGAATCCAGCCCAGAAGCAGAAGCGCACACAATCGATGATATTACGGCTCCAGGAGAAGTCTCTCCACTGGTCAGTGAGTGGGAGGATTCACATGGACGGACCAGCCAGCCAGCCGGAGGGGTAGCGTGGCAGGGGGAAAGGGAAGTTTTCAGCGAGCTCCAACGCCAGCATGAATTGCACATTGCAGAGTAATTGCACATTGCAATAAGAAATAAAAGCTCATAGATTTTTCCCCATAGGAAGTACTTTCCTTAGTTTGCAGCTCACAGGGAGAGGGGCTCCCTGCCCTTCTAAATAGCTGCCAGTTTGTAAACTATCGTCCAAAATCAATATTTAATATTCAGAGTGCTCCGCACTCATAATGAGCCTGTGCACACACTTTTCTTTCCTCGCCACATCAATTTATCACCGTGCCCCTACCTGCGGCTGTGTGTCTCTGTGTGTGTGTGTGTGTGTGTGTGTGTGTGTGTGTGTGTGTGTGTGTGTGTGTGTGTGTGTGTGTGTGTGTGTGTGTGTGTGTGTGTGTACCTGCGGCACAGCCGTGACTCCTGGGTGCAATCAACACGTGCCGCAGCACCAGTCGTGCTCTCTCACTTCCTCCGCGGGTCACTGCAGCAAACCAAGCGTGTGTGTTTGTGGCAGCGGCGCACGACAGCACAACAGGCCGGTGTGTGTCTTAGAAGAGCTTGCAAAGTAGCGTATATGCACACGTGTGTGTGTGTGTGTGTGCGTGTGTGTGTGAGAGAGAGGTGTACAACTGAAGTGTTTTGACAGAACAATGTCAAGGTGAAGAGGAATGTAAAACATAGATGGATAGAGATAGATAAATAGATAGATAGTCTGACATATATAACATATATATATATATAGAGAGAGAGAGAGAGAGAGAGAGAAAGAGAAATTCAGAGTACACTCACTTCCTTGAAAAGTGCAGTGTCTTAAGAGCCAGTTGTAGATTAGATTACATTTAGATTAGATTCAACTTTATTGTCATTGTGCAGAGTACAAATGCAAAGACAACGAAATGCAGTTTGCGTCTAACCAGAAGTACAAAAAAAAAACAAGAAAAAGTGGACATC
>NC_084999.1:19306256-19363756 GCF_963854185.1 Sardina pilchardus | reverse complement strand
AGGCGGCTGTGCTGGTGGCTCTGATGGGGGGGGGGGAAGGTAGGCTGTGAATCAATACCCCTGTCTTTAATGCACCTGCCGATGGGGCTGGCTGGCTGGCTGGCTGGCTGGCTCGCCGTCTGAGCCCAGCCGTTCCCACTCATCCGAGCAGCCGGAGAGAGACGGGAAGAGGAGCGGAGAGACGGGAAGAGGAGAGGAGAGAAGAGGAGCGGAGTGGAGAGGAGAGAAGCGGAGAGGAGAGGAGAGAAGCGGAGAGGAGAGGAGAGAAGCGGAGAGGAGAGGAGAGGAGAGGAGAGAAGCGGAGAGGGAAGGAGAGGCAACCAAGAGGCGGCAGCGCCAGGCAGCAGACAGCAGCACTAGAGGCACCAGAGGCAGTCTGGCAAGAGGCTGTCTGTATGTCTGTCTTCCCCCCTCCCCTTCTTTCAAACACCCCTCTTGACTGTTAGCCAGAGAAAGGAAGTCGGCAACGAGGAAGAGGAAGGGGGGAAAAAGGAAGACCGGGCGAAAGAATCTGATTCTTCCTCCTCCTCTTCCTCCTCCTCCTCCTCTTCTCTCTCTTCCTCCTCTTCCTCTTCCTCTTCCTAACCGGTTGAGAAGGAGGCAGACACTCGCTGGCTTGTCTTCCTCCGCCGCCTGCCGACTTGAGGTGGAGGGATGCGTTTCGTTTTTTATTGCTTTATTGCTAGTCTTTTATATCCCCTCTTCCTCTGGTTCTCACTCAGGTGTCTTTCTTCTTTTCTCTCTCTCTTTCTCTGTGTCTGTCTGTCTGTCTGTCTGTCTGTCTGTCTGTCTGTCTGCATGTGCTTGTACTTGTGGGTGCGCACATGGGCGCACCTGGGTGTTCACGCTTACGTTCGTTTAAAAGTCTAATCTTTTTTTTTCATGTCATTTGGCAAACGGGAACGGTTTTCTCGATTGATAACGTGTTCTGTGGCGGTTTCTCTTTCAGGGGGAAGATGTTGAATCTCGCTTCGCCGTATGGAAGCCTGCGCGCCTATGTTCCATCTGTCCCCTTCCTGCACTTTGATGCCATACCACTGTGCCTCCAGTGAACAAAAGGAGCCTTACGAAACGGGCAGATGACACACACTTTTCCCGGGCACATGAAACAATGGCGCACGGGGGAACCGGCTCGGTAAGCATTTGCTTGTGTGACATCCTCCGGCGTGTACTCTTTCGTGCATATTGGTGTCTGATTTTCTTGATTAGTGGCTTGAGTTTGCATTGTATAGAGGGGTGGGAGGAAGTGTGTGTGTGTGTGTGTGTCTGTGTGTGTGTCTGTGTGTGTTGGGGGGGGGGGGGGGGGGTCTTCAAGAGCTAATCATTATCCAATGGAAGCCTGACTGCTTGATTTAGCAGATGCACTCCTTGTGATGGATGGCCAGAATGGTTCTTGTGCAAGGTGTGCTCCACTGAACTGGCTGGAGCTCTGAACTTTTGCTGCAGGCATATACATAATTTACAACATTTACAAGATGTTCGCCAAAACCTTTAGTCAAAACTAACCGGTTTCATCGACACAATAGCGGGCAACTTCATCAAAGGCGTTAATGATTTTATTTAATATGGGAAATGGTGAGAATTACCAGGTGCATTTTCCGTTTTTTGACTGAACTGAACCTTTCGCGTGATGAGCTACTGACAGTTGCTGTCCTGTGTAGTGAATTCATCAAGCTCGTTGTGGAGAGGTTTTTTAACTGAGGTGATTTTCCAAGACACAACACTGTCTCAAGACTAGTTTCTAGCAAGGCCAGGTGTCTGACACTAGGGGGCGCCCTGCTGCAGTTCCATTATGTCGCAAGTACACGTCTTTTCCACGGTTGGACTGAACTATATTTTTGTATTTTATGTACAATGCAGTACTATAAGGGGACATATCTATCAAATAGCAAGTGTTTAAAATGCCTTATTGATCATTTTCAAATAATCATTTCTGTCTCCACAGGTTGATGCGGACTTTCTTTCTCTTTTTTGGAAGGGGGTGGGGAGTGGGGGGTGGAGACTGGATCCTGCAGGATCTCCATCTTGCCTTGTCCTCACATCACCTGGAGTGTGTGGGAGGGTGTGAGTGTGTGAGCTCGCTGTGCTGAGAGTCGACACACACACACACACACACAGAGCAGTCGACAGCCAGTTCTCGACAGGCAAGTCAGGGAATTCTGCAGCTTATACCGCTGCCTTTGTGAAGAAAGGTTAGGAATTACCTGTGAAAAGGTTTCATGACATGGAGCTCGAAAAGCGAGACCATAAGCATAAGAAGAAGATGCAATAGTATAACTTGTCGCATCGGGGCACACTGCCGTGGTTAAAGGGAAGATCTCAGCGCTTCTCTGCAGCACGCCGTATTCTGGAGAAATACAGATTCTAATTTTGCTACAGTTCTCATCCTGATACTGGTCTGGAAGCATTTTGTCGTCTGTAAAAAATGTGCAATGTGATGTATTATCCATAGAATCGTGTTCAGTGGCACCTTACAGCACATCGGCTCCGGCTTGATAAACTGCCGCATTTGTTTCTCGAAGGTTCGCCACATCTTTGGCATTACAGATTGCCGAGAAGAAGAAGAGAAAAAAAAAGAAAAAAATCAAAAATTAAGGTCCAGAATTGTTTTAGCTTTTTTTGGAGAAAAAAAAACGTCATGTCCCAGCATGCACCTCTGTCCCTGAGACCCTTAACCTGTGAAGTCATAACAGGTCACAGGTGAGGTCCTCAGGAACAGAGTTTCATGCGTTTGCCGCCCCAGTTGTCCTGTGGAGAATCAGTTCCGCTTTTCATTAATCTTCCCGAGATAGAGAGACCTTAAAGTAATCTACGGCTTTAAAAGCACTCTCCAATGAAGTGTGCCGATGACCTTTGCTGAAACTGCTGATCTGACCAAAAAGGACTAGACGCCGCAGATTGAGCGATACGTCTGATGAATATTCATCACAACGATTGCCAGCCTTTCATCAGACATTTGGAGAGCGAAGGCAGAGAGAGGAGGAAAAAAAGAGATGAGAAGAAAAAAGGGACAGATACTTAAACGAAGGAGGACAAGAAAGGGAGGAAGAGGAAGAGGAAGGGGAAGAGGAAGCTGTTCTTGACTTAAGGGGGCATAGCCTTTTGGCTGTCTTTGTTATTCTCACCTCTGAGAAATGTAACAGGAAGGCAGCCAAGGCCGGTGACCCCGACACACACAGTCTTCGCTAATTAGTGCACCTCCACCTATTATGCATAACTCCACGCTGTTCTATGTACTGTAACTCTCCTCTCTCACACTCCCTGAATAAACATGTCTTCCTACTATAGAGCATCTGTTTTTTTTGTTTGTGCGATTTTACAAAATGTGAATGTATGTGTGTGTGTGTGTCTGTGTGTGTGATAGAGAGCTAGTCTCCGAGTGGTTTCATTTCACTTCAGCAGACGCGCCAGAGGAAGCCCTGAGCATCTGCTGTGCTGGAGAGTATATAGATGATCTGAAGGCGGAGCTCAAAATCCAATCAAGCCCCGCAACGTACACCCACCGACTTTGCTACTGATTCCTCCATTTCCTATACGACTCCTGAAGCTGTTAAAGAACATTAAGAACGCATTAGTAATGCAAGCACTCCACCACAGTCCAATGAGCCCAGCATATCTATAGAGAGAGCCCATGAGGTTGGTACAGTCTGCTACACCAGAAGCTCACCGTTTCTAATTAGAGCTGTCTGTAACTCTCACTGTTCCTAAGGTGAGGAGGTCTTAGCTACCAAAGGTGACCTGTCGGCCATGTTGCTCTCCTTTTCGCTGGACTGGCACGTAGCGACGGAGAACACTGCTCGTACTCTGGTCGTAAGCCCCTGACCTGCCATGACCCCTGTTCATAACGGTTATTTAGAATGGGTTGCTAAGCCATTTGTGGAATAATAAGCCCGTAATGAAGACTTATAGTGTATACTCTCTGCAATGGGAGTTTTCTCAGAGAGGGGCCAGAGGGAGGGGGTGTGGCTGGAGCAGGGGGTTGGTGTGTGGGAGGGGGGGGGGTGTAGCAGGCTCTCTGCTTGGCTCTCGGGGTGAGTGGCAGTAGCCCTGTCCAACGGGACGGATTGCTCTGACCGTGGCAGGCCGGGAGCAGGCCTCTTGCACAATATTGATTGGCTTGTCTTTGTGGAGACAGATGAATGCATTAGTACCCAGCCCGCCCTGCCACTGGAAATATATTAACTTCGTGTATTAGGCACCCTGTCTCGTTGCTATGGCGACGCGCCGAGAGAGAGAGAGAGAGAGAGAGAGGCTATGGGGGGAGGGAGGGCAAGCGAAGAGGGGAGGGGTGGGGGGGGGGGGGTGAGGGGGTTGCTGGTGGGGGTTGAGGGGGAGGGGTAGAGGATCCGGGATGCATTGAGGCTGTGGGCTTGATTGGTAGTCTCGCTCTCCCTTTAACACACACACACACACACACACACACACACACACACAAGCAGACTCTCACAAGCCCATTTTCTCTCTGTCGCTAACCTTTTTTTATTATTATTATTGGTGTGCCTAATAGCGCTCTGTGTTTTGCATCTTTAATTACAATTTGACACCTCCTGTTCCCCATCATCCTGTTCATTTGAGTGCTTTCTGAGCGCACGTGATGTGTGAGTCTTTTTTTTTTTTACTACTCCTCTCTTTTTGCTGGTTAACCCCCCTTCCTTTCTTCTCCCCTTCTCTCCCTCCCTCCCTCCCTCCCTCTCTCTCTCTCTCTCTCTCTCTGGCTCGTTTTCTTCCTCTGGCTCATTACGGTTTCCTCTCTGCCATTTTATTCTACATTTGTTGACCTGTTCAGTCCTTTGTCTCGTGTACACACACACACAAGTGTGCACAAGCACACAAACACAGGCATGCGTGCGCGCGCACACACACACACACACACACACACACACACACACACACTAATTTTATGATCATTTTACCCCCATTTCATTTTCTTCCCTTTTCTCTCCCCCTCTCTCCCACCCTCCCACCCTCTCTCTCTCCTTCTTTTCTCTCTCCTCCCTCACTCCATCTCCTCACTCTGCAGCAAAAGTGGTGCATTGGGGGAGAGGGAAGGAGAGAGGAAGAAAGACAATAGAAAGTGCAGGTGGGAGGAAGACAGGAGGAAGGCATGAGGCGAGGTGCTGTCTCTCCGCTCTCCCCGTCTCTCACCTGATAGCCAAATGAGAGAGAGAGAGAGAGAGAGAGAGAGAGAGAGGGGGAAGAGAGAGAGGGGGGAGAGAAAGAGAGAGAGAATCAGAGAGAGAGAGAGAGAGAGAGGGGGAAGAGAGAGAGGGGGGAGAGAAAGAGAGAGAGAGAGATAAAGGAAGGTAGAATGAGAATGCACATGCGTGGTGGACACATGGTCCATGTATAATTCGCTCTTGTAGGTTGCGGGGTTAATGTATGCAATTGAATGTTTACCACCCCCTCCACACACGCACGCACACATACTCACTCAAACACACACACACACACACACACATATACTGTACGTACACATACATGCAGACTCACACAGACACGCACAGACACAGATACACACACACACACACACACACACACACACACACACCACATACATCAATAACAAACACGGCCATGCATGCTGTGAGCGCTGCTGAGCGTCAGCTCTTTTTGCTTGTGTTTGTTTGCAGTTGAAAATGAAGTGTGTGGCTTTATTTTAGAGATGCCCTGCAACTGGGAAGGAATATTAACCATTCCCACTTCCCTGTTGTCCTCTGCAGTGTCGTGCCAGTATTTAAAGTTAGATTTATAGTCCTATCGTATGGTGTACCCATTCTTACATTTTACAACGTCAATTAGAACTCTTAATGTTCAAACAGCTTTTACATGCCATTTAATATAATAATTTACCGTGGTGTTAAATTGTGTATATTTTCTTGACTTGAGATGGTGATGTGAAATCGAATTTGTGATCTAAAACATATTAGTGTGGTGTCACTTGTCTGTGGTATTGTGATGTCACACTGTTCTCTGTGACATGTTTCATCCAGTCAGGTGACAGAATGTTTGAATGTCTGAATATTTGTCTGTCTGATCTCCATGGGGCCATGTTGAAGCTGATTTTCTGCCTGCTGTGTGTGAGTGTGTGTGTGGATCGGTCGTTGGCCTGTCTTCAGTGTTTCATCTCATCGCATGACAGCGTTCGCCTGTGCTGGGGCTACATCATCATTGAGGAAAATATCCGTAATGTGGATGAATGCATGGTGCTGTTGGACCAAATATTCAACTTCAACCAGACCGTCGTTGACGCAGGCAGAGTTGGTGAGACTTTTGGCAGAATGACAATCCGGTCCTATTATAGTGATAATGTTGTGGTTTTACTCAGCTGAGACCAATGACTGTCACACTTGGATATGAAATGCTTTTGGTTCAATGTCACTTTGAATGCAGAGACAAACAGCTTGCATGGTGCCATAAATGAATGAATGCCACGCTAATTCCAGATGAATGATGCCATAAACGGATTGATTCCTGAAACAGATATGGATGCTGCTTTCACTTCCAATTCCACACTTTGTATTTAATGAAGGGATTTCAGTCTCTGAGGATGGCAGCATCAAGAAACGCTGCCCGGCCGGGACTGACAAATGGAGATGTTTCTGGTGTGTTTCTCTTTGTTTTGACCAGGGAGAGGCTATGACCAAACACTCACGGACATCATGGTGGCACAGATCATGCCAATGCTGGAGGAGTTTGACCAGAAGACTCACAATGGTAAGTATTTACATGAAGAGTTCATATGCAAAGGCCACTCCTGCCAAAAATGAGATAATAAATGCTCTCCACACATAGTATGCACTCAAACTCAAAACCCACAAAATACCACTTTCTGGTCTGAAATATCGATTTTGTAGGCAAAACCTATAGGAGCCTGATTAAAAAGAATAATAATTTAGAAGAATAGTGGTCAGTGGTTAGAGGGTTTTGCATCTGAACTCTTCCTATATGTTTAACATATAGTATATCACAACTGTCAACACCACCTGCACCTTTTACCACTGCACACATTGCCAATTTATCATACAGTCCTTCCCTGTCGATCACCTGTCACCTGTTCCGTGTCACCTTGCTATACACGCCTAGCCTCGCGTCTAGTAGTTAGACCCTAGATGTTATTATAGTTGAGTATATTGTCCACCCCTTCTTACGGCTGATCTATTAGCTGTCTAACACCCACTTGCCCTCGCAGGAGAGTGTGGCTGAGCAGCACCTTTACATAGAGAGCACCTTTACTCCATAATTTAAGTCCATTCAGTCTTTACAATATGATTTAAGGAGGGCTGCTTAAATGGCTGAATGGTATTGTTTAATGGCAAAGACGTGGTAGATTTTTTCCTTTGTTGAATTTTGAGAGTGGTGTTTAAGGGAGGCGACCTTCAATGTTTGCCACCTCCCAGGTTCCTTGGCTTTTTCGCTTTTTTGGGGGGGCGGGTGTGTGTGTGTGTGTGGGGGGGGGGGGGGGGGGGGGGGGGTTGTTGCTCGAGCTCGGTGTGACAGAAGGCTCTCTGCTGGTCATGAAAGTAGTCAGCGTGCCGCTGGGAAGAGAGGGAGAGGAGTGTGGCTCTTGTTCTTCTTCTCTGCTACGTGCTGAGAGCTTCAGGACGAACAGCAGTGGAGTGAAGATGATGGGAGTTTTGCTATTAATGGGAGAATGGATGAAAGGTATCCTGGAGTGCACACCTACGCGGGCACACACATACCTTGGCATGCTCTCACACACACACACACACATGCAAATGGCCGGACACACACACACACACACAAGCACAATTGAGATGAATAGTTGGAACCTGCCCTGTCCGGGGTGTGTGTGTGTGTGTGTTTTACAGAGACAGTGTATAAGGTCAGACTGATGGCAGCTGCAGAAAATTTCACCGCTCATGCCTCCCAGGTGCCCAGAGGTGAGACTCACGTCTCTCTCTCTCTCTCTCCCTCCCTCTCTCTCTCTCTCCCTCCGTCTTGTGCGCTTTCTCTCTCTCACTCTCCTCCATGTCACACAGGACTGGACTCAGTCATATCTCTCTCTCTCTCTCTCTCTCTCCACACGCTGCCTGCAGCTACGTCTGTATCATTTGTGATCCCTTTCATGTCTCACCTGCCTCTCACTCTCACTCCTACTGTAGGCTCCCATTCAGCAGCTCAGGCCTAGTGCCACTGCTGATGACACTGCCATTTACCTTTTGCCTGTTTTCTATATTATTCCATCTGGGGGCATGATAACTAAGCGTTAATTTACTACGACTAAAATCAAATGATATATTTACAATCTTACCCATATTCTGTCTGCTCCACTGCCAGTTTTTGACTGTCTGTCTGACTGTGTGCCTCTTCTCTGTTTTGTGTATCACAGCATCGGGATGTTTTCCCCCTTGTGGTGAGTATGAGATTTACTCCCTCTTTGTTCTATCTCATCAGCCCGTTGGCTAACGTTCCCTACCCGTAGAACGCTGCTACTGGCGCGGTATACCATCCATGCTAGCTGAACTCTGTCCTCCTCTGCACATTCACCCCACTCGGCTGCTGTTGATCAGCACATTGGTCGACCTCCGCACGTGCCCAGGCTAGCAAACAGCGGGAGCAGTCATGTGTGAAGTTGGACTTTTCTTCATTATTTTCCAGTAGATGTGATGCATTGTATGTGGGAGAGCTATACTGTTTTCCTCAGAGTTTTGCTCCGAGGCGTATAGTCCTCCTATGGAATGATAACCCGACCTTCTTGTTTCATCACTGATGGTGGTAGAAAAATCATTTGGAGAAACTCCAATTAAGTCTCGTGCCTATATGGCTCCACCTTTAACCTCTGTTTGTCAATCAAACATCTCTCTGCACACACCGTCTATTTCCCCCCATCCTGAAAGTGTTTCTTGTTATTTTTGTGTTATTACGCTGGCATGGATTCAGGGTTATACTCCATAGTGTCCTCTCTCACCTCTCAGGTTTCCAGGTTGAGGGTTCTGTCTACAACTGCCACAGCTGCCAGTATGACTCGTGCGAGTACCCTCTGGACTGCCCAGGTGAGGGTTTAGGTGGAGGGGAGACAGGTATGGGGGCGGCTCTGTCATGTCTCTGCCTACCTGAGCCACGTGGCGTCTGTTCCTCAAAGGCAAAGGAGAAATAACTAAGCTTTGAAGTGACTGTCTGCCTGACGTTGCTTTCAACTGCAAAAATTACATAACATGTCTTTCTTTTGGTTGTGCGAATGCACACATACACCAACACACGCACACACGCGCGCACACACACACACACACAGGCATATGCGCACACTTACTCACACACACACACAGACACACACACATAGAGAAAGAGAGGGAACATCCTATTTTTTGCTTGTCAAATCCCTGAAATGTTCTTAAGAGCAAGCCAAGATGGGTGAGCAAGTCTTGCTCTCTCTCTCTCCCTGTCTTCATTTCTTTCTTTCTCTCTCTCCCTCTCTCTTCTGCTTTGACTCTCTCCCTCACTCACACACACACACACACACAGAGGCCTAAGCAAAATGCTGCCTAGGTCGGCGACATATTTTCACACATAATATCATTTGCGCAGACAGCCCCGGAGCGACGCTTTAAGTCCTTGGATTGTTGATGTAAGGTGGCAGCTCCCCCACCTCCCACACACCCTGGTGTTCATTTCCATCCGGTGCCACACAATTACTGCTCAGCGTATATCATTAGCTGGCTCGCCTGCACCCAGAGGCACCCCTTCAACAGTATAATTAAGGGAATTGTAGGGAGAGAGCCCCCCCTCTCCCCCCCAACGGGAAAGCACTGCTTTAAGGTGATTTTCTAAGGGTACTGTATGTATGTATGTGTGTCTTGTGTGTGTGTGTGTGTGTGTGTGTGTGTGTGTGTGTGTGTGTGTGTGTGTGTGTGTGTGTGTGTCCTGCATACATATGCATGGCGTTCCAGTCAAGGAAGTCGTGGTGGGGGAGAACAACCGGACACAGATGCGGTGCGACGTCCTATTTCCGTTGCCAGGTGACATTGAGGTCGTGTGGAGGTACGCCGAGGTGAGCCGACTGACAGTTGGAGAGAAAAGTCTCTTTTTTCCACCCCTGCCCTGCGCACACGCTGACTGTCTCAAAAGAGCCACTGTGACTGCATCCATAAACAAGCAAAACAGCTAGCATGTTATCTGCCCAGTGTTGTCATGCTGAATAATTATGGAGGCAACATTGGAACAAATAACTGCTGTTATTTTATCACTTTGACACCACTATGACTGCACGACTATGGCGAATTAATGAGCAAGTGTAATGCAGTCAACTTAGACCCCTTTACCACTTCACAACTTTTATATTATGCCTCTCAGCCAATCAAAATCCTGTGTTATAGTCATAGTCATAAGTTGCATTAACACAATTGCACATATGGAAGAGGGATTTTTCCCCCCCTCCAAGAAACTCATTCTCATGCATAGAATTAATCCCACCGTCGCTGCCAGAGCTCAGCTTCACAGAAGCACTGAGAGCAGCTGAGGAAATCTTCTGTGTACCCCTTAAAGGTGCAGTGTGTGGACAGTTGTTGATATTTGAGCCCAACAAATAAGCACGGCTTTCAATGCTCCTGAATGAAGCAATGTGTTGATTGTCTGGAAAAGTGTATCCCTAACCCGAAAAGTGTATCCCTTGCTTTAAGCTGCTTTGTTTCCCTT
This sequence comes from Sardina pilchardus, assembly GCF_963854185.1. Lineage (NCBI taxonomy): Eukaryota > Metazoa > Chordata > Actinopteri > Clupeiformes > Clupeidae > Sardina > Sardina pilchardus. Next base: position 19,353,103 of record NC_084999.1, on the reverse strand, counting down.
CTGCAGTGCCAGGACTGTGTACAAACATCAGAGTTTGTCATTTTGTTTTCTCTTTTTTTGGAGAACATCTTGTCTTTTTTTTAGCACTGTGTGTAGCAATCAATTGAATTGGACAAAGAGTGTGTTTGTGTAGATGCTAAAATTAGCATCATAGACACACTTTTAATCCCTACTGTACAGAAAGTCATTGAAATCCTGTAAGACTGGCAGAAGTAGAAGCACTCAGCTTTAGTGTAGCCTTAACCTACAGTACTATGTATTGATTCTTCATACACTCTTATCAAAAGTGATTATTCTTAATTAGCTGAAGAATTGTGCTAATTAGAATCAGCAGGTTTAGTGCACGGTTGGGAAAAATATGTGGTAGGACTTTTCCTCCTTTGATAGCTCCTGATAGCTGTACGTTTGTAGCTCCTGATAGTTGCTATAGTTGCTGATAGCTCTTGATATACAGTAGTTGTGTGTTTGGCGGTGTGACTCTGCTCCCCTTGCAGACAGAGACTCAGCTGCTGGAGATGCTGAAGGAGGTGACCGTGGGTGTGGACCTCCTCTACTCGATCCCCTCGGCCAGCCCGCAGCACGCTGGCACCTACCAGTGTGAGATCTTCACTGAGGGACGCTCCATTGTCAGGCTGTATTTCTACCTCACAGGTGTTTATACCTGCAGGCACCCCCCTCCCCCCTCCCCAGTCATACCCCTAACCACTCCATGGATGTTAGCTATTAGCTCAGCTAGCTTGATAAGGTGTCAGCACCCCCTGCCTGGCAGAACCCCCTCATTTTCACCATGGAACATCTCTTCACATTCACCACTCCCTCTCTTTATCTTTCTCTCTCTCTCTCCCCCCTTCCCCTTTCAATCTGTTTGACTATTCCCTCTGTTTTTTTCTTTCCCTTTCTCTGTTTCTTTCTCCTTTGCTTTCTGTTTCTGTTCCTATATGTCTCTCTGTCTCTGTCTCTGTCTCTGTCTCTGTCTCTCTCTCTCTTTCTGTCTCAGTCATCCCACAGACTGTAATTGGCCACTCTGAGCTGCAGAGTATCTTTGACCAGACCCTGGTGTCTGGAGGTCAGTCGCCCCAGGTGACCCCTGACCTCTGGGAGGGCTCACTGCTGCGCCTGCCACCTCCTTCCCTTCTCACTGTGTGCCTCAGTGGCCTGCTGCTCCTCTTGCTCTTCTCTCTGGGGTAAAGGACACACACACACACACACACACACACACACACACACACACACACACACACACACACACACACACCGTATATGCAGTATGCCCCACCAGCATAGAGTGACAAAGTTAAATGGCGTAATACATATAGCTGCAGAACACTATAAAGGTGATTGAGATAATTGGACAGAAACATTCCTCATTCATCGACCGTGCAAGCTGAGCTCCTCAGTGTTTCTATACTTGCATTGCTACACTAGATAGTTACATGTAGAATGGAAAACACACAAACTCACTGTGTGCCTCAGTGGCCTGCTGCTCCTCTTGCTCTTCTCTCTAGGGTAAACAAACAAACATATACTATATTATTCTTATTATACATACTGCATGCATTTCATATACAACCCCAAATCAGAAAAATTTGGAACGTTGTGCAAAATGCACATAACAATAGAATGTAATAATATACAAATCTCATATACCCATATTCAGCTGCAAAAATGACATAGACAACATATCAAATGTTGAAAATTAAAATTTTGGAGCTGATGAGACTGGTTGCTAGATATGAAAATGAGATGTTGTCTCATTCCTGCCACTTTAATACAGTGTCCTCAGAGGTCCAAAAGACCACGGCCATCCAATATTGCTTTTCAGCTCTGTCCCATGTTTGCATTTTTTTTGTTTACTCCTTCTTGAGTAGTCATATACGTAATTTTATGTTGTCTGCGTCCTTTTTACGAGATTTCCAAATTATTATAATCTTTATTAGCATTTTACACAACGTCCCAACTTTTTTCTTACTTGGGGTTGTATCAGGAGCAATGATGTTCAAACAGATGTGCAGAATAATAGTTTAGTTTGTGATTTTTCATACAAAGGTACTGTATGTTACATCTGTCTGGCCTGTTCACACAGGGGATGTTGCTTTTCTTTTCTAGGTCTCTGCTCTGGTGGACATTTCATTCCATTCCATCAAAAGACTCTAGACGTATGCAGGGAGAAAAATACATATTTTTATAGACAAGGCCCATTGTCCACTGTACATAGATTTCAAATTAAAAGAAATAATAAAAGTCTGCCTCTTTCGTGACCGGCTTGAATTTGTTTCACCAGCAGAGGGCACTGTTTGAGCAATAACAAAAGCTCTTACTGTACCTCAGATGAATACAGTGGACACTCCTCTGTGACCAATGACAGTGCATTTCAGGAATATCAGTTAATGCCAATATTGAAAAGTTACAAATGCCCCCCCCCCCCCCCCCTGTAAAATTAAGTTCATACTGCCTCGTACTTTCATTAGTTTACACTACAGTTTGAAAATCCGGCATAGTATATGCCGTTTTACGAGAGTACATAAAGGACACCACGGTACAGCACTGACACTTTCGGGAGACTGAATTGAGAAAGATTGCCCTAAATTAGGGATTCCAGCATCTGAACAGAGATCACTCATCTCACAGTGCATGCTTTTAGTAACAGTGTTTGAAGGAGTTTCAAAGGAATTCCGCAGCAGAAAGGGCCTGAGTTGCTGTAATGTACTGGGTTAATGTACAGAGCTTGATGGATTCCATGTCATGTAAGGAAAAAATGGCTTTTGTCTCCCTCTCTCCCTTTTGTCTTCCTCATGGAACATTCCCTGTTGTATGCCATGTGCATGTTGGGAGTGGGGTGGGCTGTACATAGTAAAGAGATATTACATAATTTGTGTGAATTGATTATATTAAAAAAGCTATGTATTCATATTGATACACTATAATTTATAGCCTAATTGCATTATATCTTGTGAATGACCTATAGGGATTGCAGAGATGAGGAAACCTTTGAAAATATGAAAATGATTACAACTGTAATTTTCACACCTAACCCGCCTTCTGGCACCAGGAATGTAACCACTCTTACAGTCTGTTCCTGTGACAAATGGGTACACCTCAAATACCTTCAGGCAACAGATACAGTCAACTTAAGACAAAATCATTTCAAATCTAAACCATTTGTGAATGTTGACATGACTTCCACTTCTTGTTCTTACTTTTGTTTAACGTTAAGCCACCCTGAGCTCTGTTATAAAGCTCCCTTGATGTTACTAAATATACCCAGACGTGACTCACAATTTAACCCCTCCCTCTTTTTTAACTACTCCTCTTGCTAGGATGGTAAGTAGACAGCATATTTTACTGTTTACCCTGGTTACCCAGGACACTTTCCTAAACAATAGTTGTAAGCAACAATTGTGAATACCCTTGTCATCAAAACTCCATTGCAAACCCACCCATTTCATAGGATTTGCCACACTGAAAAAATAGAATCGCTGGATTTACTTGATTTTATCATGTGCAGTGGTTGCACATGAATGAAATGCCTAGGTTTATGAAACTGATTCATGCTGTGATAACCCAATTTGATCAAGTAGTTTCAGTGAAATTGACTACCGTAAGAGACGTTTATTTGAAATATTTATGTCTTGTCAATGTCACGTTTGTGTTATACAGGCGAAATTAGGCATTCAGATGTACTTAGAATTGCAATATCAATGTTAAAGCACAACTTCGAATATGTTGTGCTACAGCATGAAGAAGTATTCATAGAAGTTAAAAACATGTGCTATGGAACCGCTGATAATTTGTACCTAACACATTCATGGTGGGAACAAGCAGGGTTTATCTCAAAGCATAATAAAAGATACAACTCAGCTCCAAATTCTGATGGTCTCTAAGCATAGTTCTCTTTAAGAAACTCATGTAAATCTTTTGAAAAACACTGTTAGCTGCATGATCATCTCAGTGTTTTTGCAAAGGCTCATGGGAACATAATAAAATGGTGCCTTACTGGTTCAGTACTTAGGCTTCACATTGACCTAATATGAATTTTTTAAATATAAATCCATCGGGAAAAATATGTCAGTTCAACGTAATAACATTGTGTCTGATATAAAACATGAGTTTGTTTAATTCAAAACTAGACTCTGATAAGTAATTATAACATCATGGTTTGTTAAATTGGTTTGTTATCTATTTTGTATTGATGATAGGCATCCAGACACACAATTAAACAAATGTAAATGTAAGAATCATAACCTAAGTTAGTTGTATTTCTCAAAAATCTCTGAAATGCCTGAACATTTTGTATCTGTTAAAAACACTTTTATTATTATTATTATTATTATTATTCTCAGTTGAGGGGAAACTGAAGCATCATAATAGATGTTCTATCATGTGCTGGTCTTTGTGAGGTTTATGGTTATTCCTGTGCTACTGAGAGGCAGGAGTGGACTCAGCATGCTGAGGACTCAAGTTGGTTCAGCCCACCGTTTCATGCTTGCTCCTTTAACAGTTACATTTCTTTAACATGCAGTCGGAGTGTCTGGCAATGAAACAACAGTGAAGTCATGCTTTTTTCTGTAACCCTTTGACCGTCTGAAGAAATTCTCTCTGCCATTTTGAGAAGAAGGTGGTGCACGCTGAGATTAAGCAAGTCCAGAGTCTGTGAGGTGAGGTCATCCCAGACAGAAATACCCAGGAGCATTACCCTATGGAAAAACCTGCCCACTTCACCGCTAGAAGTAGCCAAGGAGGGCCTGCTGGCCAATGAGTCTTTTTTGTTGTTGTTTGGTTCTTTTTTTGTTTTGTTATTATTTCGACGGCTCTGTTTATTGGTTTAAGAACACATTGTATTCTCCACATCAGTAAGGAAATGTGTTTCACATAGCCTACTGTAGGCTACCTGTATACCTTTCCTAAATTCTGACCACATCAATGACACATTCCTTCTGAACGATTATAATGTGATTATAATGTGGTGATGGAATACAACCAGGGGTGAAACTTTGAACTGTACCATGGGGGAGTTGAGCCCCCCCACTTTATCATGCACTATATACGGGGTGGGGTTGTATTGGCTGGTTTAAGCTGTATGTCTCAGTCATGTTCCGGTACTTGGGTCTTTTCAGTTACTCACTATATTATTCTTTTCCCGTCTTAATTGAGGACTCTTGAGCATAGTTGCTTGCATTTTGGTTGATGTAGTTGTTTCCCTGTTGTCACCATGACAACATACGTCTCTGGAAATGAGTCAGACCTGAACTGGAATGAATTTGAACATTTGCAGCCAAGTCAAAATAATAATGAAAGATTAAGACTCTTCTGGTAAATTGATGATATTCGAGCTAAACAGCTCCAATGGCTTCTTGTGAAAGAACACATATTTTAAAATAGTAACTGCCTCATTCCTCTCCGATAAGAGTTGCAGCTCAGGCTGGAAACCAGCAGATATTTTTCCTCTGTTCACTGCCAGAACATTTGGCTCCAATCAGAAACGGCCATACTCTAGTCCTGGCACGCTATTGGCCGGTGATGTGACGATAACAAAACTTAAGCCAGGTTTAGACTTGCTGCAGACAACGCGTTCGTGTTGGCATCATGGCTGCCTCGTGTATTTTGCAGTCGTTTGATGCGTCGGTCGTGCACGTCGTCGCAAGCGAACATGACGCGTCCGCGAGATGCAATACTGGTAAGAAAGTAGGGGGCGATCACTCAAAAAAAAGGTGACTGCAAGATGCATTATCGACATCAAAGCTGGGGGCAATCATGAGAGTAAACAATGGCACATGGCCACATCCGCATCTGATATTACTATAGTCTCCCCCTAGTGAAGACCTCAAATTGGGTGCATAATGCTGCAGCGAGTCTGTACACAGGACACAGCAGGTCGCACACGGGCGCATACGCTTACGCTTGGTCTAACAGCAAGTATAATCCCAGCCTTAAGCGACGCAAAGTGCAGTAGAAACAAAGCGGAGCCTCGCCAGACTAATGTTCAATCTTAAAAGATTGAGCTTAGTAGGCCTATGGTGAAAACCAGACTAGTAGCCTAGTGTAATTCATTACAGATATGATAACTCAACTATTTCTGTACTTTCATGAGGTATTATTAGGATTCACCTGTAAAAGTTCATTATTCCTTTAGTTTTAATATCAATGTCAATAAACCATATTATTACAGTTAGGCCTACTGTCATCTGAGTGTCACTTGGACATTGAACTATGATTATGACTGATGCCCATCCCATTGCACTTTACTATTATTAATATCAGCACTACCTCTACAGTATCTATGCACTGTTGTCTGTCTGTTGCGTCATCACTGTCTTTGTCTAGCTGCACTATATGTATTGAAGAAAACACACTGTATTGCTGAAACAAATTCCTATATGTTTTTTACATAAATGGCAATAAAGTACCTTGAACCTTGAACCTACTGTTTAACCACAGAGATGAGTTAAGACTTTCAAGATTTCAATTTTCAAAGTGTTTGTTTTTTTATTTATTAGCCTACTTTTTTTTCTTTTTTTTTTAATCCACAGCACCATTTATTATAGACGGTTTAGTCAGTCAATATGCATTCCAGAGAAAGTGATTTCTTCAGTTTGGCAGTGCAACATTTATTCCATAGATTTTCCAGCCGATCACAACAGTGTTAATTGAGACCAACGTAAGTACGCACACAGTGCCGCCGCTACCACCACACGCATTACGCACTGTGCTTAGGGCACCAAGGGGCGTCGGGGCACCGGCATTTATAAGTAGCTTTACTTCAAACTGCTTTTCATTCTTCCGAACGTGTACAATGTCAAAATACAACAACAAAATGGTGATATGGATCTTCTCAATCTCCACTATGCATAGATATAATTTCAATATGATGCTACATTTAATTGGGAACGCATCTTGAGTGCACACGAGATGGAGGGGTAGAGAGAGAGCTGGAGTTATCTGGTTCCCACTACTGACCATTTATAAACTGTGAGTGTAACCTGCGTTGTGTGGAACCACCGCGGTCCAGCCCTGCACACGCCCGGACTCGAACCCGGGAGACAGCAGCACCTCGGATCGGGAGTCGAGCGCGCTAACAATCCAGCTAAAAGCCCAGGCTACTAGCTTTCATGCCAGCAGCGCTCTTGAAGCGTCGGGGAGTAAGGTTTACTAACGTTCTACAGCATAGCTAACCAGCTAGCACCTGTTACACTCACCCCCCTAAACCTCACTCCCGATCCGGGTCATGGCACCAATGTAACCTGCGTTGTGTGGAACCACCGCGGTCCAGCCCTGCACACGCCCGGACTCGAACCCGCGAGACAGCAGCACCTCGGATCGGGAGTTGAGCGCGCTAACAATCCAGCTAAAAGCCCAGGCTACTAGCTTTCATGCCAGCAGCGCTCTTGAAGCGTCGGGGAGTGAGGTTTACTAACGTTCTACAGCATAGCTAACCAGCTAGCACCCGTTACATGAGCGTGGCGGTATCTACCATAAGTGGTCATGTCCTCGGTATTTCTTTCTTCATGTTCTGTTTAATTTATTAAGTAAAACGAGCTGAGGAGAAATCATTGCCTCAACGCACAGTCAGGTGTCACATTGGTGGCCAATGTTTTTTTCTTTCATTTTTGTTTCATTCATTAAGTGAAAAATCCGACGAGACCATCGTCCTTGCCAGAACGCATCGTCAGGTGACACGTAGGCTACCTCTGACATGTCAAAACGAATGAGAAAGCTAATGGTCAAAGATGCAATAGGGTCAATTCTGGTGCTTATCTATACTGGAAATGTTATGCTGAAATTCAGTCGAGATGCACTTAGCTAACTTGCACTGAATATTACGTCGTATTACTGTTATATGTGACCCTGCACAGCGAAACCAGTCGCTTTGGTAAAATCTACAAAATTAAGTTATTGTGCTCACATGAACGGCCATAAACTAAGCTTTCCAACGATATGTATATCGAAGGTATACAGAAACTATCGCTCAGATAACCGCATCCAAAGTTGACATGGTTCTCCCGTCACGATATGCCAGAAAATGAGAAATCAACTTTTTAAGCGGCATGGACAATGGGAATGACTGCTAATGTGTTGAACAGTCAAGACGTTAGTGATGCGCGGTTCAGCCCATTACCCGCGGATATCCGCGGGTTTACCCGCGGGTCGGGCGGATTTGGGTAGGCCTAATAGTTTTTTCTAAATATTGCGGGTGGGTCGGGTCAAAAAAGTAAAAATGCACATTTCTCACTTGTTAACTTCCGACATATTAGGTGGCGATGCGCCTGCAATACAGGAGGTGTGGTCGAGCGCAAAACATAATTTCTCCTAAATTCAGCACCCAATTGCGCCATGCGTGACTGACTGGAAAAGTCAATCGCGCATTCGCTACTTTATGGACATGGAGCCTAATGATCTGGGATATCGAAGGTTGTGCACAATGCGAGAACACCTCGCTTCTGTCATAGGCTACACGAATAAACAGCTGTGCTTGTTAAATGCTTGGCAGTGTTAAACGCAAAAGTAGGCTAGCCTATGAAGTTGCAAGGGGAAATATGAATGGAAACTTGTTATGAAGATGAGATTTAACACTAGCTATGTCTAGGCTGCAGATTATGAATGGTGTGGAGGAGCGCAGATTGTCAAAATGACCGATCATTGTAACCCGCTGTTGTCGTCATGTGGGCTCATTAGGCTAGGAAAGACGTTAAATCGGGTTGGGGCGGGTTTTAAAAAAAGCCCACCCGCGCATCACTACAAGACGTCAACACGGTTGTTTTTCCGTGAAATGAGTTCACGATATGTAACTATAGACTGTATACTGTCAAATTATGCGAAAACGTGCAATTCAACATTTTAACCCGGAAGTTTGTTTATTGTGGATTTTCTCAAAATAGTATCGTGCGACAAGCGACTGATTTTGCTGTGCAGGGTCACATATAGGATGGATATTTAATGTTATGAAGGATATTATCTAAGTATGGCCCAAACATTGTCAAATGATATCAATTATTGGTTATTTTGTTTTAAAAACAACAAAGGAGACGGGAGAGAGACATTTCTAGTGACGCCCTGACCTAGCCTGGAATATCTAGAGCCAGCAATCTTTCTTTTCATAGTCTAAAAGGTCTTTATGTAGACTTAATGCCCTTAAAGTAAGAGTGCACCATTTATAAGTTAAACAACATCAAACTTGGGAGGGGGGCACCACAAAGCAATTCTGCTTAAGGCACCCAAATGGCCAGCAGCGGCACTGTACGCATGAAAAGCCCCCTCGAGTGCAGATCACATGTGCCCATTTCTACTGCCGTCTTAAGATAGCAGACTATGGGCCAAGCACGACGCAAGTCTCTAGGGTGTTCACACCAAGAACGATAACTCTAACGATAACTTTAACCATAACGATGTAAGCGTTCACACCGACCAACGTTAAAAATAGTCTCTCCTCAAGTCAATAAATGTGATGGCTAAAATGTGATGGGTTCTGATTGGCAGTTAACTTTTTATCGTTCTCAAAATCGCTCTAAAAGTGATCCCCGATTATATCATTCCTCATGTCGTTATCGCTATAGCTTATGTGTAAACGTTGTCATTCATATTAATGAGAGCGATATTTGTTTATAGTTATAGTTAAGTGGCATTCACACCAAGAACGATAACGATAGCTATAACCATAACCATAACGATAAAAGCGTCCACACTGGTCAACGATAAGAAAAGTCTCTCCTTGTGTTAATAAGGGCAGTTCACACCAAGAACGATAACTGTAACGATAACTATAACCATAACTATAAAAGCTTTCACAGTGACCAATGATAAAAAAGTCTCTCCTGATGTTAATGAGTGTGATGGCTAAAATATGATGGGTTCTGACTGGCTGTCAGACTGAAATACCTTTTTATCGTTCTCTTAAAGGAATACGCCACCCAAAAATGAAATTAAGCTAGTCTCGGTCACCCCCAGAGTTAGAACAGTGAAAAAAACCCGGTTAAAATCCGTCCGGGCATTCTCCTGCTTTGGGAGCAGCGATGTTAGCTTTAGCTTAGAACAGTTGCTGTAGTTGAAGGGTGTCAGTGAGCACGTCCTCCAAAAAGTGACTGAGACGTCTACATTTTTTTCTAAATATATCTTGGGAGCCGTGTGTTCAAAACGAGTACAAATCATAATGCAAAATCGAACGAGACTATTACCTGGGCAGATCTTTACTTGGAACTATTTTCAGCCTCATCGACGACGAAGCACCGCTAGCTAGGCGCAAAGTTCTCACGTAGCACCACTTGTGAAGTTCCAGTCGAAGCTAGTTGGGAGTTTACAAGACTGCTACGTGAGAACTTTGCGCCTAGCTAGCGGTGCTTCGTCGGCGATGAGGCTGAAAATAGTTCCAAGTAAAGATCTGCCCAGGTAATAGTCTCGTTCGATTTTGCATTATGATTTGTACTCGTTTTGAACACACGGCTCCCAAGATATATTTAGAAAAAAATGTAGACGTCTCAGTCACTTTTTGGAGGACGTGCTCACTGACACCCTTCAACTACAGCAACTGTTCTAAGCTAAAGCTAACATCGCTGCTCCCAAAGCAGGAGAATGCCCGGACGGATTTTAACCGGGTTTTTTTCACTGTTCTAACTCTGGGGGTGACCGAGACTAGCTTAATTTCATTTTTGGGTGGCGTATTCCTTTAATCGTTCTTAAAGTGATCCCCAAAGATATCGTTCTTTATGTCGTTATCGTTATAGTTTATGCGTGAATGTCGTCATTCATATTAACGAGAACTATATTTGTGTATAGTTATCTTTCTTGGTGTGAACGGCCCTTTAATGAATGTGATGGCTAAAATATTATGGGTTCTGATTGGCGGTTAGCTTTTCATCGTTCTCAAAATTACTCAGAAAGTGATCCCCAACGATATTGTTCTTCATGTTAAAATGATTTTTCACCATGAGCTCCACTTCCATTGAATACTGGTGTATCAGTGAAATAAATAGGTGTGATCAGGCTCTTGATCCAAAAATCACTATGAAACATCCACTAAAAGTCATTATGTCATTGACCACGGAAAACCTGGTCTATAGAGAAAAACGCATAAGCAGCCCTTCCCAACAAGTCCCAGGCAATGACTCATTTTCAGGATGAATTTCCAGAGGAGTTTTCAGGCATTCTAACATTTTTGGGCTAAGTTTTGTTTTGTGTTTTCGATTGTAACCCCTTGTCAGTCAATAGTGAAAGTAAAGAGTGTATAACTGTTTTGTCATTCCCTTTGAGACCCAGTGTAGTAAGTTTCAGTTCAGTTTACCTATGAGTTCAAATAATAGCCGAGTACAGATGCATATATTTTATTTACCTCCGCCAAGGAGGTATATGTTTTCATCGGGGACCTGTGTTTGTTTGTCTGTTTGTTTGTCTGTCTGTCTGTCTGTCTGTCTGTTTGTTAGCAAGATAACTCAAAAAGCAATGGATGGATTTCAATTAAATTTTCAGGGAAGGTCAGAAATGACCCAAGGTAGAAACGATTACATTTTGGGAGTGATCCGTGACACGTAGTGTAATGGCATGGTATGGTCACGTGGTGGCGATCTGAATAGTTTAGGTTCAAATGTATGACAACCTAGGAAGAACAATACAGGCAGAGGTCTGCGCTCTCTGACTGCTTTTCTATTTTACTAGGTTATGCTAACTGTCAGAATACAAATGTGCTGTGTTATGTTGCGCTGCTGGCTCTTAACAGGAATGACAGATGTCATTCTCATTGCTTTACATTTACAAGATATTGCACTCAACACACACTCATGAAACATAAGAACGACCTTGTTGAACAATGCGCCCGGTGTCTGATCTCAAAATATGCAGCTAAACTAGAGAATGTGGACTGCACAGGCCTTAAATGTCTCCAAACGTTGCGTCTCTATAGGCGTTTCAGATTGCCAGACTAGGACCCTGTGTCTGATTCCACCCTATTAGTGGAGAGTGGAGAGTGTTGTTATATGGAGTGATGAAAGTTGCCAAAAATACATTCACCAATCTGTCCGTTACTCTATGTTTTTCGGTCTGCCTCCAGGGGTGCGTGTCCTCAACACTGGGGTGAAAAACTCAAAAGTCTCTCTCTACTTATATCTCTATCTCTCTGGCCATCTCATGAGACAGACAGGAATTACAAGTCATTGCTCTTTCACTTATAAAGATTTGTTAAACATTTCACTTCATGACAACTCTGGAAGTCCTCCCCTCACGCTTGATTTATCTCCTCTGCAAGTTTCTTGAAGTGTCTGTGGATATGATGATGGCAATGCGGATGATGACGGGTGTGATGACGAGGGTGAGCGAAGCATGTTTGTAGTTTGGGGTTGATTACGGTCAGGCAAGGGCGGCAAACCAAGAAACCAATGCACAGCACACCACACCACAGAATCTGGTGTAATCCCTTTGAGCCAGAGACCTTCCCTCTACTTCATTAGTCATGTTACTCCACTTCCCTTTTAAATGGATACCATCTGTGAGCTGGGAGGCTTCGTCAGTGGAGGCCGACGGGCTCTGTGACGCAGAGAGAGGGGAGAGCGAGACAGGGCGTTGGGCAGTGGGCTAATTGCTTGCAGCCGGAAGAGCAGGGATCACCCTAGGTGTCAGAGATCGGCTGTGTGCCACAGAACTTCCTCCGGACCCGTCACCATTAGTTTCTGTTTGTTTTTCAGTGATTTTTTGGACCTCCCTCAGTAAAGACCAAGAGACTTACACCCACACACTCACACAGGCACAAACTAACATACACTGGTAGTATTGATATTCAAAGATAAACACAAATATACCCAGAAGAAACACACACAATACACACAGTGTATTCCACCATGTAAATCCTTATTACAACATGTCCATAATTTGTAAGATATTTTTTAACAAATATTTGATTCAAAAAAATAATTAAAAAAATCCACAGAGAAGGGGTTCAGTCAATCCAAGTTAAGTGTTTTCAAAAGTATAAAAGAACCTTTTGGGCATGACATTTAAAGAGAAACTGCAGGATTGACGATTTCATCTCCGCTTTCGGTTTCGCTTTTCGTTTTCGCTCGTTTTATGCTTGCATATATCTCTGCAGAGCTTCCCCTACAGCTTTAGTGTGCATATTTATACATAAATAGGTTATACTGTATATATATATTTATTTATAAATTGCAAGCGTGGTTCTTTTTGTTCCTTACGCGTCTCAGCCTTCCAGATGTAAACAAGGAGCGATCGCCTCCTGAACAAACGGCAAGGTTGCAATAGCGGATAGGGACACTGGGGGCGAGAGGAAATATTACTGTTTTCGATCATACTGGTCAGTCAAGCAAAACAACGATTTCAACGAAGTGATTTTATTACTATGAAAAAGTTGCATAGGGTCTCTTTAAAGATTTTGTTTGAAATGGCACGTGCATTTTTCAACAACTTCAGACATACATTTTGAACAAAATAAAGATTGTTTTTGTACCAAGTCTCAATAATGACAGACCAGCATTATCTACCAAAGGAGACCAGATGTGACTGAAGCAACTTGCAATCCAGAACAGAGCAACAGCGTCAATGAACTCGTGTTCCTTTTTCAAATATATGAAATCTCCATGCCGTGATGCTTCAACACACTCACAGAAACATGTTCACTGTGACTGATGCTATATCAAAAAAGTGGGAGTGATAATAGTAGTGGGAGTGAGAGAGAGAGAGAGAGAGTATAGTGATGGAGAAAGCAAGACATGTGGCACGTAAAACACATTCTTATGCCTTTAGTGCTTCTGGGAAACCTGGCCAGTGTCGTACAGACCGGGGTGAGTAACGGTGACGCTATACTGGCAGACCACCCCAATAGACATCATCCGTGAGAAAACTGAAATGGGCGGGCCAAGTGTCTGACTTCAGGAATGAACCCAGGCTTTGTGAATCAGCGTTCCTGTCCATATGGCGGAGACTTGAGGGTACAGTATGTTCCAGGAATTAAACTATTTCATTCATACTGCAGCAGTAGAATAGTCCAACAGTACAGCGTAGCAGTAATCAAGCCAGCAATGCCTTTGGAGCCATAACAGTATTTATAATATTTATATAAGAATACAGCAATAACAGAGCCCACAAAAAATGTTGGTAAATGTTGGTAATACATTATGTTGCCAAAAGTATTTGCTCACCTGCCTTGTCTCATATATGAACTTCAGTCACATCCCATTCTTAATCCATAGGGTTTAATATGACGTCGGTCCACCCTTATAACAGCTTAAACTATTCTGGGAAGGCTTTCCTCAAGGTTTAGGAGTATGTTTATGGGAATTTTTGACCATTCTTTCAGGGGCACATTTGTGAGGTCACACACTGACGCTGGAAGAGACTGGCTCTCAGTCTCTGCTCTAATTCATCCAAAAGGTGTTCTGTTGGGTTGAGGTCAGGACTCTGTCCAGGCCAGTCAAGTTCATCACCACCAAACTCTGCCATTCATGTCTTTATGTACTTCATGTCATGTTGGAACAGGAAGGTGCCATCCCCAAGCTGGATGAAATAGAGCAGAGACTGAGCATGTGATATGGGGCTATTTTAATTCCAAAGTACAAGGGAACTTTATCAGGATGCATAGGATCCTGGATCCATGAAATAACTGCTGCTATGGTAATTTAACATAGGGGTATACTCACTTATGTCCCCCGTATTTTTAGGAAGAACATCTATTCATGCATTATTATAGCCTGGAAAACCAGCGCCAACTGCTGGACGGCAAAATGTTTTGCCTGCATTTGGGTCTGGCCTCGAACCACTGTACATTTTGAAAACACTGCCCTGAATCTGGCAGATGGCAACTAAACCAATCACAACGCAGAGATGTGTTTTGAATCAACGCGGGCGAGGCAGAAGGCTCTGGGGCGGGGTTTTGAGGGAGCGTTGGCCTATAGGCACAGACACGGTTTGAAAGACAACGGGTTGTGCTCATCAACAATGTTCCGTTGTATCCATTCATCGAGGCCAGACTAAATTAGACATCCAATCCATTTAGGCTGGTTTATCAGGCTAGCATTATTATACATTATTCATTCACTCATATACTTGTACTGGGCCCATATACTCGTATTCCCTGCCTTTACTCCAGTCCGGATTGTCAGGTTAGTCAGATCATGATATGCTCCAAGACCAGTCAACTCCAAATTCACTTCTACTAGCCTAACTTAAGTAATCGTACTTGTATCAGTTTGAAGAAAAAAAAAAAAGATATTGGGACATCCAAAGTATACCAGAATGTACATGTGAGCTTCGATATATATGTCTTGTTGCATTAACTGATAAGATCACACTTGCTTTCTAATACAAACACATGTAGGCATAATGCATCACTCTCGAAGGGTGCTTTTCTGCCAGATAGATAAATCCAGTGAGTTATAATGTGTTATTGGTGCAGTCATACAGTATGTTCCCTGTAACATAATTGAACATAATTGACATAATGAAGATTATATCCCAAATCCACACCTCAAGGGAGAGTCTGGTTTATGCATGGTGATAAATGACTGCCAGGGAGGGATAGGCCATTTCCGCTGCCAAACTGGTGTCCAAAATGTTTTGGAGAGGCAAGAACATAACAAAGGAGGAGATCTGTTTATTCATAACTATCTTGAGAAATAACTAGCCTGGGGAGCGTTTCCCAAAACCATACTTTGTTGGTTGCAATACAATTTCCCATTGTCAACAAACTACAATAAGTTGCTAACAGGTTAGCAACTATCGTTTTGGGAAATGCATCCCTGGATGCCAGCTGAACGTAGCCCCGTGTTACGAGGTCAGATAGTGGTTAAGGCAGAGCCCCTTTAGGGAGAGCCGGTCCACTTCCTATTAACTCCATTGTACCGGATTGTTCCTGCAATCTGTTGAAATTCCGCTAGGGACGTTGCCGAGCAAGTGATAAATGAATTGTGGTCTATGGGGCTAAGCGGCTAGAACTCGTTTTTTTCACAGTTGACAACTTCATTTCTTAATGTACATTGTCGTAGTAGCTACCTGAGTATAGGTTTTCCACTGGAAATGAAATAAAAAGTCACTCATGTCCTTTCTGCTTTTCATAGGATGGGCCGTTTTCCCTGTAACATGCTAGCATTTAGCTCATGGATGCTCGCGACACTCGCGACCGATTACGACCGTCGTGAAGCTGAACCTTCTTTTAGGTCTATGGCCGTAAAGTGGTTCGCTTGTGTCACGTGACATGAAAACTTTGAAAGGGTTTTTAGGAATAACAACACATATTAAAAATTTTATTGGTCAGCTGATTGTCAAGTCAAGTTATCCTGCATCGCATGCATTAATGCAATTTTAGGAGAAAAAATTATATAACGACAAATGTGGTACTGGGGGGTTCAGCTCCATTGCTACCCATTCATTCATCACTTGCTCGCGATCGCCCTCTAGTTGCAGTACCATGCGGAAGTATTTCGCTAGTGGTCCTTCTCCCCTTATTAGACATTCTCTGGTTAAGGTGACTGAACATGCCACCATGGGATGGATCTGGCAAATGGGTGGGCGTGACCTGGCGGTTACCTGATGGTAACCTAGTGGTTACAGGTGTGTGGGTGTTGCGAGGTCAGGTGACCTGATCTGGAGTGAGTGATTTGGGGAGAAAAGGTTTTGGTGGTAAAAGGGATGTCCACCCTAAAACAAGGTTCTGAGCTGATCTTTTTTTCTGTGCGCAGTCAGTTTTGTTTTTTATTTGTTTTGTTTTGTACCTAAAAGTGCCTTTTAAAGGTGTACTATGCAAGTTTCTTTTTTAGCCTAATTTGCCTTAACTAATCAGCTTCGGAGTCATTAGAATGGTTATTTGAGTTATTTTGGATTGAATTACGGCTGTCTCGCTTCCCCCTTGCCTCTGAGCGGAAAAAACATGCATGCAAGTTTGTGCCACTGACAAACAGAAAGTCTCCAGCCTCACAATCATGCTCATGAAAAGGCAGACTGACCGATTGAGGACTGTTGTAAAATATACATGCTAAAGCTGTAGGGGAAGCTCTGCAGAGAGAAATCTGCAAACATAAAACGAGCGAAAACGAAAAACGAAATGAATGAAACCGAAAATGAAACCTGCCGTTTTTCTAGGCTGATTTGACATGGAACTACATTCTCATCTGGCGTAATAATCAAGGCAACTTGCAGCTACTGGCACTACTACTGCCAGAGAATGTCTAATAAGGGGAGAAGGACCACTAGCGAAATACTTCCGCATGGTACTGCAACTAGAGGGCGATCGCGAGCAAGTGATGAATGAATGAGTGGCAATGGAGCTGAACCCCCCAGTACCACATTTGTCGTTATATAATTTTTTCTCCTAAAATTGCATTAATGCATGCGATGCAGGATAACTTGACTTGACAATCAGCTGACCAATACAATTTTCAATATGTGTTGTTATTCCTAAAAACCCTTTCAAAGTTTTCATGCCACGTGACACAAGCGAACCACTTTACGGCCATAGACCTAAAATAAGGTTCAGCTTCACGACGGTCGTAATCGGTCGCGATTGTCGCGAGCATCCATGAGCTAAATGCTAGCATGTTACAGGGAAAACGGCCCATCCTATGAAAAGCAGAAAGGACATGAGTGACTTTTTATTTCATTTCCAGTGGAAAACCTATACTCCGGTAGCTACTACGACAATGTACATTAAGAAATGAAGTTGTCAACTGTGAAAAAAACGAGTTCTAGCCGCTTAGCCCCATAGACCACAGTTCATTTATCACTTGCTCGGCAACGCCCCCAGCGGAATTTCAACAGATTGCATGAACAATCCGGTACAATGGAGTTAATAGGAAGTGGACCGGCTCTCCCTAAAGGGGCTCTGCTACTGCTTGATGTCTATGGGGACTATTTTCAGATGCTGCGTACGATATCACTGCGCCTATGGTACGTTTGCAAGTTGCCTTGATTATTACGCCAGATGAGAGTGTAGTTCCATGTCAAATCAGCCTAGAAAAACGCCAGGTTTCATTTTCAGTTGGTCTTATTGCACTTTCTAACTTGAGAGGAGACACGTTTTAAATGGGAAAATTACCAGAAATCTTAGTCACTTTTAAACATGAAGCTAGCAGGCGAGAAGCTAATGGTCTAATCCGATTCAGAGATCTATGCTAGGCTGAAGCTAAAAGTTGTATCGCCAGACTCACAGAATGGCTGGATGAACGGGAACAAGGTAAATATCGATTGTTTTGCTCGAGGGGAGGTGGAAAATGAGTGTATTTCCAAAAATGGCGGAATATCCCTTTAAGGCATTTGTGGAGATGAGGGATGGTTTGGGTATTCTTCCTAAAGCTCACGGTAAACTAGTTGCTCTGATTGGTTAGGTCTGTCCGATTTAGTACAGAGGCCTTGTAACACCACATTATGTAGGCTAATAACACAGCATTATGTGATAATGTAACAAATTTGCACGCAATTATGTAATAATTACCGCATTTCGTAATAATCTGCCGCATTATGTGATGGCGTGCAAATGTATTACTTTATCACATAATGCGGTGTTATACATAAAGTGTTACAGGCCTTTCCACTTCTGTATCAGTTCAAACACACCCCATAATTACATCCCAATGGAGCAGCTGACTAGAATTTGAGCATGACAACATCAGGCTAGGAAATAACACCACATAATTAAAAATATAACGTCAATCAAAATGACAGCAGAACAAATACATTTTAGACAGCCATTATTTGACATTCATTATTCTTTTGTCAGACAGACTAACATCTCAGAGAGGCCATGACGTGAATCTAGGGTGCCACCGAATACTTTCTCTGTATTTTTGCAAGGGACATATAAATTAAGATAATATCTAGCTGACATTTTGATGTAGGCCTAATCTCATCTGCAGTGTCCATTTTTAATTTTTCAATGGTCACTTTAGGCCAGGGCATCCAGCCTAAATAAGAAGAGCAGTCAGGTCACTGCAGACCCGCACTCCTCTTTTCTCTTTTCGACTGCCAAACTAGTCCGACTCTACACGGTAAGGTACAGCGCGGCTCTGGGCTCTACACGGCACAACACGGTACCAGTACTATTTGCCTTTCCACCTAAACCGTGACCTGGAAGTGGGTGGAGTCGGCGGGGTTCCCACTGACGTGACGTCGGTTTCAGGCCACTAGAAGTTGTCACGCCGCAGTCAGTAAAAAGTGAACACAACTGTGGAAACTTTCTCTCTTAATAAGCAGTAACAGCATACAAACACAATTGTGATTACAATGTTACTGTCTAAAATCATCCATGATACCAATGAATCATTATATAGGACACGGAATGAATAATTTAATTAGTCTGTGAACCGAGCTGGCTAGAACTAGCTCGCGAACGCTAGCTTAAAAAGCTAACAAGTGAATGGCATACTATGGCAATACAGCAATGTGCTACCAGGTCACTAGTTGAGGGACTTCGCTTAAACTGAATATACTGTTGCAAGTTCACTTGAGAACTACCCACTTTAACTAACGTCACTATAATGTTATTCAGGTAATTGTCACTTCAGAGACATTACACTTCTCCGTTTAAAATGTTACCTTCGTTAGGAGGCTAGCTAGCTCGCTAGTAACCAGACAGTAACTGGCAGCAGCATTGTCTGATATTAAGTTATTTTCTTAACAAATCCATGCACTGACAATTACACTAGGCGACCATGTTAGGACACCGCACACAGTCGTTAAAACGATCGACCATCTGTGCAACAAACTGCGTCCAGCTAGGTCTCGTTCTAACTGCAGTTCAAATGGCATGCTAATCGCGATCATTTGCTGCTACCCAGCTAACAATTTCTGGTTAGGAGAACGTTTTTAGAACGTTTTTTTCCTGGTTAGGAAAACGTTGCCTGAAAGTTGCGAAAGTTGCCACAAGGTTCCCCAGGAAAGTTTTCTTGACGAAAATACTACGTTTTTTTCTGGTTGTTTATTTTGGTTAGCAGAACGTTCTCCTACCCTTTAGGGAACTTTACTATATTTGGTTGCATTAACGTTCCCCTAACCTCCCAGCAACAAAGTGTAAAGGGGGAAAAAATATGTAGAATTATCGTGACATCCTTGCATGGCTCGCTGCACACTCGCCGTCTGCGACGACAGCCTATTTATAACCTGGGAGAGCGAACGTCTTTGATGGCTAAGGCAATGACTAGTATATGAATCTTCACTTATTAGCTGCTTGCTGAACTGTAACGAATACGACCCAGTAATACGCCAATGTGTCAGCTAAGTATTTAAATGCGGTTAGGTCTAATACTTTCTTGTCTACGGTGTCTTTTCCTATAATAAACGATTAGTCAGATCAAAACATAAGCAGAGCAGGCGCTAGCCTAACACACTGTTTCAACATTCAAAACTGGCTGTTTTTATTGCATCGTATGCCATTAAAAGTCCTCGGTTCAGAATTATGATGGATTTTGGTTTATTTTGTTTTAAATTGGGACTGGGAATTGTGGGATAGGCTGAGTGAACAGCACAGTAACATAGGCTATAACTTGGACTACGTGTTAATATAAAACAATTCTCCCCCGGGAACATTGTGCTGTTTAAGATGCAGTCTCAACGTTTGAGAAATAATTCATTGGAGTCCTCATCATCATATTTTCATAACAAATAAAGCTTTAAAAACATGAATGCATTTCAGGTGCCACTCTAATCGATTATGGATTAATCCAAAACTATTCGTCAGATTAGTTAGCATGAAATCGTTGTGTGCCTGCCTGGGACTATGGCTAGCTAGCTCTTCCACCCGGTTTACCCTGTACAGTGTTTTTTAAAAGCCTGTTGGACTTAATGGAACAAGTGCATGGAGAACGATGTGAAGAATGTGATCGATACCATACAGCCAGCCTACGTGAGTAACTTTATCTCTGTGTTATCCAAATGTCTTAAAGTTAGCGAGGTTGAGTCTGCTAAAACACCAACACCCCAGAACTCACGGAGATGAAAGTTTCTCAACCTAGCTTCTCGCGCTGGTCCCTTTAGCTGACGGGCTGGCTTATTTGGTCGGCCGAATATCAATCCAACAGAGGGGGGAAGAATAGAATAGGGCTATATGTCGATTTTGCAACAAATTATTCCGACTTTGCAGTGTGGCTGCTGGCCGTGTTCAATTGGAAACTCATAGAAACTCTGGGGCGATTTTCATCAATCAACCCCACGCACATAACCAGAGAATACCGATATGGTTATACAAATAAGATACCTAAAAACAACTAAGTAGCAACGTTGTGTGAAAAGAGAAATGCAACCAGAATATAACGTTTTTTTCTTTAGTTGTAATAACGTTCGGGAAACTTTGATAACCTGGAGCTAACGTTCTCTCCAGGGTATTAGAAGGTTACTGATAAACTAACCACAGGAGAACCAGCGGCTAACGTTATTTGCCTGCTGGGATTCAACCAGAATATAACGTTTTTTTCTTTAGTTGTAAAAACGTTAGGGGAACGTTATTTGTTTTGACAACCTGGAGATAACGTTCTCTAAACGTTATTAGTAGGTTGCTGAAAAACGAACCATAGGGGAACCAAAAGCTAACGTTAGTGAAAGTTAGCAGAACGTTAATTGTTTGCTGGGTAGTTGGTTTTAACTTTGCAGAGCTGTTTTAATATACTGATTGCAAGGCAGTGAAAGGTAGGCTAATTAAATGCATGGTCCTAGCGGAACGAGTGGAGAGTGTCCTGTGTTACTGATCGTTTATCGCAACTCATTGAGCTAGCAGTCAAGCAGTGCATAGATAAAACTGGTGGCTCTGGTCAAGAAGATCCCCGAGCTTCCTTGCGCATAACATCATTTATCTGACCAATCAGTGGACAGCACTGTTCACGTGACATTTTAGTATCGACTAGTCCCGAGTAGACCCACCTCTGAGTAGGTACTAAAAATAGTAACTGCTCCACCCGCTAATCCGCAGTCGAAATGCTCCCAAACAAGGTAGAGTCGCACCGAGCCATACCGTACCGTTACGAAAATGCCCAGTGGAAAGACGCTATATGGTGAACAAAGTGAAACCAAATTCTGGATCCTGTTCTGTATCTAGATCATGTACTGTAGGAGGACTGAGATATAGGGACCCTTTACCTTGTCTGAAAGTCTGAGGCAAATTGGACCTGTAAGTTAACATTATGTTCAGCGAAACCTATAGGCCCTTATTTTAGCGATCAGACACCACGTTGTTCAGAAGGGTGGTTCTTAAGTTTCTTAATCATCTGTCATTCCCTTTAAGAGCCAGCAGTGCAACATCAAACAGCGCATCTGTGTTTTGACAACCAGCGTATCTGAAGGAATCTTTTGGCAGGATTCCAGTCAATACTTGAAAATAGATTAGATTAGATCATTGTGCAGAGTACAAGCTATAAAGATATCAAGCATATGCATTCCCTCATGAGAACAGGGCTGTTCTCACTCTCCTTCAGGCAGCAAATATACCTTGAATGTTATCTTATCATAAGCCATAATTTGGTTGGTCGTAGACGTGTGAGAGAGAGAGAGAGATAGATAGAAAGATGACTGTACCAGGGCATGCATTTGGTTGTCAAAATATTGTTGCCTATCAATCAATCAATCAATGTGGCGTAAATGAGGCTATAGAGTCTTGGAAAATTGGAATTATGAGAGCCGTTTAGACTCTATGGGCTTAGCCCCGGAAGTTTTCAATGACTAGTGACACCCCTGCCAAATAACACTGGTCAATAATGAAAACAATTTAATCATATTTGATACATCATAGCTTTTTGTGTGGGCTTTAGGCTCCATTTCGTAAGATACTGTATGTGCACACTAAATTTATTCCTGTTTGTTTTCAGATGTTTTGTGGAATTCAAACAGGATCCGAGTTATCCTGAGCGCAGCCACACTCCTTCAGTGGCTTCTACGATTATTACAGGCAGACATGGTACAATGGAGAATTACAAGATTACAGACATTTTTGACATTATGCCAAAAAAAAGGTTGTTTCTTCCCATTCTGCTGCTATTCCTAAAACATTTTTGCATGTTTTTTTTCCTTTTTCTTTTTTAACTTCACATAGCACCTTTACAATGACTTAATGTTTAAGATGTGCAGCTGTTTTAGTTTTCTATTTCTATTTATTCACTATTTATCCACAGTATATAATCAGTCATTTTGGCTAAAAAAAGGGTCGGCCAAATCATGTAATGTAATGTAATGTAACATATTTCTTTCTCAACATATTGCTGTTTTAGTCCTTATGATTACATTCAAAATGTCATCATGTTTGTGGTTCCTTTTCAGTGCATCAGTCTTTTCAAATTCTTCTCTGACAGGTCCACACATTGGGTCAAAAATAGCTGTAAATGTCACAGGAATCATTAACTCAAAACGTCAATGGGTCCAGTACACAAGGTGCATCAGTACATTATGCAAACCCTTGAGCCTCGTCTTGGCCTCATAGAAAGACAAGGTGGGGTCCACCTTTCTCACCTTTAGATCCTTCAGCTGATTGAAAACACTGGGGAATGGAAGTACACAAACACAGAAATCTTCAATCAGACTTAAGCAGACTGTGTCCTTATTGGTACTTTTTTGTATATACTTTTTTGTAAAGCATCAGAAAATATTCATGGATTGAACACAGCAGCGGTCACTCATTTTGTCAATGACATTTGTTTTTTTCTTACATTTTCAGTCAACTACACTGTAAATGTGTCATAAGTACTAACAAATTATGTTGACATCGTTGACACAACATTAAAGAAAGAGATACTTTATTAAAACATTATTTTCTGAAATGTATATTTATTTTACATAAAAGTACTATTAGAACCATTTTGACCATGAATAGATTAACTTAATTAACTTTGTCCTATGAATGTCAATAAAACTTTTTTGCCAACCTTATGAACTTATTCGACTTTTCTCTGCTTTTTACTTTTCTTTACAAAACCTGAAACTAGTCATTCGTTGATCAAAACCTACGCAAAGGTGAAAAATTGTTCCCCATCTCTGTTTGCAATATAAGATTCACTGACACAAAAAGATGCAGGAAGCTGTCACTACATGGCTTGAAAGTCCAAGAACCTTCGACTCCTGCGACTCTTGGACTTATGTGTTGTTTAAAAATCTCATAATTATCAAAAAATTCTAATCAAATAGAAAAAGACACATTTTATGATGAAAAGAAATTCAGTAAGGAGAAACGTCTAAAGACATCTCCCGACGCAGTGCACTGATAAACATCCATTAAAGTGCTGTCTTACATTTCTCTCTTAAGATTATATAACTTCACACTCAGTAACTGTTTTTGCTCCTTATGTAAAGTCTTCTCTCCCCCTATGGTTATGCAATGTTTTGACAGACACAAAAAAGCCACATTTCTTCCACAATAAATCTTAATGGGAGGAATAAACACTGAACTCCACCCAACTGGTCATAAAGCATATGTATGGGGAAACATGGTGACACTGCCCAAAGCCAACGATCACTCATTTCGAGTGAGGACTGTCATGTGCAATTGGGGCCCCACTGACGTCAATGCGTCATCATTGCTGTGTCAGTGGACCTGCCTTTGATATATGCAGGTGTGGTGCACAGGGATGTAGTGCTAAAGCAGTCGTAAAAAAAAAACAACTCTGTGATCAAGGTGAGGAGGACAGCGCCATGCGGTTTCACTATTTCAAAAAAGACATGCAGAACATGTTTGATGATGGTTGTTGTCCAATGTTTATAACGTTGCCAAAGCTCAATGGTCTAAGGGGTTAGGCTGGTAATCACAACATTGCTGGCTCGAGTCCCAGATGATGACTAATGCTGCATATCTTGTCTGCATCATCTGCATTGTCTTAGTCCACCCAACTGTAAAATGGGTAGCAGCTTCTGCTAGGGGTTACCTGCGATGGACTGGTGTAATATCCGGGGGGAGTCTATGGCTCTCGTTTGCTTAGCACCATGGCAACTGGACATACTGTAAGCGCTGGCCCAATTGGCCTTTATGGCTAGGAATGGATTCACTAAATGGTTTCTGGTGAATGTACATATTGTGATTGTGGATAATACAGTGTAATGTTTGAATGTTAAAAGTACGTTGCTGTTGATGAATAAACTCTTTTGACGAGTGGATAAACTCTAATAAGAGTTGGATAAACTGTGTTTACTTGCATTTATCCTACTACTGTACTGTACATCCCTGGTGGTGCAGTGATAACAATGACCCTGAATGCAGCTCAGAATATTGACTGTCCAAAGGTGGTGGATTGCTTAAGTCAGCGTTTACAGGGAATCACTGTGGACATCTGGACGTCATTACTCATAGGGGAATGCTTAATCAAACCAGATCAAAAACAGTTTTTGACAGGCACAAAACATGGTGAATGAGACCACTTTTACTCTGTTTGACTTAAACTGTGTTGTGTCAAGAGGTCTGAAGAGTATGATGTGGTCTGTCTGAATACAACTACGACAATATTTAAACTTCTCTCACCATTTATCTTTGAGCCTTTTCATACAAAGAAAAGATGCCTTTTGTTCACATGGTCAAGTTCACAATGTTCACAATTTTCTCTTTTGACGTCAAGGCAGAATTCACAAAGTGCAGCCCACATTGCACTAAGTACATTCTGTATGTTTATGATTTTTGTTTATATGAAAATATTTTGTATTCATGATATATATTATTATTGATATATTGTTGTTATTAATATAATAAACGATGGGCTGCATTTATACTTGAAGTACGTATTTCCAATACATAATAGTATTTTCGTAAGTTTATTGGGTTCAAGAGAATGGCTTCATGTGTTTGTTTGTCCTTCTTTATGCACTCTTGTGCTCTTGGCCACCTTCAATGCTGCAGAATGATTTTTTGTATCCTTCCCTAGATCTGTGTCTTCACACAATCCTGTCTCGCAGGTCTACGGACCATTTTTTCAACCTTGTGGCTCTGACATACACCATCCCTGTGACGTTATATAAAGAGATGTCTGCCTCACCTAATAATGGCCAGTGAATTCATTTAGGCACAGGTGGACTCTGATCAAGTTGTAAAAGCATTGGTAGAAGTAGGATGCACCTGAGCTCATAACAAAGGGTCTGATTATTTATGTAAATAAAGTATTTCAGTCTTTCGCTTTTTATAAATTCACAAAACACTCCAAGAACCTGCTTTTTTGTGGAGTGTTGGAGTACTGTGTGTAGATTGACGAGGAAAATAAATAATTGAATCCATTTTAAGAGTCTGAAACATAACAAAATGTGGAAAACTTGAAAGGGTCTGAATACTTTGGTTGCACTGCACACTCTCATTCTTACACCAACCCACTCAATCAACCACATGGTTACTTGCTCACTCACACAAGATTGCCTGTTTTTGGCAGAACTTAGCAAGAACTTTGACTGTGATGTGTATGTGTCCTCCAATGCTGACGATACACAAGGAACCCTCAGTGTTGTAATTCTATGTGTCTTTGATATTGAGCAATCGGTTCCATCACTTAGCAGACGGTATCCAGTCAAAAATAAACAAACTAAGATGGTCTTGATCATACCTGATTAACAGCGTGCAATATCATGCTTTCTGGGCTTGCATTGACAGTATCAGAGATTTGTCAGATATTATTTATAATATTACTGTTAATGAACTGTAAAAAAGTAATTCCAATTGAGTAATCCATTTTTCTAATTGAATCACATACAGTAAGGTAAGCACATATACTGTAGGGAAAGGCAAAAAAAGGCAGTTTGTCAGTTACTAAACCACAAAACATTAACACATTGACATTAAACAATGTTTTTCTTTCAAACACAAAGTTATTACGTATTTTGCCACAGCAATATGAATTTATCCAACAGAATCATGTGAGATCAATGTGAAGCTCTTGAGTGCTGATTAGTACCAGGAAATAACACATGGGATGCCTATATTTTAGTCACCATTTCATTGTGTTACCATGAGCGCATGAGATACAGTAATCACTCAGCTTAGTGTTGGCAAAAGTTTTCACATGAGTTTTCTTAAAGATGATTATGGTTAGAGACAGAGGTATGGTTGGAGGCGGAGTTGTATCTTATGTTACACTTTGAGATGAGCTATGCCGTATACCCACCATGAGTGTGTTATTGAGAAAGCACACAGTCAGTGGTCTGACATGAACTCAACTTCAATGAATGCTTCTGAAACTGTGGCACAGCATATTCAGCATGTTTCATGTTAAGACTTCATCTTGATGTCTTTAAATGAAATTAAATGTTGTCTTCCTTTAAATTGCTATTACAATACCTACTCAGAACATGGTACCTGTGTTACACAATCACGTTGACATTACATTAATACATCATGTAAACCGAAAGAGAAATGATGGACTAATTCTAGATATTTCATTCATGTACAACTGATGTACATGGTATAATCCCACTCACCAATCCCCCCCACCCAAACACACAACATATCCCCTCCCACACACACACCCTGTGTAGTACACCCTGTTACGCTTGGCCAAGTACTAACTCAAAAGTTTAAGGGATGTGTCCCAGACAACCATAATGGTGATTGGTCACTGTTTGGAACATGATTTTGAGACTACATGCTTTTCTCTTTGGATCAGTGAAGAAAATAGAGGATAATAGATCAAAGAATAGGAATCTTGTGGTTATCATTTATGCAAAGTTTCATGATGATTGAATTAATGATATTTGCATAATTCTAACCAACTAGACTAATTGACCAACTTGGCTCATTTTGTGGTGGCATACTCTGAAACAGGGGTTTAAACCAACCCATAGCAAGCAACATGTTGGTTCAAGAGCATTTGCAATAGACCTCAAATATAAACAGACCTTTGTCATAATCACAGATTATTCCTTTGACACAGAACATATAACTGTATAACTAATTTAACCATGACAAACCAATGACATCCTCAGAAATAATCTGTTTAATATTTCAAACCATCACAATGTTGACACTTGCAAAACATGTGCCCATTAATCACCATTGTACAATAAATATACATTGTAGTTTCAAGAGTTGTAAACAAAATCAAGCCAAGCCAATACACATCTCAAACATGTGACCATGAGACACATTTTCGGAATTATCACTTTAACTAAACATTTCTCAGTGCCAAAAATAGTCCTGGTTCTGAATAAAACCTCATTGTCATTGAAGTGTAAGTCCTGTTAAGCATTTCAGAAAACCATAACTGCAATATGTATCTCTTGTGTCTGTCATGAACACAGGCACTCTCTCTTATATTTGTGTTTTTTCTTTTTTTTTTTTTAACCCAGGGATAGGTGTGGTCATGAGAGCAGAAAGTGCTTTGGTTTTATTGCATCCCCGTATAACTCAACATATATCTCTCCGCCCAACAGTGCACATTGGTTTTTATATAACATAAGGAGGGTACACCCCCCCAGTGTAACAACTGACCTTAAGAGATCAAGCAATGACCTCGTCCATAGACATTCTAAGTTTCTGAGTTTTGTTACCAACACACAAAACTACGGCCGTCAATATATAAATATGTCAAATATAGTGAATGAATTCATACATCATCAGTAGTCAGTGCAATATCTTTCACATTGATGTAGAAAAGTACACTAAGGACTGGTCAGCCGCTGACATCACAGAGGCTCACCAAATTTGGACAGCCTGATAACCAAAAGTCAGAGAAACTCAGTGCTTTTAAGAGGCATTCAGACCAAGAACGATAACGATAACGATAACTATACCAATAACTTTAACGATAACGATAAAAGTGTCCACACTGACCATCAACAAAGTGTCTCCTTGTGTTAGTGAACGTGATGGCTTAAACATAATGGGCTCTGATTGGCTATTAGCTGTTTATCACTCTCGAAATCACTCTGAATGTGATCCCCAACAATATTGTTCTTCATGTCGTAATCGTTATACATTATGTGTGAACGTCGACATTCATATGAACAAGAATGATATTTGTTTATAGTTATCGCTATTGTTCTTGGTGAAAACGTCCCTTTGAGAAATTGCCTTATTTTCAGTGTACATACAGTATTTTTCACAATATACTGTTCAATAAATTAAATAAACTGTTGCACATGTAAAGAAAACATTTAAAAAAACAAATATAATATATAATAAATAAACTTGAAATAATCTTTAAAACTACAAACAGACACATCCATATACATCCCTACACCTCTAGCGCATAAGACTTTGATCGTTTCCGACAGACTCTCAAGAACATGAGCCAGTATAGACAAATCATCACAGTCCAGTAGCATATATATGCTATTGATCCGAACACCGCAAATTTCAACTCCTCTTGTTTCTTCTCTGTCCTCCAGTCCTGCTGCGTTTCTCGGTAGATGGTGTAGCCCAGTCCTCCCAACAAAATGGCCCCCCACACAGACAGAGGTAGAAGGGGCATGTAGTTACCTACAATCTTGCGACGCCCTGATGTACCCCAGCTGCTTTTGTTCATTGTGATGATGGCAAAGTATTTAGCAGGAAGGAGACTGGTCATGTAAAGAGCAGAGTACAGTGACATGAATACCATCAGAAAGCTCCGGCGCAATAGACAGGCGTAGGCTGCTTTGACCAGGCCGATGAGCTGAATGCAGCAAAGGACCCAGATGATGTCCCACAAGGAGCCCGTCCAGAAGAGCTTGATCATGGTGGCTGTGACGAAGAAGGGGAAGATTCCGGCTACGATGGACTCATAGGTCATCCAGAGGTGATGCTTGTGCCACCACATGGCGTTGAACAACCACTCCCGGAAGTAGGACTTTGTCCAGCGGGTCTGCTGGTTTAACCACCGTAAGAACTGTGCTGGTGTCTCTGTGTAACACTTTGATCGAGCTGTGTACCTGGGGAAAATGACATGCATGCTATCAATACAACACCTCAGCAAAATATCTATATATTTGAGAATCTGTCTCGAGCTTGTCAAGGGTTCTGATCAAATTTGTAAAGATGGAGTAATTTATGAATTTCATTGAAGTAGAACCCAAAGTAGACTTAAGCAAACCCAAAAAGTTTGTGCTTAGTGCTCAGTATTGCAGTGTAGGGAGGTTAGTGATACTCACTTTGTGGAATAGCCCATGCTCAGCATGCGGTTTGTGAGGTGACGATCATCCCCAAAAGTGCAGTGAGTCCCAAGAAACATCTGGTTGTACCACGTCTCCAAGAACTGCTGCAAGAGGTCGTTACGGTAAAGACCTGCATTGGTGAAGCAAAAACAAACACCCACGAATTGGATTAAAAAGGAACATGACTGAGACATTGAGACAATGACTATGCAAAAAGCTGAGTAAAATGTATACAAAAATGAAAACATTATATATATTCTTCCTCCTATGTTTCTCTTACCAAGGGGGCCACTGATGCAAGACACACAGTCAAAGAAGGACTGGCAGGAGCGCTCGATATTGAACGCCATCCAGTATCTCAGGCCGCTCATGAAGCTGACGTACGAGTCCTTCTCGTTGAGGATCATCACGTCTCCCCCAACAGCCCCGTACTTCTCGTTGCTCTCCAGCACCTTCACAAGCTCACAGGTGGCCAACGCGTCCAGCTTTGTGTCAGAGTCACACACCTGTGTGTGTATAAGCACAGAGAGATATGGAGACAGGGAGAAAAGTAAAATACAATGTTTTTAGTATAGTGTTACAGTAATATGTTTCTTTACATTATTACATAATTATCTGCCATTGTTGTCCAAAGCAACTTAAAGTGAACTAACTCCTGTCCTCAGTCCCCTTGGTGTTACATTTGTACAGCCAAATCCCTCACTACTAGACCACCATCACCCAAATGCACTACCTGCCTGACTCCAACTCTCACCTGTATGTAGTCCACGGCTGGCCCCAGTGCCTTGAATGCGGTGTACATCACCTCCCGCTTGCCTCCCCACTTCTGCATGATGCAGACACAGCTCTTGGTCTTGATGAGCTCCTCCACCTCGCTCCGCTGGGGGTCCTCCTCCCAGAGACCATCGTCAGTGTCCGGCTCCAGGCTGGTGGCGCTGCTGCCCCCCCGTGTGGGGATCCACGTGTGGTAGTTGTTCTGCCACACGTAGCACCCGGGGTCCCGGTCGGCGAAGACCTCTTTGAACATCTCCATCATGTAGAGGTCGTCCTCGGAGTTGCCGTCCACCACCATGATGATTCGCATCAGGTGCGATGGGTACGCAAGCGCTCGCACTGAGTTCAGGCACTCGCGCAGGTACTCTGGGTCCTCCTGGTAGGCCGAGATGGTGAAGCCCACAGTCTTTTGGTAGGAGCAGGGCTTTCGTCTGTTAGCCATCCGCCGGTGCTCGATGAAGGCAAACATACTCTGGATCAGCACGTGGATGCTGAGAAGCAAGCCGTAGAAGCCGAAAGAGATGATGTCGTAAGGGGACGTGGCAAGGGGGAACCCTACGACGTAAGCCCATATCATCACCCCTAGTACCACCAAGGCGAAAAGGAAGGTCAGTATTGCACGCACTAACGTGCCAACTTTTCTGAGCAAAGGTTTCAGCTTCATCTTCACACCTGGAAAAAACAAGATGTAGGCCTATTGTAAAAAAGAGTGACATTCAAATTGATGGAGAAATATACAATACACACATCTTTTTTGTATAGGCCTATCTTCCCCTTATATCACATTACCAAAGGATTTAGCCTACATCAGAAGAAACCACATGAAATTATCAGATACAGAAACCACATGAATGACCACAAGAAATCAGGGGAAATGATCACAGGTTCAGTTACAGTAAATAGCCTAATGATCTAACGGTGACAAAATTGCTGATAAAATAATGGATCCCAGTAAATATACCAGAATCAGTGCTAGAAGTGGGCCGGAACGCACCGGAACGCAGTTCGGCACCTCTACATTTTTGTCCTAAGCGTTCCTACACTTTTTGTTGTATCCCGCTACTTCTGAAACATTGGCGGTAGCCGCCAAAATAATGGACGAGCATCACAAGATTCAAGCTTCATGACTTGGTGAACAGCGATTTCCCCGATACATTCTCCTGTCAGTGGCTGACGCGATGCGAGAGAAGAGAGGTTTGTGTGCCCAATATACACATCTGCGCAAGTGAAACTGACAAACTGCACTCTGACATGCTTCCTGGTAACATTAATGCAAAAACTCAAATGATTGTTCTGTGATATATAGGCTGACATAAGAGACATGCAATTATTATCATATTATGCTTTCTCAGATGGGTAAAATTCATTCGACTGCAAATGTCTCTAAGGATTAATGCATTCTTTCCATAAAAAAGTTTAAATTATGTGCAACAGCAGTATTTCCAAGTCGTTCAATTTGAAAATGGTTCAATATAAAATTGCATTGTCAAAAGCACTGATAACAATTCACTTCTAGACTAATTTGTACCGTAGGCTATCACAACTTGGCTCACAGAGGCTACCCACTAGGCTAAATCATTTGGGAATGTAATTATGAGGTCGTAAAGAATAGCCTAACTTTAAACTGTAGCATAGTTTACTGTAGAAGGCTAACCAGTTATTTTGCTTGACATTACGGAATATATGAATTCGAGTGTCTTACCTCTGTTGGTAGTATCCTCAGAAAACTTATACCGCTCTCCTTAGTTCACCCCCTTGTTTGTAGTGACAACCACATGTCTAACGGTGCTTTTTTATAGGCTACAGCTCAAGCTAAAAGAAACACGCCCAATATATTTTATTCCCAGCCCTAAATGAGTTGTCCCATTCAGAAGACAGACCACCCCTACAATCCCTCCCGTACAGTAAATAACGCATGGGATCGTGTCAAACGTCTGGGCTTTGACGTCATTTAAAACCGTTCATTGGAAGAACCAATATCGACATGAGATGATTAGCTCATTTTCAAAGAAATAATTTAAAAGCATACATTTGTTTATTCGTTATTGCAATACAATTGGTATCTTGACGTTAGCCTATAACACTTTTTTTCAGCATATGAATGCTTGGGATTTATTGGAAAATTGGTGAACATAATATAATATTAGGCCTATCTACCATAGCCTACTGTATCTGACTTACATTGAGCAGTAGCAGCAAAAACTGTCCTGTGTGCTCCGACACCCAGCCACTGACCCATGACACTGACCCATGACACCCAACTACTGTCCTGTGCATTGTAAAATGTAATTGGCTAACTTTACTTAGAACCAGTTAAGATCGCCTAAAAAATTACAAGTAGCCTAAAGTAGATCATTCATTTTAAGTTGTTAAAGCTGAAATGAACGGTGTTATTACATTATTCATCATGTATCTGTCACTCTTGTCTAAAGCAACTTAAGAGACATGGCAGTAAACTTGAGTGACACAAAATCATGAATTTTGTCCATGTTAGTTCAAACAACTTCAATATCCAGGTTATGTTCAGAAAGCAGCAGTCATTAAAACAAATGGTCCTATAAGGGTTAGGGTTAGGGTTCACATTACCACACTGTTCCCAGAACACCACAGGCACTGGACAATGCCCAGTCCACACACTCTTAAATCACTATGTATTGGAACAGGAAGTGGCCATCCCTAAACTCTTTTTCACAAAGTTGGGGGCATGAATTGTCCAGAATTTCTTGGCTAATGCTGAAGCATTCAGAGTTTTTACTGGAACTAAGGGGCAAAGCCCAGTTCGGGAATGGCCCTGTTACAACATGACTGTGCACCAGTGCAGATCCATAAAGATATGAATGCCGGAGTTTGGTGTGGATGAACTTGACTGGCCTACACAGAGTGCTGACTCCAACCCAATATTCACCTTTGGGGTGAATTAGAGCAGAGACTGTGAGCCAGTTTCCTGGTCCAACATCATTGTGTGACCTCACAAATGTGCTTCTGGAATACTGGTAAAAAATTCCTATGAACACACTGCTAAATCTTGTGGAAAGCCTTCTCAGAACAGTTGAAGCTGTTATATTTGCAAAGAGTGGACCAACGTCATATTA
The DNA here is from genome assembly GCF_963854185.1 of Sardina pilchardus. Taxonomy (NCBI): domain Eukaryota; kingdom Metazoa; phylum Chordata; class Actinopteri; order Clupeiformes; family Clupeidae; genus Sardina; species Sardina pilchardus. The sequence goes on along the minus strand of NC_084999.1, from coordinate 19,319,249 downwards.
TACCCTATAGATTAAGAATGGGATGTCATGTCATGTTCATATGCGAGTCAAGGCAGGTGACCCAATACTTTTGGCAATATAGAGTATCAACAGAGGCGGACATCCTGGTCCAGAAAGCTAAGGTCCTGCCATATTATTTTCTTTAGCCTACCTGTGCACTTAACATATCACTCATGTCTACCTGGCTGCTAACTAGAATGAGCTGGTTTGCTAAATGGTTGGATCTGATACTCGGCAGGACTTCTGAACCGGGATGTCTGCCTCTGCATATTAATCCTTACTTTTAATATTAGAGGAGAGCACATAACTAAATGGCAGTGACACTAAAGGCTATACTGTTGTATCAAGTATGACTATCCATAACATCTTAATCTTAATCACAAGATCTTAAAGAAGTGGTCCTCCGGCACAGCCTTTGCTTTTCAATAAAGATTACTTAAGGCTGATGAGTCAAATTACTTTCCTCACCAAAGTTGATTTAGCAAAGTGTAGCCTAGGTGAGTCAACAAATTACAAAAAAAAAAAAACCCAGCTAAGATCACTAATTATTTTAAGTAGGTTAGCGATTACATTTTACAGTGTAACTGGTGTCATGGGACACTAATAACAGGACAGATCAGTCATCATAGGACAGTGGCTACAGTAGGTGTCACAGGACATGTGGCTAGGTGTCTCAGGACACTAATAACAGGACAGGTCAGTCATAGGACAGTGGCTAGGTATCACAGGACAATGGCTCGGTGTCACAGGACAGTAACTGGGTGTCTCAGGACAGTAACTGGATGTCTCAGGACACTTAAAACAGGACAGGACTGTCACAGGACAGTGGCTGGGTGTGTCAGGACACTAATAACAGCACAGGACAGTCCCAGGACAGCGGCTGGGTATCATAGGACAGTGGCTCGGTGTCACAGGACAGTATCCGAGGGTCATGGGACACTATTAATAACAGGACAGTCACCGTGGTGACAGTCGGTTGTCTCAGGACACTACCAAACAGAACAGGACAGTTTTTGCTTCTACTTCTATCAATAATATTTCAGAGGTGTATGATTTCCTGCCTAGCTGCTGATCTCGTTATCTAAATTGTGTCCAGCTGAGAGTGTAATACTTGTGGATGTTCTGCTCTGGGCTCACAAGAGGTAACACACAAAAAGAAAGCGAACTAAATGAAAACAAATAAAACGTCTCTTATTGTATAATATTTAACCTGAATAGGTATACAGTAAGCGATGTTGTAAACCCTTGAGTGAAGGGTATTTTTCAGTCCAACACATGAGTAACAGAGTAACATGAGTAACAGAGTTCTTACACCCTCTACTGGCAGGAAACAGCTATTGTAGCCATTTTAATTTACTGTGCCTAGTGTCCTATGTTTTTAGGTACAGTGAGCATGTTGTATAGCAACATGCTCACTATATGGAGCTACAGCTATATGGAGTTACTTTTTAAGAACATCAAGTCAGATATGTATCTATGACCTTGGCATTTGTTCACAGTTATTTTGTGTGGTGCCTGTCTCCATATACTGCAAGCAATCGACAGCAGATGTGGAATGAGAGAAGGTTAAAATGTTAAAACAGCATGTTAAAATGTAGCCTATCAGTAGTGCTTTATGAATGTTTTGAATTGCTAACATACAGTACATGCTCATGAGCTTACTTTCCCTATTTCACATTGTTATATGGACCTTTCTTAAATCTCTCTCATAAATCATGAATTGTGGATCATAAAAAAACATAGCCTAACTTAAATGTTAAACCTCTGTTTTGCAGCCATGTTAACCTCTGTTTTGCTGCCATGCCCCTCACTTTAGATTAGGCCCTATAGTGAAAATTAACTTCTAAATTCTGTCATTTCATTTCTGCTATTGTATTATATTTGATTATTTATCTTATACAAAAATCACCCATGCAGTACATCTCTCCAAAACCATTGCGACTTATACACAATGCAGAGAGCGAAAAGACAGTTTTGTGTTCATGTGCAATGGTCTGTGTGGTGCAGAGCTGCAGAGAGCACGGTGAATCAGACACTGAGTGGCTTAATTTGATTTCTTGTATTTATGGCCATTCACTGTCCTCTCCTCTAAGGTCCATCTGCGCTGCATGCTTAGCCGGAGGCCATGGTGTCCTTGATCCAGGAGACGTAGTGGCAGACCTTGGCGTAGACGCCGGGCTTGTTCCTCATGGCACAGCCCTTGCCCCAAGACACGATGCCCTGCACCTCACCATTGCACACCAAAGGGCCTCCTGAGTCACCCTACAAAACAAGAGAGACGTGAGAGAAAGAAAGAAAGCCTTTGTGTAAATGTAAACACAGGGGTATTGAAACAACAATTGAACAGTCGAAATCAAGCCTCCCAGATTTATCAACAATCACATTCGTCACCTTCACACACACTTCTGAATGCATTTGTTCAATTGTATAAGGCAAATGCATACTCTACCATAACCCTCTGTGGTAAATAAATACAAAAGAGGTGTTCCACGGCATTATCTCGGGACAACAACATCAACATCACAGGCTTACAGTAGATGAGCCGTACCTGGCACGAGTCCTTGCCCCCCTCCATGAAACCAGCACACATCATATTGTCGGTGACCTGGAAAGGGTAGGCATCGTTCCAGCAGATGTCGTCGTGAATGGTAGGGATCTCCAGACACTGCAGCTTCTCAGGGTACCTTGCTGCAGCAGGGACAGGGCAGGGGTTGTGTTTTTCAAAAACAAGTGGGAGGGAAGGAGGCAATCGAGGTTCATTTATCAAGTGGTGGGCGCACTACTACTCCCGTGGACTCGAGAAAGTTTGATTACCATGTTTGAGTGAATTCAAGCTGTGAATGCTCTCAGCCAACAGTTAAGCAACGCATTATTTCATCAGCGAGAGCTGCCAGCTGTCTCTTGGGGATATGAGAGCCTGCCATTTCACTGAAAACTAAGTGGCATATGTGTCAAAGTGCTACAGAAAGGCTGTCTATCAGACACACACATACACACACACACACACACACACACACACACGCTCACTCTCTTTCTCTCTCTCTCTCTCTCTCTCACACACAGAGAGAAATTCACACACATGCATTCAAACACACACACACACACACACACTCACTCATGCTCTCTCTATCTCTTTCTGTCTATAGCATCTCTCTCACACACGCACACACACATCTCTCTCTTTCTGTCTGTCTATTTCTTGATCTTTCTCACAGAGAGAGAAATTCACACACATACATTCATACTGCACATTCTCCAAAGCTCCATCTTTTGTGGTCTCTTTGCCTTAATGTCAATCTCCATTAGGCTACCCTCCCATTCACACTTATACTGTCTACACTAGACACTCTCTCTCTCTCTCTCTCTCTCTCTCTCTCTCTCTCTTACACTCTCATTCATTCGGACACAGAAACTTAGGCATGTACTGTACTGTAATTGGCACGCCCTTATGACAGATCTTTCCCTCCATACAAACATTCTCTCTCTCACACACACACACACACACACACAAAAAAAAAAACACAGACACAGACACAGACACACTCACAGCCACTGTTGCTGTCGCGGATGTTGCCCCAGCCTGAGACGAGGCACACGGTTCCGGCGGGAGCGCAGGCGCTGGGCAGGGCCATGGTCTGCACGTACTGGTTGATGACGGCCGGCTGACTCAGCTTGATCAGCATGACGTCGTTGTCCACGGTGCGGGGGTTGTACTCGGGGTGGCGGACGGACTTGGCCGACATGATGTGCTGCTCCGTGCCCTCGGGCTCCCTGATGTGGTGCTCGCCCAGACGCACCTCGGTGGGGGACCTGTGGAGTGACCAGCATTGGCCGGGTTTCCCAGATTCGTTAAGAAGCTCTTAAGTGCTAAGAACCTCTTAGGAGTGCTATAAGAACGTTCTAAGAACGTTCCTAATAAGTTCTTAGCACTTAAGAGCTTCTTAACGAATCTGGGAAACCCGGCCATTGTGCGTAGTGAGGTACACAGCTGAGCTGCACCTTGTTTTTAACTCTTCTGGTGTGGCAGTCAAGGTAAAAGTCATGGACACAAACATTTGTTCCTTTTGCCCACTTGTCTATAGAGCCCTGAATAAAAATGTTTAGGTGGTTTGGATCCAGACTTTTCTCATTCTTTGGCCCTCTGAGTGTGAGTCTTTATATATTTTATATTATTATCATAGATTATTATCATAATGATATGATAATAACATAAAATCTAGCTTAGTGACATCTGATCTTACATCAGAGAGGTTGTCCCATTTTATGTCCCCAAATTATGCCCCATTACAGTAATACCTAGAAGTGTTTCTTTTGTTTCCCATAGTATGTCGTATTTGTTTTCACTGATTTTACATAATGGAGTTTACAGAACGCATCAAGCTTAATCCTGCTTTTCATCTATTTCAGCCCCATATATGTAAGCACAAGCTCCCTCACTGTCTCTCTGGTGGTGGTGCACTCACGATTGGTAGCAGTGGGCTGCAGAGAGGACCCACTCAGGGGAGAGGAGGGTGCCGCCACAGTAGTTGTACCCGTCGTACAGAGACACTTGCCAGGGCACGGAGTTCTTCACACACTCATAGCCTCCCACAATTTTGTCATCTTCTCCCTCCCAGGCAGATGCTTCGCAAAAAGGGACGAAAATAAACAAAAACTGGAAGGTATGCAATGAAACATATGGTACGGTGGTATATACAGTCACATAGGCGCCTCTTTCTCAGGAAGTTTTAACCCACGGGGCCTCAGTGCTTTGATGTTGCATGCGATGATTGATTACATTTACGTGTATGTATATTGTACTTTGGTGTAATTGCCTGTGACTCGGAGTACCCCAAAACCAAACATACAGAATCCCATGTCACATTTAGCACACACAACAAATCTTTTAAGAGCATTAGTTCCATAATGCATTCTCCCACAAATGGTTAACTTATTTTAGGCTAATTATAAGAGCTTCTGTTCTTTTGTTAGACATCTTAAAATCTTGAAATTTACCTGCCACTGCCAAGAAAGCCACGAAAAAACACAGCTTCATGTTTACCCTCACGTCCCTGCCGACCCCACCTGCTGTTTTATATTCGCCACTGTGTTGGTTATCTTACTCAGCTCAAGGCCCCAGCTTATCTGAATCCCACACTGAAGAGAGCAACTGCATGCAGCAACCAGTGTCAGGAAGGTAACTTTTAAAGTGTATTCCACTACAGATTACAACATACACTCCCTAAAATGTCATTTGTAATATATTCCAATAGATTAGGCTACTCAAAGTGAGCAATTGTGAATACTTTAGATTACATCAGCATTGTTTTATATACATTCCCAGAGATTTTTTCACAAAATCCCTGTCACTATTACGTGTACAAAGAAAACAAGAGTGCCATATTATGAAATACATGTTATATGCGGGGTGATATGCATGCATTATCTTTGTTTCAATCTTCAATCAATCATATCTTTGCTATCTTTCTAGATTTTATCCTTGTCTCAAATCATGTCTGAACGCATGAAATTGTAGAATTCAGGACTGATTTAGTGCTCCGAGCCTGTTGTGTTGATCTCCTTTTTTTCTATGACAACGTGTACCTTTTTAATCGCTTCGGCACATTCTGTGCTCCCATGCCAAATATAGATCTCGTCTTTATCAGAAACTCTCAGACATTTAGCCCACTCAACAGGTTTAGATGTCCTCCGCTCCGGCCCTGTTAAACCGATATTAAACATTAAGGCCATTTTAGATTGTAATGTTATAATACTATCACAATTACTGTATAAACATAGTGCATTCATGAAATGTTCCAGAAGTAATAAAAAAAAAATAAACAGGCAATGCTTAATCTTTAATAAATCATTATTTACATACATTTTCAGAGGACACTGCTTATTTCATATCTGAAACCTGATAGCATTTCTGCACTAGAACCTAACCTGCCTCTTTCGTGGCTCCTGTTTTTCATCTGGTTGTGTTAAATCACAAGGGAACAATCGCACAGTGTAGACTAGGACCACCCAGTTTGCCAGCTGGGCCTCCCGTTTGCCAACCGGTCCCTTTTTCATTTACTTCAGAGGGGCGGTAGTAAAGACTGCTGTTAGTCTTGCCTCTGTTCATTCAAAGAATATTCTTTTAGCTTGGTTTTTAATTAAAAGGCATGTACCATTGATCTTCCCCACAGTAAAGACACCTACTGTTGTAGCACAATAACAATAAGAGGCTGATGAGATATTGATAAAACACCTTGGAAATATTACGGTAAACTGAATTTTGAGAACAGAACACTTGTGTGATATAACACCCATGAGCAATGCACAGGGTGCAACTGTGATATTTTGTTGACACATCACTCCGTTGTGTGCAAAGTATTATAATGGCAGTGCACATACACATACAGGAAAGGTTTAAACAACTGTACTATGTTGAACCCATTTCTGTTGCTAATATCACCTCAGTGATATTAAGACTTCCACAGACTGGAAAAAAAAAAAAATAATAATAACAATAACAATAACAATAACAATAATAATAACCCACTTCCAAGTCATTGACAAGGCATCTGACAAGATTTATGAATGAGTAATATGCATCAATCTGGTTCTCTTTCAGGATCACTGTTACCCCCTTTCCACCGCCACGAACCAGGTGCTGGTTCTGGGCTGGTACCAGTGCCAGTTCGGTGCTGGTGCTACCTGCCGATTATCCAAGAACCAGCTCGCTTTTCCACAGACTGAGTTCCAGAGTAGTGCTGTGTCGCTACGTCACTGTTTACGTGCGCTTTTGTATCCCAAAACAACCAGCAGAAATGGAGATGCGGTGGAAAAACTTATTACGATTAACTTTGAGCACAAAAAGCTCAAATGTCGAGAGTTCAACTGTATCACTGTATCCATTTGTGGAATAAAACCGGACGTGCCCTATGTTGCATGTGTATTTATTGCAGTCACTAGAAAAGCATGTTAGCCAACATTAGCACTTGATTAGCACTTGATAACCCGTTGTTATGGTTATGACCATGCTACGCTGCTTTTTTTGCTGCTAACGTTAGCCTGACCAGAAACACCACAGTAGTTATATCAGCATGCTAGGTTGCTATGTTTTGGTCAACAAGCTAACAAGCTAACTTTACCTTTCGGGAGCTTACAGCAACCTGCAATGATCTGTGTGTCCGGGACACATTTGTGTCGCATATAAACAATAAACCGTATCAAAATTAGCCATTAAAAGTGGTCAAGAAACCTTTATTCACATTGAATATTTCCAGTTACGACCCCCGGAGCTGCCGCCATTGTTTTCAGATTTTTTTTGTTACTCCCGCCTCTGTGGACAACGCAAGCTTCTGATTTGCTGACATAACTGGTTCTTATCTCTGGTCCAGCTCAAAGTTGGTGCTGAGTTGGAACCAGTTTTCTTGGCCCAGAGCCAGGTTATTTTGTGTGGAAAAGCAAAGAACCGGTTCCAGACTTGGCACTGGCTCCGAACCAGCACCAGAACGGCGTCGGTGGAAAAGGGGTATGTGAAGTTCACTTTCAGTGGTCTGTGAAAGACAAACACTGACACAACGTAGACACCGTTCACTGTCTATTTTCATTAAAACTGATACTGAAACTGAGATTGAAAGTGGTTGACACATTTGCAAGAGCCGATTGAAAAAGCATAAAACACCCGCAAGGGTGTATTGCATAAACAACAAGGATGCTAGGCTGACTTCAGGCACATTTGAATTGAGACAAGGATACATGTGAGGACGGCAACAACTTTCAACCCTCTTGGCGTGGTTTTTTGGAGAATACCTGAATGAGTGGGTTGTGCAGAGTAGAATGTGGTCACATGGTCTGATATTGGGATGTGTACACTATCCATTTCTAGAAAACATATACGTACACCACCCACATTGTTATAGGCCTATGCAGAGAAAGAAAACAGTACACTCAACAACTTTACAATTACATAAAGAAATGTATACATTATAGAAAAGTTCTGAAATCAATTTCTTTATTTAGACTGTGATATATCCAGGTTGACCTTCAAGAGCACCTTGCTTATATACCTGGAGACGGCTGACCTTCACAACCTGAGCATTCACTTGTCCTTCCCTTTCAGTCTTTGTAACCCACAATGAATAATGGAACAATTACCATTATATACTGAATGTACACATTGTGTACTGTTTATATATATTGGCATGTTTATATATATTCACTAAGGGTTTCCCAATCTGTTGACTGGAAATCAAGTGAAACTCTAGTCTCTGGTTCTTACATTCAAAACTGAAAAACTAAAACTACAAACCCTACACTGCCAACAGAGGGCAGTAATGTATTTTGCATGCTGTGCACAACCCCTCTGTCCTGCCACTCCTCTCATTTAGCCCCAGGGTCTATAATTAAACACGAGTGCCGGTACTCCCATTTTATGTGTAATTTTCAGTGTTGATTTTGTAGGCCATAATTTGCAATGAGACTGCAATGGCAACAATCCTAACTATGAGAGGTTTTTGTCTGATTCACAAGATCCACATGCCAAATTACCTCTCACGGAATCCATTCTTAAGTCTTTAATGCCCCGAGATATTCAAAGCAATCCAGAGTGTGCGTGTGTGTGTGTGTGTGTGTGTGTGTGGTAGGGGGTATGTATGTATGTGTGTGTCTGAAAATGTATTTCTTTCTGCAGTAGACTCCTTGCTGTATGTCTCAGAATGACAATAAAGTTCACTTTATCTTTGACTTGAATTTGTTTTACTGAGCATGCCTCTGTATTCTGTACTGAGACAGACGATATTTTAGTTTTTCCAAAACGGTTTGCTCCAGAAACTGCTCACATTGCACAATGTTAACACTTAACTCCAAACAATGTGGGTCTCACAGCTCTTCCTCTTCCTGAACATTATGCAAGAATCTCTGTGACAGTGCTAAATATGTCTTTTTGAACAGTGTTTTTGTCTTTCTGTCTTTTTGAACAGTCCTCCAGTCATGCTGAAATGGCCATGCTCATTTGTCCAGTTGTAATGGGGCCAAACCGTTCCCAGATCCCAGCCACAGATGCCCCCTGCATGCAGGCTATGCACCCACAACATACACTGAATTGCAACTCTTAAATACGGAACTCTTTCTTGATTTTTATGATATTCAGAGACCAAAATAGCCAAAAAGCAGAACTCAATTATACAACTGTGAAACTAACTATTATAACTATTTCCTGTAGAGGCATGATGAACTTACTGTTCCCTTGCTGGAAAAAAGAGAACTTTCATACCCAACTCAAAACTGAGCGCTCTGGTCTTCAGTTTTACTATTTAACGTCCCGTTAAATGTGCCGTCAAAGCAAACAGTCACATGTCAGAGAGTGCTTGTCTACGCAGAAAAGAGCCAAGGTGTTTATCAGACCCAGACATGAAAACATTCAAATGTTAGGGTACATGGAGCCAACCCTATGATTATGCATGCTTAAGGTTTAAATATAACGCTTTCCCATACAGCACAGGGAAGTTCTCCTCTCCTCCATTTCCTTGTACTTGCTATGTGTGTTGCAGGGTGATAGCATTTTGACTAACCATGACTCTCTGGGTATGGCAACTTGGCAAGTAAGGCTCACTTCAGTTGTGGGGTCGATTACACATCCATTTGAGCCTGAAAGATTCCTTTGGTGTGAAAGACCATGTTTTAATGTCCGTTCATTTTGTGCTGTTGTGCAGTTAATGAAGGCCCATAATATGTTGTTTTTCCCCAAAATGTGCATGCCTAATTTCTAAAGCCAAGCATAACATAACAGTATTAGCACACATCGCTAAACTTATTTTCAAAAATATCACTTTACAACCATTTCAGAACATGTATTATAAGGCCAGAATGCTTATATGTGATTCATTCACAATTATGTATTATCATGAACGTATCCCATACATATCATTTGACATAGCTGTGGCTATTGGTGGCTTTACATCAATGAAGATATATTTTGTTGAGAACCACCGCACCGCTGTGACTAACTGTGACAGCAAATAACGGTGCAGGGAGAGTCAGAGCGCAAGCATGGCTTTTGGATTCATAAAAAGTCTTTTTTTAACATGTGAGATGGGAGTGGAGGCAGCCGGGCAAACAACACCATGTGCCACGCACATGCAGCTTTCCATTCAGCTGACGAAATGGAGCTTGGTGAATCCGGAGACGGAGAGAAGGGGGGAAAAAAAATAAATGGGAAAAAATTCACTGTGAGAAAGAAGCAGAGAAAGAGAGACTGGGAGAGAGTGAGAGCTTTCACAGACCATTCAAGTGTGAACCAGGCACGCTATTGCTGAATAACACAGAAAAAAGGTTTTCTAAGTAACAGGCTGGACATTCCCCTGCCCTGTTGTATTGCAATCATAATCACTTGCGCAAAACTGTAAAACATTCAAAGCAGGACAGGAAAGGGTTGTTTGATGTGCATTGGTCATCATCAGGCTAGACAATCATGCCTTGTTCATTGTTTAGCTTGGTACAGAGAACTTGTCATGCTGCATGGACAGATATGAAAATAAAAAGGGATGTGATATGATATGAAAGTGATAGCTATGAAAATAAAGTCTCCTTTATACACTCCCACAAGACTCATTTAGGCATGCACAGACATAAACTTGTGCAGACATAGACAGACAGATAGATAGACAAACAAACAGACAGACAAGCACAAGCATAACCATACACACACACACACACACTGTTTATTTACTGGCTCTGTCCACCAGTGTAGTGACTTAACATCTCTGATCAGAGTGTGGAGGGAGGATGTGTGGTTAGGGGAGACGGAGAGAGGAAGTGGTGTAGGCTGGTGAGGTCGGGCTGTGTGTTGATCTGGATGGTTTCGGGGGAACTACAGCACACCGAGGGCTGGGTCGAAGACGTCGGGGTGCCTCTGACTCAACAAACAACATTCTTGACCGGCCCATGCCCATGTGTGCAAGTTCCAGTCAACCTTGGTCTAACTCAAAATGTCGAAGGTCATGACATGAAATTCAAACTTTCCCTGTCTACTGCCCAGTCACCGCAAAGTACTGATAGTTTCTCTTGAAGTCTCTAGTTATGCACTTAATACATCAGTAAATCTTGTGAAATATAGACAAAATGATGACAGGAAGAAAAGAGACAGGACGGAAAACAAGAGTCAAGAGGATAACAATCTGCTGACTCTATTTGCAGTATAATCTGTTTGATCTTTGGGGGGAAAAAAGGAGAAAACGACAGTGACTGTGATGAACAATGAACATGATGAACACAGAACAATTTTTTCTAAATAATAGGCTGGACATTCCCCAGGCATATTGCAGTCAATAACTTGGTTTTGCAAGACTTTCCCACACACACACACACACACACACACACACACACACACGCACATCCCTGCCACGCCCTTGCAGTATCTGCACAAAAGGTATAAACAATTCTCCCGGGACCCCATCCCACCAGAAACTCTTTTCAGTCCCCACTGACTTCCCTCTGCTTGTTCTACACACCCAAATTGGTATTTGTGTTGGCCGACCTAATTGCAAGTTTGGTTGGCAAATCAAGCAGTGTGGCAAAACTCGGGTCTGTCAGAGCTGCCCTCAAACTACAGCTTTGAGGTATACTATTAATATCCCATGCAGACACCATCATTTGGAGTGACTCATAACAGCTTTCTAGTACGACCAGAGGAACAATCGATTGGAAAGGCTAAGGACAGAATAAATAAGCTGTGAAAAGGACTAAGGAAAGAATAAATAAGCTTAGACAGAAAGAAAAAAACTATGCTGTGACTCATTAGATAGTCTTTCGCCTTGTGAAATATGAGCAAATGCAAATAATTCTTGTAGGAAATGTTTCATATGGCGTTTGGCAGGAAATGGGAGGAAAAGCAAATCACTTTCATCAACTCCCACTTTCAAAATCGGTCTCTGTCTCTCTCTCTCTCTCTCTCTCGCTCTCTCTTTCTTTCTCCCCGAAACTCTGTATCCATCACTTTCTCTCACGCTTTGCTCCCCCGTCCGTCTCCCCCGCTTTGTTCTCAACCTCAGCACATCTGTGTGGCGAGCCAAAGAGCGGAGCATCCCGAGTAAGTGCACGACTCCAGGGCCAGGGAGGGATTTTCGTGTGTTTGCACTCAGAAGGATCTTTGGGCTTTGTGTTCCATGTTCATTTTTGCTAACTCAACAAACAAAAAAAAATCACTTTCTCTGTGTCCAAGGATGCAAAGGAAGAAAAAAGTGTCAATGTAACCTTTTCAAAGAGTCTCTGCTCATTAGCCTATTAAGAACATCTGCTCAGTGTGTTATGACAACATGTGCTGAGCCAAGAGTTGCACTTCACATTAAGTTGGATTTAACTATAATTGAAGTGCACTAACACGGGGTGTGTAAAACACAGACATCACACAGTATAGTGCATATAACAAGTGTAATATCTCCACAGTGTGGCCAAAGACTCTCATCTAATTTGCTGCAGCTTGTTCCGCCAGGCAGTCCAGCACAGTTCTGGAACTTCAGTTTAGATTACTGTACACGTATCAGATTACTTTAATAGATTTCCTGTGCATCTCTTGGAGCCCATTAGCTCCTCTTTTGCTCCGGTGTTACATGGCAACTGGCTCCTATGTTAACTGGCTTTGTTGATGACATTCCACAATTGATGACGTTTCTTCAACTTTCTGATGTAAACTGGAGACGAATGAATACAAATATGCATGACATCTTTAAATGTCAAAATTGGCTAGGCTACATGCACTGAATCGTGAATATGCCACCAAAGCAGTATATACACTCAGTGCAAAAGGAACTTACAGCTGCTGAGAGGAAATGGCGTAAATCCAGAGACGGAAATGACCTATAGTAACTATCAGTCTGCGCTATCATCTTTTTCATCCACTGTTACACTTGCAAAAAAGGCATTCTATCAGAGTAAGATTGAGAGTACTAACAGTAAAAAAACAATCTTCCACCACCACCATCAGCTACTTCACTGTCAACAGATGACTCTCACTGAAAAAGATGC
>NC_084999.1:19071256-19301256 GCF_963854185.1 Sardina pilchardus | reverse complement strand
GTGGACCTCTGGTCATTTTCAAATTATCGCCCCACCTCTGTGTTACTTGCAGCGCATAGTCTGTAAAGCACTCATAAGCAAAGTCTGTAAATTACTCTATTTTCACTGACATTACACCCGGATATGTCGTACGCTAACGTCCGAAAACAACACAGAAAGTAGAAAAGATATGCAATTGCAATAGCAATCACTGAGATGCAGATTCGCACGGGATTAGTAGGCTATTATCACCGGACGTCTGTGTTTGGCAAAATATAGTAGGTAATTTGCGGCGGAATTTTTACTTTACAAATTACAGACATGGCACATTCGCACGGGACTAAGATCTCAGGCATTCTCCGCAATTATCACAAATCACCAAAGGTCCACAGGTAATACTAATCCTGTGCGAATAGGGCTTAAGGCTCAAAATTTTTTGACGCCCGTGAAGCTCATGAAGCCACGTTCACGCCCAGAACGCTTTTGACGCCGGTAACGCCGACTCTCCATAGAAAATGAATGATTTCCGGCGCTCTTGACGCTTTTGACGGTCTTGGTGTGAACGCACAGTTAAGACTACATATCCTGTTTAACTGTTTCCTCTACCCACGACTGTTTCAAAATAAAAGTCCTCACCATTTTTGCATTTTCATGCACTCGTAATTTCCTTGGAATTACATTCTCTAGTTTTAACTGATATAATTACCACTTCTCTTTCATTAACCACTGTACTTTCGCTGTAAGGCAGACTCTAAAGGCCATCGCCCACCGGACACATACGCGGCGCGCCGCGACAATAAAAAAAATAGAACTCCATTGTTTTCAATGGAGCAACGCCCACTGGAAACGTCTGCCGCGCAGCAGCCGCACAGAGATAGAAAACTATTCTAAAATCCTGCGCGTCAAGCCCAGACCGCCGAACACCGCTGAACGCCACTTCTGGTGGGCGCCGAGCTTAATATTGTAGCTAAGAACTGCATGTCTAAAATGCAGTTTCCATGACACAGCGGTAATGCAGGGGTCTTTGTCTCATCGGTTGACTTTAAGAATGAAATGAAATGAAATCTGAGGGAAAAATACTGAGACAGCTTCTATCTCATGGCATGAGTGGTAGATGTAAACATGAAAGAAAAGGCAAATAACAAACATGGATAACGCCCTTCACTCACAATAGGTAAACAACACATAATAAAGTCATGAAAGTTAAAGGTGCTCTCTAAGTGATGTTGGGCAATATCACTTCTGTTGATGTTCAAACAGAACAGAGCGCTAGCTCATGACTGCCGTCCCCTCCTCCCGTGGAATTGAATCTCTCCTAAGCGCGCATCTCACCGGTTATTGGTTGGAACACTGTGATGTTTCGTGGTGCAGGCTGCATCAGTGTGTTTTAGTTGCCGTTTGTGGAGCCTGGGCTGTACAGAGACTGTTTTTTTTTTTGCTGTGTGTTCAGGGGACAGGCAGGCAGGTAGCAGATAGTGGAGAGATGTTTACTGTACTATATATATATATATACTTTTTTTGCACCAATAATTCTGTACTGGGACACATCACAACAAGCTATTCTATTGTCCCCCATGTTGCCAGTCACGTACAGTGTGTGCATGCAAAAAGAGAAATGCAGTTCAGGTTAAAAAAGAGGCCACAACAAGTGTTTGCGGTCAGAGAAATATTCTGTCTGTCCTGCTATTTTATTCTTCATAACAGCTTTTACTAACCTCAGTTTGTCCATCAGCTATTTATTTTACAAAGCTCAGGGTTTTTTTTTCTAACCAGCAGCCTGTCAGTTACAGTAGTAGTCATAAGTTTACACATGCTAAAGTTGACTAAATAGGAATAAAAAATTATGTAAACTGTACTTGTATATGTAAACTGTAAACTTAAAAAAACGTTTATCTAAACTTATGACCACAACTGTAGCTCTTTATTTTGCTAAGGTAGATTGATTGAAGGGTCTGGCCACGAATAATGTATGGCCCAACTCGAGGGGCGGCACCAAGCATGCATTTGAAAAGCTCTCCACGCAGTTGGATAACTGGCTGTAAAGCATTCCTATTGTGTATCTTACATATGGCAATAAATCTAACCTTGACCTTGACCTTGAACATTATGACTAATGTTTACTCTGACTGATTCCGGACTTCGACGCAATTGGATAATACTACGACCAATGTTTACTGACTTCCAATGTTGCAGTGCTGTTGTCATCTGTTTAGCTCGCCTCTGGTCTGCCTATCAGATACACCGATGTGATTGGTTGTCCGTCCCGATGCAAGGGGCAAAAGTAACATGCCCATTGCCAGAGTCTCTTGCAGACACAATTCAAAATGAGAGCCAGAGTTACATTATTACCAGATCTACTTTATAGTAGCCCCAATATACAGAATTACTAACCCTCTGCCAGCCAATCAGAAAATAGCATATCTTGTCTCTTGGGGATACGTTTTCTATAATATGCCTTGTAGTTTCTTTTAAAAGTTGGTATACAATGATTATTATGTGCATTTTCGTATTTTCAAATGACTAATTATTTGTAGGCCTTTATTAATTAAATCCATTTTTCACATCAATATATATTTTTTGTTTTGTATTTAAAAAAAAAAATACATAGTTGTGTCCACCTCTGCACACACGGTGTATGCTAATATTGCCTAAACTGACTACTGAATAAGTTTATGTTAAACTTGAAAGTTGGGTAATACTTTTGGCAGTGTTCTCAAAGTGTGGGGTGGGCCCCATTAGTGGAATAGAGACATGTCAGGTGGGGCACGAAGAACAAGAGGAAAATAGTGTTTTGTGCCTATCTTTAATAATGCCTTTCTTTTTGACCATATAAGATCACAGATTCAAAACAAAATAGCCACACATAAACATAGGAGTCCTAAACAGACCGACATATGAATTAAAACATTGTCAGATCCTGCGGACCGAGATGGGAAATGTAACATGTAACCAAAATGTAAAAATAATATTTCAACGTTACCATTTTGCCGGGGTGATGGAGTCAGGTGGGGCTTGTAAATTTCCCACTTCTAAAGTGGGGAACGACATTCCTGATGATTTAAAGGTGACATAGAATGAAAATATTTTTTTTCTTGGTTTTCATGAATTATGAGAGGTTGTGCATAAACAAAGAGCTATCATGAACATGAGGCATGGTTGTGCCCTCCTTCATGAAAATCTTGAACTTAACGACCCAATAGCAGCAGATGGAAAGCATGACAGCAGAGGTGCTTGGCGAACGTTTGCTAACAATCACAAACAGCCTGAGGAGGTGGTGTGCCACGAACATACAGTGAAACTGGACGTGATGCATATATATGAAATTGCCAATCCTGCATAGTTCCCTTTAAATGCTCAGCTTAATGCTAGTGTTCAACTGTTCTGTTGCCTAACCATAGTGAGCAATAAGAAATCTGCAGCTTGCCATTGGTCAACATGATCTCTGCCTAATGGGAGACACTACCTCATGCATTACAACAGATTACCTCAAATGTATGACTGATGGTCTGGTGCCATTTACATTGTTACCACAAAGCACACCACATCTTAAGCTACAGATAATGGCCTCCTCATGTCAAACTGTGCAATATTCCCTGAGACATGTTAGCCACAAGATGCACTCTTGTGAATCTTCTCTGCTGACAGCTGATTATGACTAAAGCCACTGTAATGGATCCGCTTACAAACTCCTTCCTGTTTTTTTTAGCAGCTCTGTGGGAAGTGCTTTGCAGGTCAGTGTCACACAGAACTCTGATGAAGGAGGAATATCAGGAAGTGGAATGGAGGTCAACCACTCCACTTTTGCTCAAGAAAGATAAGTCATTCAACAGAACTCAGAAATAAAATCATGACTGACTAAGAATGCATCCTAATTAATGTGTGGTGGAATGTATGTCAGTCTGGATTTTATCATTTTTGATGCTTAAATGTCCTCCTAGTCTGGCTGCCCTGCAGTAATCATACAGATTTTCATATTGATGAGTTATTCTGCAGTTATCTTATGGTACAACCTCCTTCTTTGACATGCATTGCAATATATGAAATGGGATCTGGGAAATCCCATCACATGATGAAATTAATTTGAACAAATCTTCCAAATAGGCAGGGTGGTTGCATGGAACCAATTTCTGTTAAGGGCTTCATTGAAATGGAGGGTGTGTGCATGGCATCTATAATGCACATGAGCACACCCAGGCCTAGATCCTTAAAATCATCAGGTCGGACTTTGACATGAACAAGGATTAGGGGAGTTCAGTTCTCCCCTGAAAACAGTTTTCAAATTCTAGTGGCAAACATATCATAATGTAGTTTGAGACTGACATACTAAAGACTGGGCTGTCTTCTGTCTGACTCACGTCAACATTATCTTGTCACTACTTGACTTGAAGAAAAACATAAGCTATTGAACATGGGTTTCACCATCGCCATAGGTTACTTAACTCCATAATGTCAACAATGGAAAAAAACATGTAGCATTTGTGGTTTCTGACATAATTTTGTTTTGTGGACATGTTTGTAGAAGCCTATAACCACAGGCAGTCTTTTCTTTGGTTAGCAGAGTCTACATTACCCCTTACAGTTCAGTTATAGGCTACAGTGCATTAGCCTAGTATTTTGTGCGTGTCCAAAATACTGCATTCCATGCATAAGAACTGTAAATATTTCCTCCAAAACTGCGGTTTTGATGCTCAGAAATCTGTAGTTGGACAGTTATATTTTGTAAGGTCTAGTTGTGCTAGTATACTGGCTGCGGCTGACTGTTCTTCACCTATGTGTCTGTAGTAGGCTACTTGCCAAATACATAGCTACTGAACTGACTTTCCTGGTTCCCTTCAATATTTTTTCAACGTAGACTATTTTATTCATAATAAAATAGATACTGATTATTGATACTAATCATTTAAAATACTTCATATAGGCCTAATTTATGATATGCATCTATTGACATCCAGAACAGCGTGAGCCTACATTAGGCTATACTTTCCATTTTGCATACATTCAGTAGGTATCTAAACCAACTGAAGCTTGACTGAAATATTGTAAACATTTACTTCTTAAAATGTATGGGAAGAGTGAAATCACCGGTTAGTTTTGACGGGTTCTTGCGTCTTTGCTGAAAAACTGCTAGTTTCATACCGAGCTACATGTTATTATGGGTATCCGCCGTTCATTCCGACATACCAGCACTCCGACATTGACGTCCAATTGTCGTAGTGGAGGCATGTCTCTTTATGGGAAAAAGTCCCACCACTCCGACATTTTTTTTTTCATGGTCGCAGTGGCGGTATTTAACTTTTTTTTCAAACAACGTGCCATTCCGACATGAGGTCATTACAGTAATAGGCTATTAATGTCATAACTATATCCAATTGTGTAAAATAATACAGATTCACATTTAAAATGTCATTGTGAAGACTTCTTGATATATGGTTATGTGTCTGTTGCGTGCGCGACTCGGGGAAGTGAAAGCAGTTCTGTATGGCAAGTTCTCATTATTCGCGGATAAGTAAATCAAGTTATTATTTTGCTGTCACTTCGTCTGTTTAATGGCCTAGAAGGTTGTATTTGGTATCTGTGGATAGCTCTAGCTCTCCTCTTTTATCTGACATGCAAGCCATATCTTTTTGACCACGGTTTCACGAGTAAATCAAAGGAAAGTAGCGGTAGCCGAAGCTATATGACATTCTTATTTGTTTGTCACTTCATCTTCACACAAAAGGATCGATGTGTTGGGTATCGATGGAAAGCTCTGTTTCTCCTCTTTCATTTGATATGCGTGTCATGTCTGTACGATGCCTGGTCCCGGAGTAATTCAAGCGAGAGCAGTGGCTGCATGGGTGAACGCAGAGCAATATAGACTATATGATATACTTTGATTTAAATTCATGATTATATTTTATTTTCATACTTGATCGTAGACATGTGTCTAGTCTCGTTGGAAAGCCCCGGTTCTGCCCTTTCATGCAATATAGGTCTCATCTCGCTGTGACTAATAATCGCGGAGCAATGTAACAGAGAAGAATGGGTGTGTTTTCTGATGCACTTTGCGTCCGTCGGGCTAAAAAATGCTGGGTTATATTCTCTACCCAACTGCTGGGTTTAGGCTGCTGGGTCATTTTGTGGAGTTGTTTTTACTCAAGTTGTGTTATTTTCGGTAACCCAGCTTTCTGGGTTGTATTTTAGAACAGTGCCCCTCCTCTCCCCCACTATACTACCCAGCATAGGGTTGCTTTTACTCAGCTACATAGTTAAAATTTTAAAAGAAAAATCGTTGTTCTTCCAACTGTCCAGTCCAGCAGTTGCTGTCAACATGCAATGGAAATCAGGCCATTTCGTAAGGTATGTATCTGCTTTTAACCTTTATTTTTATTGCATTATCATTCAAACAGATTTTAAGAGTCCACCCAGAGATAGCCTTTGTGATATGAATGAATATCCTGGTTGCCAATTTCGTTCAGCCTCATCAAGCAGGACGTGTCATGCCAGCTAGCTAACATTAGATTAGACTTACAGTTACAGTTAATGTTACATCTACACAAAGACAGACTCATGAAAACATAGTTCTGTCTTCACTGAGTATAACCTGCTGAACAGGATCAAAACGAACTTTTACAATGAACTACATAGCATAACAACAGTTATACCGTAGCCTATGCTTCGTTTTGGTCTAGCAGCTAGCTAACGTTTGTCAGCTAATGTTAGCGAACACAGTTTACATTAGCAGCTAGCTGGCTAACGTTACTGAACTTGTGTTTGTCAGTCTGCTCCAGATCATCTCCTAAAACAACTCCATAATAATATCAGGTTGTCATTGTTTCTGAGTGTGTTGCGCTAATATTTTGTCTCCTGGTGGACTTTTAATATCTGTTAACATCATTAACTGATAATGGTTCATGGAAGTTTTCGTAAAGTTCTGTACAGTGATTAATGCACTTTTTCTGTCTTTGATTGACAGGGCTGACCCCCAAAACCCCCAAAAAGTAGAATCTGCCTGCCTTCGTGGAAGTAGTCTATCACATGCCTTTGTGACTACTAGACTATCTGTTCAAAAATAAAGTAGGCCTAAACTGTCAAGTAAATAATTATGTGGAATTGTATTTCTTTGCCCATTTTCTCAATGCTACCCATACTGGGTTTGGAAAACTTGGCTGTGGTCATTTTAACTAGCAGTTCTGTTGATGTAACCCAGTGATTTGGGTTGAATCTATACCCAATAAACTGTGTGAATAATACTCAGCAATTATATAGTTATAACCCAGCAAGTAGTTTATTTTACCCAATCTATTGTGGCAATCTGACTAATGTTGTGTTGATATAACCCAGCATTTTGGGTTAGAATCATACCCAACCTGCTGGGTTTAATTTTGTACCCACTGTGTTGGGTTAGTATAACTCAATGCGGTGTTGGTCCAATAGTTAACCAGCAGCTGGGTTAAGGTTGGGTTAAATCTAACCCAACATTTTTTAGAGTATAGGGTCCGTTAAATTGACTTGGAAAAAAATAGGATTTGTAAACTGTCGGAATGGGGGTACTAAAATGTGTCGGATTGGCAGCATGTCGAAATAGCAGCATATCGAAATAGAGGCATGTCTAAATGGAAGCATGTCGTAGTGGTGGCATGTCTGAGTGGCAGCATGTAACCGTTATTGGCCGGGTTTCCCAAAATCGTTAAGAAGCTCTTAAGTCCTAGGAACTTCTTAGGAGCGTTCTTAGAACATTCTTACAACGCTCCTAAGAAGTTCTTAGCACTTAAGAGCTTCTTAACAATTTTGGGAAACCCGGCCATTATGAGTGCATTTAAAGATGAGTTTTTTTTCTTCTTTTTTTTTTAAATGTAGTCGCACACATTCAAAAAATGGGACATGGAACTTTGTGAAGTACTGTGGGAAAGCAAGCCGCAGACTGATCAGGGGACTGACTCACTTAGGTAGGCCAGCAACATGTGCTGGAGAGGTGTGTGTAGCCATGGAGCGATCACGAGTTTACTGCGATTCCCACTGTTTATTCTCGTGAAGTTTCTTCCGTTTTTCATGCCGTGAACGCTAATTCAGCTTCATGTTCATCTTCCTAATGTATGAGACACTGTCGATTTAACTATACATGTCTGTCACTACTCAAGGGGAGACAGGGGGAGGGAGCCTTCATTAACTTGCAGGGCCCAGCGCAACACTTGCGTAGTGTCAGTAATTAAGAATTAAGTGAATTAAGAATGCATTTGCCAAGGAGACTGCTGATTTTGTTTTTTATTCAGGGGAATATTCTGGACCTCGGTGACCTCATAGCTGGGTACAGGCCTGCTGCATACCTGAATGCATGGATCTCCTTGTCAAATAAAAAATAGGCTAGGGCTACATCGAAGGAGGCAAAAATGGAAGGTTAAAAAGGCATGTGTGCATGTGGCGTGAGGCGTGAGATAGCAGTTGCAAGAGTTGGCGACACCACAGCCTTTCCCTTGTTCCTTGTGCCCATCTGACATAACTGATGGCGTAGACATAGGATGTTTCTCAATATGCGTTTTTTTTTTTTTTTTTGCGTTCTCATGAACTTGAGAACGTTATGACGTTATCATCAATCATTTCCAAGAATAGGAGTCCATTCTTTAACATCCTTTGCATTGAGAAACACCCACGTTACATATACGCCTAAGTGACTCATCTGGAGAACTAGACACTATGGCTGATGAAGCACTATAAGCCAGGCCGATGGCCATTAGATGGATTAGATACCAGTCTGCCCCTGGTATTTCACTAAGAAAACCAAATATATTAATTTGGGCTAAATTATCAATCTTGGTCATCTTGTTAAGATCATAGGCTAGGCTACAGACGGTTTTTTAAACCCTTCTCACTATGATTTTAATGTCATACAAGTAGAACCTGAGTTTGACATACAGTATGCTGTTAAAATTGCATGGTTAAGTTATACTTTACTTCTGTAAGAAATTTGTCCTCTGCATTTTATCCATCTGGGGGTAGTGTGTATAGTGTACAGTAGG
Source organism: Sardina pilchardus (assembly GCF_963854185.1). Classification (NCBI taxonomy): domain Eukaryota; kingdom Metazoa; phylum Chordata; class Actinopteri; order Clupeiformes; family Clupeidae; genus Sardina; species Sardina pilchardus. The sequence goes on along the minus strand of NC_084999.1, from coordinate 19,292,281 downwards.
GCTGCAGCTATCGATTCTTTTTGTAATCGATTAATCTAGCACTTTATCGATCGATTAATCGATGAATCTGATAAAAAAAAAATGCGTTTTTAAACAACCAAAACAAATCATGCATAACGAGGTATTCATTCCAAATCCAAAATATGGCTCCAAAACTAAACCCATTTAAGTGCCAGTGACAATAATTACAGTACAACACAGTTAAATCAACTTATTGTAAAACATGGATAACATGTAAAACTGTAAATACAAACTTAAATAGTAAAGGCCAGGGTAGGTGTGGTCGGAGCGGTGTGAGGTTGATGGAATTAGCAACTCAGAAAAAGGATGTATGAGGATGGGTATTTATTTTTCCCAATTAAGGCCCAAAGGGCAAAAATAAAGAAATTGTAACAAAAGTAAAAATATCAAAATAAATACTTTTGCTAAACCAAATAAACTGACTTGACAGTCAAAACAATATGAATTCAATCAAGGCTCAAAAATAACAATCAACTACACAGACTAATTGAACTAGTCAATAAAATAGCAGAGTATCGTAAGACTTACGTCTCAACAGCAAGCACCCCCCTATCAGACTGAACAAACCAGTTTAAGCCTACTCCTGAACGCACCCCTCAAATTGGACCAAGCAATAGGCTATACGAAATCTCAGCAGGGGTGGTTGCAGACAATAAATATAAATAAGCTTAGAACAGCCCAAAACAACATTCCAAAGAACTAGAAAATACAAGGAACTAGTAGGAACTAGGAATTAGGCTACAATTCATTTACAATAACGAACTCCCAGGAAGTCCCAAAATGTTTTTTTAAAAGACGCATTCACTCAAACAGACTGAAGACGCGACACCGGGAGACTGGTGGACATCGGGTAGGACAAACACGTGACAACTTGACAGCCTAATGACGTGATAATTCTTTAAACGGAGCATTTATGACAAGACGTTGTGTGATTATTTTAACAGACGTTATGTGATTGAAGGGGTGAATGTTTTAAACTGTCGGGAGTTTTGATGTTAGGTGTATTAGCGTAGCCTACGCCTCGCCATGGTGTTTGATCATTTGTAGGCCTACATATAACAGCTACGGGAGAAACGGGGAAGGGTCTGATGAATGACTTGTATGACTGATAATTATAAACGGTAGAGAAGGATAAACGGGAAACATAGACACATTCAACAAACACATGCATTGCAATCCGACATAGACATCACACATAATGATGGCAGCTCACTGCCGTGACGGTGGCTACTCGCCCCGTCACACACCTCTGTCGCCATCGCGCCAACTAAATTCAGAATGTATGACGCGCTGGTGTGCTTCCATAGGAATTTAACAAGGCTTCGAGGCAGATGTTTTGCCTCGAGGAATTTTCATAATCGAGTTACTCGAGTAACTCGACGAATCGTTGCAGCCCTAGTGTACAGAGAGAGAGAGAGAGAGAGAGAGAGAGAGAGAGAGAGAGAGAGAGAGAGAGAGAGAGAGAGAGAGAGAGCGAGAGCAGTGCACTAGGAACACACATACACACCCAGAGTAGTTGGTAGAAGATCCTGCACCATGGGGAGCAGTTGGGGGTTAGGTGCCTTGCTCAAGGGCAGAGGAAGAGCGCTGTTCAATCACTCCCACACATAATTTGATTCCCTAACCAGTATGCCAGATGACTAAAATGCTGCATAATACACCTGGACTATCTCATTCGACAGCCAGTAGACTGACATCTAGGCATCTAATCAAATAGAGTCAAGTATTCAGATAGCCTATACATCATTAATTCGCCACTGCCAACAAATCAATTTGATTAAATTTGTGTGTGATGTGATCTAACAAATCTTTAATTCCCACTAAATATTTGTCTTTGTCTTGCATCTTGTAGAGTTGTTTTCCCAGCATTGTCCTTTACACAATAAAATGTATGACAATCCTCACAACGCACTTGGATGTTTGATATGATTTTGAACAAATCCAAATTATTTGTATAATTCGTACAAACAGCATGGCCTTGTTGTCCTGTGTGGGGATTATGTTTAGTTTACTTCAGTCCTGTATACAAGCCATTTTTTTTTGGCAGGGGCTTGCTTTGTTAATCTGCTTGGCAGTGGTTTGCTTTGTACATTTATGGTTGTGACAGTCCAATGGTTTATGCTTGTGAGCATTGTGAGCATTCCTTGTCAGAGTGGTAGTGCTTTTCAGACATCTTACCCTAACCCTACAAAGAAACACATGTCGTTGATGAGATACGGATCCACATAAATTATGTTCTGCTTTCAGACAGGCGCTTCACTGCAGAGAAAAAGACTCCATTGCTAATGTCCAGTACCAGCCCCTAATGTACACTCACTCTCGGAGTAAATGTTGGTATACCAGAACTTCTGACCACAGCAAATCACTCACAGATGCCCAACTTGTCAGTCACATGTTCTGACTGCATAGAGGAAAGTGTGTGTGTGTGTGTGTGTGTGTGTGTGTGTGTGTGTGTGTGTGTGTGTGTGTGTGTGTGTGTGTGTGTGTGTGTGTGTGTGTGTGTGTGTGTGTGTGTTTGCCAAGCAGAGGTCAGTGCAACTAGTCAACACAAGGCAATTACAGAAACCTCAAGCACACATGAGCTCATTTCTATGACAGAAAAACACATTATGGACCGCCCTAGCAGACTCAGTCCAAAGGAGTCACCCATGCACCTAAGAGATCTATATGGGCCCCAGGGAATAAGGATTTGTTTCCCCTTGGCATTTTCCACTTCTGAAATGGCCTGTCTTTAAGCCTAATTCATTTGCTCACTCAATCAATGTATTGTCTTAATTGTGATAAAAAATGGCATATTTTCCCATCATCATGTAGTGTAATAGATGCAATTATGCCCTCTGCTATTCTGAGAAAGAAAATGAGGATATGTGGCACTCCTTTGAACATATTCTTGTGCACGTACAGTAAGGTATAATTATGTTTTAGAAGGGAATAACTGAGGCCATGAGCACAATTAGGTGCCTTTTTATTTTTGCACTCTTGCTGCATGGAAATGCTGCATGCACATTCATTCATCGATCTCTGCTCATGTCCTCCACCTTCTCCACCTCTTTTGCAATTCTTCTTCTTCCTTCTTCTACTGTTTCACCATCCTCCACTTTAAGTCAATATTGTAGTTGAAACAACCTAAAGATGGTCCTGCAGTCAGACACACAACTTTCTGAGTTCATAACATTCCATTTGGAACAAGGTAAGATTATACTCCGCAAATGTTACTTGTCTTTGTAAAACACCTGGAGTGATCCATTCATCTCAGTGGCAGGTGCTCAGCCAATCTGTGTATAGAGTCAACTTGGGGCCATTCCTATGTGGTTGATGATGTCCCATGAGATAGGAATTATTTAAGGGAGGGAAATGTATTTGTTAATGGCAATAACATTTGACCGAGAGGATTTCAGATATGTCAGTCACAGGTTTGCTGCAGACTTGATATGCATGTGTTTCTATGGTTTGTAAATAGACAGAGGAAACTCTTAATTTCCTCAAGGATATAAACTTGGGATAGTCCTGCCTGCTGTCCTGAAATTTCAATGACAGTTGGTGAATGTGGCTGTCATGCATGGACCATTCGTGATATTTTCCAACCCATATTGTCAATAATGCTTTGGAAAGTCCAACAAGAAATGCACTCATTCGCAAAGATTATTTTAAACCCCAATTTACTTTGTCATACCCTTCTGTGGACTGTATTTCATTTGTTGCAACCAACCAAACTCTCTATATCCGTATCCACAACCACATTTCCTGCCCCGCCTTGCTGAGTGGTCCATGACAGACATTCTTGGGTCTTGAGCCATTCTACCCATAGTTGGGGCACAGTTGCTGGTGGCGCATTCATTTTCCACTTGTCTTTAAAATAATGTGCCTAATTATTTGAATAAAATTTAGAGCTAAATATCAGCCACATAGAGGCAGGCTATTTGCCAACTTCTCATAGGCTTAATGTAGGCTACCAAGTAGCAACAGTTTAGCATGTCAGTGAATCAGATTTTGTTACTGTGTTACAACAGGTTTTCACCTCCTCAGCCTCTTCAATGCTGTTGAGCTGAAACATGCGGTTCAGGTTAGGGTGTTGTAATTTTCGGCGGTAAGCACAGCTGCAGTGATGCCCCAGATGTTCGCAGAAAGTGAGATATGACACCGTGACGTCACACTCATGGAGTAAAACCTCCTCGCGACTTTTGTAGGCTGTCATCAAGCGTGTGTTGTTCATGGACTAGGCTACATCAGACTACAACTCGATAAGGACATCTGCATCGCGTTTGACACAGGCGAGACTTACAACTTTTTTGTCATTTTGGTCTGATTTTAGGCAAACCCGTAGGAAATATTGAGAACACTAGAAAGGGGGGAAACATTTAACACAGCGATGCAGTGGCTTAATAGCAAGAATGAAAATAATTAGCCCGTGTGTGCGGGCGTTGCAAACCAAACTGTTCTTGATGTTTCAGCATGATTTGGAAATTTAAGGTTGTTTTTTTCGTTACTTTGTTGTGGGTTTTTTTTCGTTTGTTTTGTTTTGTTTTATTTTTTCAAATTCGACATTGTTAGGAAGCTGACTTTTTAATGATATAGGGCTATTGCTTCAATTAGATTTTGTATGGGCTATCATCACTTTACATTGTAAGGAAAGATTCAAGGGATGCTCTTGGCCATACGTTTATGTGTAGCCTAAGTTTAATTTTTGCATTGTCTTATAAGAACATAGGCTAACTTAATGTGGGCTAGGCTTCTAGTTTAGGCTATTGTTGACATGATGAAGGCGTATCCTAATTAAGCTATAGAGCGAATTTACATCTTTTGCACTTTGCGCCCATGATAGCCTTTCTAACCATAACATTACTATTCGACTATTTCGTCACAGGTTATAGCCTACTTAAATTAGTCAGATCCAATGTGTTTAGCCTGTGTAAATTAGAAAAGAAAGAGTGTGAGAGGCGAGGTGAGCTTTTCCAATTCTTTAATTTGTAACTTCACTTAGAACTCGTTTGGAACTCGTTGACTGAACAGCATCACATTTTCTTGTTACTCATGTGACCTCTAGTGGTAGAAAACTGAACGTCGTCTTGAGTAATGCAAATCCTATTCTAACCCTAATTCAAGTAGGCCTATCACTGGGAGCACCGCTGAAAGATTGTTTTACAGATAACACTATTATTGAGTCCTGTGTGACTAAATATTTGACATTTTCTGTCTTAATGCAATAACATGTTGAAATATCTTTTCCACCTTTAGGCAGATATGGACGTTGTTTTGGCTTCAGTGGACCCATATACTGACAGCTGGAACAGTTCGTGGCAAAGAAACTGGACTGATGACGAAGAGTATTACGATGACGACGACTACGAAGACCCGATTGAGCTGAAGAAGTCCCTGAACATCATGTCACTCGTCGTCTACTCCCTGGCATTTGTCTTGGGCGTGCTGGGCAATGGCCTGGTGATCTGGGTGACTGGATTTAAAATGAAGAAGACTGTCAACACCATCTGGTTCCTGAACCTGGCCGTGGCCGACTTCTTATTCACTGCATTTCTTCCCCTGAGCGTGGCCTATACAGCCATGGATTTCCACTGGCCCTTTGGCAGGTTCATGTGCAAAGTCAACAGCACCCTGACCACGTTGAACATGTTTGCCAGTGTCTACATCCTCGTCGTGATCAGTGTGGACCGCTGCATTTCTGTGGTGAAGCCAATCTGGGCACAGAACCACCGAAGCGTGCAAAGAGCGTCGGCAGTGAGCCTCGTCGTCTGGTTCCTGGCTCTGGTTCTTAGCTCACCCTACTTCGTGTTCCGGGACGTCGCTCCAAGAGAGAACAACAGCAAGGTCATCAACTGCTTCAACAACTTCGCCTTCTCCGATGACTTGGTCTCCCCTGATATTGTGGCACTGAGGTCGCTGCGCCACTGTGCCATGATTATAACCCGGGTCATACTTGGCTTCATAGTGCCATTTGCCATCATTGTTTCCTGCTACGCTGTCATCATTCATCGCCTCAGGATGAACCGCTCGATGTCGGGACGCACTGGGCGACCCTTCAGGATCATTGCAGCTGTTGTCACTGCCTTTTTTCTATGCTGGGCACCATTTCACATTATGTCGATCATTGAGATGGTTAATCACATGAGGTCAGAGGCAGATTTCAGTCTAACTCTGCACCATGTCACAATGATTGGCATTCCAATCACCACCAGCCTGGCCTTCCTCAACAGCTGTCTCAACCCCTTGCTGTATGTCTTCATGGGTCAGGATTTCAAGGACAAGGTGCGCAAGTCCATCCTGAAGGTATTGGAGACGGCGTTCACAGAGGAAGTGTCTCGCACCAACACGTACACCAATTCAATGCTCACCAGCCGCAGCAAGGAGAAGTCATTTTCTGATGCAGAGGTGTGAGAATGTTTTTCAGACACACATTCTGTGTCACTTCTCAAGAACAACCACTTTGGGCCAACTACCACAAACACAGGCAGCAAACACAGTGCTGCAGTGTGATGTGTGATGTGTGCTTTGGTTAAAAAGCGTCAGCCAAATGTAATGTAATGTAATATAATGTGTGAGCTTGAGCTGTCAATGACATCGCAACTGTTCATCTGTTCTGTACGTTGAGATTATGAACCCCCATGCAATTGCCTGATAGGAAGAAGGAGTTGCAAATGATATGGAATGCTACTATAGATTCATGAACCATCTTTATGCTAAGACATTTGATATATTGTAGGTGCATCTCAAATATGTGTATGCTTTCGAATGAATATATAAACGACACGCAGTTGCGTTCACAATTATTTTTTACTGTGTGTGATCCTGTCAAGGCGTACAGGAATTTTAAGAAACAGCAACCTGGGTAATTGCACTGAACCTACAAACCTGGGACAGAATATTCCGCTTAAGGTAGGTTTTGGAGAGCTTCCATGACTTACTCAGCATACCTTCTAATGTGGTTAACTCAGAAAACATGTTTCCTTCACTAAATCGCCCCTAGGTCACAGACTGTGCAACCACAAGGAGACAATTGGCTAGTTAATTGTGTTGAGAGAACAAAAATTGAATGCAGTAAATCAAAGCTATATTTAGATTGGATCATATGGAATGTGGACCTGAGTATGCGATTTCATGCCAGCCTATAGAGTTTGACAAGCTGCAGCATGAAAATGAACTCAGCTCCCAGTCAGTGTTGTTGACAAATAGGCTACATGAAAAGGGCTGAAACAGAGAAAAAAGTCTGTGAAGTGTATAGTATTGGGGAACATTGTTTAATTCATTTTATTGCTTTGACAACTACGATCACACCTGTATATTTATATTTAAGTGAAGTATACAATTAAAGGCATGCAATTATCCTTGCATTTTTGCCATTGGGCCAAAAACATGTGAATGGTTTAAGGGGCCCAAGACTCAAATTGTACCAGATGATGAACTGACTATAGGCCTACATGCATTACTGCGTTGCAGGTTAGTCAGTGTTGTCAAATTGTAGTCTACAAAGGTATATGCTATTCTCTAGCATTGTATATAGATGAATGGGAGTCATTTTTAGTGTATCAGTTTTCCGTTTTTTTTTCATTTTCATTTATGAAGTGAAGTGTTTTGTATGTGTTTATTTATGGACAACTGTTTATGTTTTTGACATGGCACTACATAAATGAAGATCAGTTATTAATTGCCAGGTACTGTTCCTCTTGTATTAGAAAATGTGCAGCTCTACAGTGGCCCACAGGGTGTCAGTAAACACATTTCTATGTGTCAACCATTAAGTCATGCAGCTATATGACCCTTATGGTGCCACTCAAGCCATCTCGATTATAGATCTTGCTTTGAGACTGAATGTTTTATGTAAAAGAATTTACATGTATAGAGATGCATTGTGATTTTTAAGGGTTGTGCATGACATTCATAGATTCATTGTCATTTATTAAACATGCTGTATTGAAGATAATAAAGACTAACCAGTTAAATCGTATTTCAATTCAACAGACCTTCATAAAGGTGCTGTCAGGAATTTTACTCAATTTCAAGCCCAAATTTTTTTTTTTTTTGTCACATTCAGCAATCATCTCCTGAAAATGATACAAAACATAAGTATTTAATATGAATGAAATGAATATTCAAACATTTTTAGAAATATACAATTAAACAGATAAAGGGTATCCAGTAGGCCTATAGCTGATCAATAAACAAATAGAAGGCAGCATGGTTTTATCAAATAAAGATGATCAGAAACTACCAAATAATGTTACTACATTTGCAATCTATTTGAAGAAAGCAAATATTAAACTTACAGACGATGCTTTTCGATGGCTTAAACATATAGGATGTTATAGGAAGATGACAATTCAGCAAATAACTGAAAAATGTGCTGCTGCTAATCAAGATTGTCCTATGGTTGCTATGGCTGTCATAAATCTAATCTGTCATTGCAAATCTGCCATAACAACTGCACATCAAAATGAATATAGGCACTAGACTGCCTATACTAAACTCTAACTAATGTTTTTGATTATTATTCTTACTTTATTGCAATCCTTTTGTCATTCATGCTGTACACATTTATCTATACACATTGAATCAAATCATTTTGGGAATATATGATTGCATTCTTTTCTAACTAACTGTAACTAATATTGAAGGCAAACACTCCCCTCAGAGAAAAGTTTTCTCTGTTCACATAAAAATGGTGGCACTAATATCTCTATTCAGGTTGTTATTGTTATGAAAACAATAAGGAATAGTGACGTAGGTCGGAAACCTCAGTAGCTTACTAACTGTGACTAAAATGGGCAGAGGCAGAAAACACACCATTAAACATTCTGAAATCAAACTACACAAAACATGCCTTCACAACCATGGCAGCCAAACAAACAACTTCCGACCTTGGAGCTCAGACCAAGGAGGCCAAGCGTGAAAGCAGTCTTTCGAACTCTTTGGCCTCTTCTCTTTTGTCTTTTTGTCTATCCTTCCTTCCTTCCCTACTTCCTCCGGTCCTAGCCCCTCCTTCTGATTAGTTATCACCTCTAGGCTAGAATAAACAGACACACAAATTTCAGAGAATATGAATTATACCAAAGCCTAAAATGTCATATCCTCCTGAGACCCGGCCATTCATTTTTGTCCTCTGTAGGGGACATCAGTCTGAGTCTTATAAATGAAATACCATTCATGCCAACTATTCAAATCCTTTTGTACTCTCAAGAGGACATCCTGGGCTTTCTGGTGATACCACAATTATATGGGTTGGGTTAACAGATTTCACACATTTTATTTTCAAAATGGCGGCTATTGAATTTTTTTCATTTCATGGTAGCAACAGAGGTAATTGACCATTTTTGGTCATTATTATGTGTTTTATTGCACACAGTCAATTTGTGTCATAAAAATGACAGTCTCAACTTGAATTCAGAGAAATTTCAGAAAGATCCAACAATTCTAACACCTTCAAAACATAACTTTTGTTCAATGTCCCCTGTAGCGGACATCGGGACTCAGTACCCCTGCTTTTTAACCAATTTCTACATTTTAGAAGGCAGAGGGTTGAGTGAGACAACAAGGTCTTTTCTACTTATTTCTAATAAATAAAAGGAGATACAGGATAAAAGGGGATCCCTTAAGGTACAATACAGCCCCAGAAGCAGTGTGTAAGCTAGAACTTTAAGGTTTATTAAGAAATAAGTACATCGTAGGTGAATTTGCCTCAATGTACATTACCCAATTTGTATTTTGGGTAACGGATTACTCCATTTACCTGTAAATGATTATTTGCCACTCCTAAAAGTGCTTTCACATTTACAATTTATCCATCAAGCATCCCTTTAGTGTACCTCTGCCATCCTAGAATGCCCTGAACACTAACGTTTCATTCGTCTCTTGGGTCTTTGGCACAGGGGTCAGAGGTCAAATAATGAGAGTCCCTATCATGGTGTATACTCTCTGATGCCCTCACAGCAAGCCATTGCACTTCTTCAACACATGTTCATTAAAGGGAGAGTGTAGTAACCCCTCCAAACCTAAAACCTAGCTCTACAGTGTGCCATGTATGCAGACTGGCTGCAACACTGATGAACCAGGCTCATTATTATGGCCGTCTGAATGCTTATTCAGACATTATGGCAACACTTCATTATAGTAGCCATCTCTGAAAGCTATGTTAAAATAACTTGAGGGGGAGCAAAGCCTTTCTTGGCCACCTATTTGCCTGTAATATCTCACATACCCTAACACTCCATTGACTTCAATGCAATACTATTACTATTCCCATAGGGTTAGGACATTCGGATAGTCCCGATGTCCTTTGCAGAGGACATCTGATAACTCAGCAACTAAGAACATTTTTGGAATTTTTTTTGCTGCAGCATGTTTCTTTAGACCAAAATACTTAAATCATCTAAAAAAAATCTCAAAATTAAAACTTTTTTTTCCCCGGGTCTCAGGAGGATATGAACATGGACTCTTCCAATACTGACCCTGATAATGAGGTCATGTTCGATAGTTCTGGAGACATGAATGAATCCTTATTATACAATGGTCTCTGCTCAACCCTCTGTCATTGGTCGTTGATCCTTGGTCCTCTGGCTTGTTCCACTGATCTATGAAAAATGACAGGGCGGCAACAATGGGATAGTCTATCCAGTGTTCTTTACGGGAACAAGCCGGAGGACCGAGGAAAGAGGGTTGAGAAGAGCCCAATGTGTGAACAAAACAGGCATGAACTTCCATGATAACAGGACTTCTCATGATTATTTTCAGCATATAGGTCCTTTTTTAGTCTATATAGTTCATTGATGCAAATAAATCCCAACGAACTTTGTTTGAAATTGAAAGTTGACAGATGTGGTAGCAGGGAACTTTACTTTCCCAGCAAACATGCCCGTGTGGCATGTAATTCGGGCCCACTGCGGGCTGCCCACTGTGGGCCCCATTACCGTCGTGAAATGCGGGGCACATGCGGGCCCCACACTGGGACCCTGGTTCGGCCCCTGTGGGCAAACCCACAGTTGGGGCAGAGTGTGGGGCTTGCCCACATTTGGCTCATTGGGGCCCCAGTGGGACCCATTATGGGCCCTTATATTCCCATACCCTCCCAAAATCCCCCTCTGCCCCCGCACTTGTGTGGGTTTAGGCCTACTGTGGGGTAGTGTGGGCTTACTGTGGGGTAGTATGTACTGTGGGCTTACTGTGGGGTAGTGTGGGTTTACTGTGGGCTTAGTGTGGGGTAGTGTGGGCTTACTGTGGGGTAGTGTGCCCATGTGTGTGCCCACACTACCCCACAGTAAACCCACACCTGGCCCATGTGTACCTCCAATATGGTAATAGTCGCTGTAAAATTGAACATTAAAGATTGTTTTAATTAGAATTGTTTTTAGATGATCCCTAAACATTATCCTGGCTATTGCGACTTAAATTCTCTGCGAGCATTGGTCTGGCCCAGCTCTATTGTAAAACCATTTCTCAGACGGCAGGTTTAATCCGCCTCTTTCAAATTCCTCTCTTTGCTACTGGACAAAGCTTCAACTAATCACACCACTCTTTCCTCTGACGTATGTAAAACAACCACAACGATAGGCTTCTCGCAAAACCCCATTGACATGCCTACTAGTGCGTCATTGCCTTTACCGGGCCGTTAGTAATGCTTGATTTTCATTGGATTTCCCGATCCTGAGAACATTTGAAATGGTGGAGGTGGATAGGCTGCTTGGCCAGACTGACTGTTCGCAAAATTTTGTGCAGCGTCACAGGAAGTATGGGGGAGCCCAGGCTACCTAAACATACAAATTGCATTGAAATTTTCATATTGATTTGGCACTGCAACCGTCAGCATTCAACATTGCTTGAACTGTTTAAATTCTGAAGTGATTGGTTGTAGGTTGATGTTCTTTTTCTATATATATATATATATACACTAATCCAGCGCAAACTTTATGGGTGCTGCCATCTTGAATGTCGCCATTACTGTGTGCCTGTGAGTGTGAGGAGTGACACTTGCCTGTGCTTTTCAATGAAAGCATTCTGTCAGAGAATGTCTAACAAGAGATCCCGCTCATGAAAGAAAATGTCAGGTGAAAGGTAACATTGGAACAATGATGTCAGACTGTGCCAAAACTTACCGATGAAGGTAATTTATTAACAACATAAGGTATTAAGACGTGTATTAATGACAGCTAACCTCTGCAACAGCCGCCTATGGAACCACGGGGCTAATTTCTTAGCAGCCAGCCACGCAGTAATGGCGGCGCTGTGTTACTTCCGTGTTTCGCTGGATTAGTGTATAGTGTACAGTGTACACACAGTATGAAAAGAAGCTTCTTTACGACCAGCGTCTTCAATAAGTTGCCCACAGAAATTCAACATTGGGATTTCTATGGGCTGCACTTTAGGCCTTTACGGGGCTAATGCGGGTAAACCGTAGAAAGCCACCAAAACTGGTGTGGGTTTACTGTGGGGACCCTAAGGGAAGAAGCTGTGGGTCCCACATGGGCTCCCCTTATGGGGCCAATGTGGGCAAAGTGTGGGCAAATCCAGTGGGCCTGCCCGCAGAAATCCCTAAGTGGGGCCCCAAAGGGGAAAACACCTATGGGCCCCGCATGGGCTACCCCATTAGGGACCCGTTTGGGATTAGTGTGGGTTTGCCCTGCCCACACTTGCCCACAGTAAACCCACAATTGCCCATTGTGGGCCCACACGCCTCATCAAGGATGCTCTTGTGTTGCCTTGTGTATCTGGCCTTCGGCCTTCCACCTTCCACCTCCCTCATCTCTCCTCGGCCTTGCCTCCTCTGGTTACAATTAGATGAATATGTCCTCAATGACATCGAGCTTTGAGCGATTTCCGGGGCACTGGCTGGAGGACCGCAGACAGAGGAGAGAGCCCCCACCCCCTCCCTACCATTACGTAGGCCTATGCACAATTCTGGGTTGAAATCAGAATCTCAGAAATAATCATGTGCAGTCAGCTTGACGGCTGCATGCGGCTACATGAAGTCGAATCCCCCTGATGTTAACCTAGGAGCAGGTCATGATGATGATGATGATGATGATGATGATGCATGAGTGCAAAAGGGAAGTGCACCATGAATGCTTGTAAACATACCAAAATTCTGGCTGACAAGATCATTCCCAGTCTCCAGAATAGAAGGTCGAAGACATTTTCCAGCAGGATAACACTGCCAAAACAATGCAATGCATGAGTTTAAAAGGGGGGAAAGCAAAAACTGACTTGGCCAAAGAGCCGCCTATTTAAATTCAATAAAACACATTAGAAGCATTGTATTATGATCATCCATCATCAAAAAAGGCAAGCCGAGCCCTCCATATGTGCAGCCTGTAAATGTTGATCAGAACAGACAGGACAATCGTTTAGTTTGACAAACAGCTGGACAAAAAGCAGCTGGTCAAAGTCAAATGGCCTAAAATGCAAGGAAATGGGGTTAAAAGGGTGGCTGTCATACTGAAGAAGAGGACTGCCGCAGTAAACTTTGTCAAACTGGAACGCTTTCATTCATTGCATAGCGGAAACAAGCTGCTGAGTTTCTCCGCCCCCTGCTGTTGTGTATCCTGCTACGATATCATCATGAGGTTTGCTATGCTAGCTTCAAATGAATCTTGATGCCATGGTGGCCTATCAAATTGGCATCATGAAGGGAAAGTCGACGGAGAGTTTGCAACCATAAAGACTGTTTCGTTCTAGCTGATGTGTCTAATGTGGAGGAGCATTAGTCAGTACTAAACCACATGTAGAAAATGCATGGTAAGTTATCTGTATTGTTTTCAATTTCGCTGTATAAGGGAAGTCCGTGGGTTCCTGGGCAGAAGGCCTTTTCACTGCAGCTTGCTAACTAACGTTAGCCATATAGCTAGCCACTTTAAGTTAAGATAACAATGCTCACAGCTCTTTGAAGCTGAACATCGGCTGATCAAAGTTATTTGGCAGCAAATTCGACTTGTATTGTTAATACTGTACGACAAACATTATTTAGGTTGAACCATATTTAGCCATGTAAATAATTCTTCGGTGGTGATTCTCTTGACAGCTTTTAGCAAACTGGTTTGCATTTGCAAGGCTACATTACCTGGCGGGTTATTGTTATTTTTGTGAAAATGTAGTAACTTGCGACACGACTGCGTTACCGAGTGCCTTGCAGATGTCTTACTTTCACGATTCGTTATGGCCAAATTTGGGGTTTATTATGGTTATGATCTAGTTAGAGAGCTAGCAGAGCTTGTTAGCTTGTTAGCTTGCTAGCCGACCGAATTCTATAACGTGGCGACCACAACTTTGTTTGTCATGTGAAGCTTCTCTGCAAAATCAACGTTGTTTTGTGTATTAGTTGTGTATCAGAAGTTGTCTACATTATTTATAGAACACATCTCCAAAAAAGGTTCCCATGGCATGATCGTAGATAGAAGTGAATGCACCAAATTATCCAGGTCAAATTAAATGAACCACATTCTTAGAATAATTAACTTGTATTTGTAGGCCTAATACAATCAATTAAAAACTATAATACGTGTTTACTTAGTGTTTGTAGTAGCCTACCTAGTAGAGTGGAAACAAAGATATTGTTCGAAATGTCATAGTCAATTCTCTTTTAGGCCTTCATATTTTGATGTGCTGATCTGCACATAACACACATTTCAGTGACGTTTTAGAATTTCAGTTCAGCAATAAGATCATTAAAACCAAATAAATGTCAACATTTCATTTAATCACTTATAGCGTTCAGGGGTACCCCTTACACAAGATAATGATTGTCCTGCATTTTATTGTATGTAACTCTTTTCAGTCCATTTTACAAATGTAATTTGGCAAAACTGAGTCATTTCCATATAAAATCAATGTTAGGCTAATATGGTAATGATGCACTCATAAATAGTATGCAAATCTAATTGTTAATATAATTTCAATGCAGTACAAATGAGAATATAATTATGTTTTGATGCCTTAGTAGTGTTTCATCGATCAACAGTTTTTCCAAGCCTACTGCAGAGTATATATACAAAAATGCTGCCAAAGCATATAAAACTTTATATTATTGTAAATTCCCTATGGGTCATTCCACCTTAAAGTGTAAGTATGGCAGAAATTGAAAATAAAGCTATTTTCTGAATGAAAATACATCAACTAAGCCGTGGAGGAAGTAATTTTCGCTCATCACGCAGTACAGAGTTAGCACGGGCAGGAGCTACAGCCCAAAATCGCAAACAGTGGGTTAGCATGGGGATTAGAGCCACACTCTTTCAAAATCGCATTTTTAAACCACTAACATTGCTCAAAACACCGCCAAACCTCATCCGTAGCTTGCTCTAGGTGTCTACACATAAAACGAAGCACCAATCAGTCTGTAAACTTTGGAATAGTCAGTATACATGTAGAATCAATTCGAGACCGCAACCCCATCTGAAGCACAGAAATGACACGCGAGATCTCACACGAGAGCTCGTGGACTTTCCTTCGTGAGGAGCTGGAACAGTCTTTTTATAAACGTCGGGTTCGTGAGCCAAGTTGTTGGTGCTTTGTTTTATGTGTAGACACCTAGAGCAAGCTTCTGACGAGGTTTGGCGCTGTTTTGAGCAATGTTAGTGGTTTAAAAATGCGATTTTGACTACCCGCAGGAATAGCTCCCGTGCTTCCGTGTGAATCTCGCGTGACATTTCTGTGGTTTAGATTGGGTTGCGGTCTCGAACTGATTCTACGTGTATACAGACTATTCCAAAGTTTATACCCAGGGGGCAAAGGGGGTTTTACAGACATGGGCTGCTGTAAAAGGTTGTCATGCAAAAATAAAATCCAGGATGTCCCAGGATCACAACCTGGGTGGCCAACCCGGTCAATAAGCTGCTGTTTGTGTGTTATCGCCCTTTTTATGCCCCATTATACGTCTATGGATGAATATATTATGGGGTGAATAGGGTAAACATTTTAACAAATAGATATCCCTACAAAAATTCCTCAGATGATTATTTACATTAAGGCAATACTTTTTTGTATTGCACGTTTTTTTTTAAATATCATGTACAAGTATGTAAATGAGGCATCATACACTTAAATGTATGCAATAGCCAAATTATCAATGTTTGGCCTGTACCTTATGGGTAAATACAGTAAGAAACAGCCTAGGCTGAGCCTAACCTATATATTTTCTAGGATCTTACACCCTGTAGATATGATTTAATATGTGCTATGACGAGTCTCACCTTCTTCCACAACATTGGACAATGCATCTCTCTATAGTATTTGCATTGTATTGTAATGCATTGATTCTCAATGAACATCCATGTAGCTTTAGGTTAGTGTAACCCAACATTGTCCCATGTTGACATTATTTTTTATATTCAGCATAGCCAGATCTTTCACAAAAAGTTTGTTGGGTTGATAGAGGTGCACTTTAAGCCCCCCAAGTCCAAGGCTATAAATGTATGCACATTTTGCATATTTCATTAGATAATGGTTCATCTACATGAATGTATAAAGTATTTCAGAAAACTTGCAATACAAAAAAGTATTATCTTACAGTGAGTAATCATCTGAGGAATTTTTGTGGGAATATCTATTTGTTAAAATTTTTACCCTATTCACCCCATAATATATTCGTCCATAGACTTATAATGGGGCATAAAGAGGGTGATAAAACACAAACAGCAGCTTATTGACCGGGTTGGCCACCCAGGTTGTGATCCTGGGACACCCTAGATTTTATTTTTGTATGACAACCTTTTACAGCAGCCCATGTCTGATTTCCCTAAAATAGGGGGTTTTGCCCCCTGGGTATTACAGACTAATTGGTGCTTTGTTTTATGTGTAGACACCTAGAGCAAGCTGCTGACGAGGTTTGCCGCTGTTTTGAGCAATGTTAGTGGTTTGAAAGCGTGTGGCTCTAATCCCCATGCTAAACTTTTACCACCTAAAGAGTAACCATTTAAACTAACTTAGCCAAAACATTAGCTTGGTATACCTAATACATCCAGAGAAAAACATTTTTGAACATGGTACCCTTCTGATTTTTGGCACATTTGCGCCCTCATCTAAATCTGGCGCAAAGTTTAGATGTCATTATCTCAAAAAGTGTTCTGTTCCCCTGTCCTTCCTGTTCGTTCATGCTCATCAGTCGACTTACCGCGACTTACTAGATGGCAGCCAGCGGAGAGATTATATGAGGGTACTGCTTGGAGTTACTTGTTCCTTTAAACCTCTGCATACAATCCTGCATTTATAGTAGAGCCCAACCAATATGGGATTTTGAAGACCGATATCAATATTTGAGTATTTGAAAAGCAACGTCAACATTTTCTCTCATAACAAGGTTCTGATCAAGGTGTGACGATGTGTAATAGGCTTGACCATCTGGTTTCCTAATGAAATGTTCTGTTACAATATATTTATAATATATATTTTCATGGAATGAGTAGCGTCAGGTCTTATTTTATAACCACCATTGCCTCAGTACGTTGTGGCTATGCAAGCAAAATGTAAGTTTTACTTTACTTTGTAAAATATTGTTTGTACAATAACCACAGACAGGGCCTCCATGGACAGTGTGAGCGATTTGACTGTGTTGGTTGAACGAGTCAACAGCAGATAATCTATAAGCAACAGCCGATGGCAAACAGAGCTTTCCCAGTCCAGCTGCGTGTAGGCATCCATTCCCTGCTGTTTATTTAGGCTTTCAGAAGATGCTATGGAATTTAGGCCTAATGTTGGGTTTAATGACATTTCCAAAATGTGCTACACAACCTATTGACAACAATGGTTTAAAATCAGCCACTGCCATCTGTAAATTCAGTAGTTTGTGTTAATAGCAGTAATGTTACATGATTATCAATGCTGAATTCGATACCACAGTAGAAAAAAAAAATAGTTTTCTAAGATCCCATGCACTTAATCATCTTTATTAAAATATTTGCAAAATATGAAAATGCTATGTCATGACAGAACAATAATTGACATTATTATATGGCTCTCTAGAATGTTGAGAGAGCTCCCATTCACTTTGAATGGGCCTCCCCAACGTTCTACCGGTGATTAATATATATAATCACCGGTGAAAGTATATAATGACCGCTGTCAATGGTAACGGGTTTTGTGCTTCTAATTCACGTCTTTCATATCAATCCGCAACAAAGCCGTTCGCTGGTTGCAATGGAATTTCATTGAAAGTTACCAAGTATGTTGCCAGGCAACACCTAACAACTGTCAACTGTGGCGAACTATTTATTTTGCTAGAAGTTAGCGGAAGCCACCAAACGGTAGCCAAGTCAATGCTAAAGACACATTGAGTTAAGTTTCATTTCTCTTTTTGGCAAGTAGCCATATAATAAGCGGGATAATGAATAGAACGCCGGTCATTATCGGAAAATAATTCCCTTCAGGACGAAGCAAAACCCCTCCGCTGCGCGTCGGGGTTCTGTTCATCCTGTCGGGAATTATTTTCCGATAATGACCGGCGTTCTATTCATTATCCCTTACATAATTGATCATAGTGCCGCATTTATGGTTAGCTGTGATTGCTGAGTTGGCTAAGGTGTCTCCTGGACATAATCCTCTTTTTATATTTAAGTGTGTGGGGACTGGGGAGTTATTCAGGAAAGGGCGGAAAATGTGTAGGTTAGAAAGCAGCGGCGTTATGAACTAACTATGGATGAGTCTCTGAGTGCTGTCTCCTTACATGAAAATCTCTCGTAGATATACTTCGCTAAATTGGAAGTTTTTGTTGTACCATGTGTGGCTCAGGTGTAGCCCCACTTCTTTGTGACTTCCTACTTCTGAATGTGAGTATCAACTCGAACACTCTGAGGTGTATGCTGCCATCAGTTCAGGGAGAGTCACAGCACCTGCTTGCGATGCTTCAATGCTTTTTGAATCGAAAGGTATTTCAACTTTCGGCTCTCATGACCTCCCTGTGTACAGTAGATTGCCAAATGAGACTCCATGATATATTTGCAGATCAGCAATATCAGTCAAAAAGACAGATATTGGGCAAAATCAATGTTGGCCTGATATATCAGTGCATTCCTACTGCAGGGTATTCCTTCTGCCTGACTACTTACCAGAAGTGATCTTACTAACTAGCCTTGCTGATTCACCAGACAGAAGAATTGTGCTAATAAGGATCCCAGGGGATAAGCAAACATTTGGAAAGAGTACCAAAATCGGGAGGCTCTGAAGTTACAGTAGTAGGTGACCACTTTAATGTTTTAAGGATTCCATTGACCCCCCCATTGATGAGGCAGTCTGAGGGAGAATCCATGGGAAGGCAGTAGACGATAGAATCTAGAATACAAATACAGGGAAGTTTTGTTGGATTGGCACAAATGTCAAGTTAGAAAGTGCAATAAGACAAACTGAAAGTGAAACCTGGCCCATGGTACGTTTGCAATGTTCCTTAATTATTACGCCAGAATGAGAGTGTAGTTCCATGTCAAATCAGCCCAGAAAATTGCCAGGTTTCATTTTCAGTTTGTCTTATTGCACTTTCTAACTTGAGAAGAGACATGTTTTAAATGGGAAAATTACCGGAAATCTTAGTCACTTTTTAGCGAGATGCTAATGGTCTAAACCGATTCAATGATCTATGTTAGGCTGGAGCTAAAATGTTGTATCACCAGACTCACAGAGCGGCTGGATGAACGGGGATAAGCTGGGCAGAAGCACTTCCATAAAGCAATTTGAATTTGCAGTTTCAAAAAGTAGCACCGTTCCAACATTCCATTTGTGTTTACTAAGTGAGAGTAGGGGAGAACCGGCACAACCGCAACTCTTTTCTATCTTTGTTCAAGCTCGATTTACACAAACACGATAGACTTGAAAGCTGTGAAATTTGGTCATTCATATTTACACTAAAAAAAAAAAAAAAAAACAGTTCCTCTCGATGGAAAGTCTGTTTAAGTCGATTATCGAATGCAATGCAAAATGAGGGAGCCCATTGAAGATTTATTCCAGAGAGATTTGTACCCATAGTCCCTTTTTTTCTGGAACAAATCTTCAATGGGCTCCCTCGTTTTGCATTGCATTCAATAAAAGACTTTCTTTCGAGAGGAGCAGGTAGGGAATGGTAAGTCTTCTTAACAGTCTTCTGTAATAAACTTTGGGTTCCCTAACTACATTGTTGGTGCTTTGTTTTATGTGTGGGGACCCTGAGCAAGTTACTGACGAGGTTTGGTGCTGTTATGAACAATATTACAGGTTTTAAAATGCTGGAAAGCATTTGGCTCACCGCCCATAGCTAATCCACAGTTTGCACTATTTTGAGCTATAGCATCTACTGGGGCAAGCTCAATTTTCGCCGGAGTTACACTTTAAGGTGTGTCGATGTATGCTCACAATCCTCTCTAACAAGCCTAAAATGTGTTCTCTTCCATTAGCTTCCCTTGAACATGAGCCTTTATGTTGATGGGACATTGGAGAGAGAGAAAGGAAGTGAATAGGAGAGGGAAATGGGGTGGCTTCAGGAAATGACCGCAGGTCGAAATTAAGACCCAAATGGGGTATGGTGCTGCCACTTGCGCCACAGCTCCCCCAGTTAAGTCATCCTGAAGATGATGTAAGTTCAGAAACTGCCTGAGATAGGAGGTCAATTCCTCTGAAGGTTGCAGCTGAGTCCCACTCTTGAAACAAGTTTGACAAGGAATGGCTAGATGTGCAGAAGTTAGCTTCCAGCATTTCCTTCCTAATTTAAGAAGGGAAATGTTTTGTTTGTTATCTTGATAAGATCACTATCTTGGAGATCATGCTGAATCTCGTGTTCAGACAGGGTATGCTGTAGATTCTTACTTTGTGGTCACACTATTGAACCCTTATTGTGTACTAAATGGTATTGATATAACAGAAAATGATTGACTCCGAGTCAGAGCTATTTGAAATCTTGTTTCTGCATTTTTGGAGTGGTATTTGTTGACGTCTCTAACACATCCCAACCCATCAATGTGTTGATATTGTATAAAAGAAGTTGAGAACAACAAATCTGCAATACCATTTAACTTCCATCCTCTGTCTCATTACTTAAAGGTGGGAACAATCTTGTGGTACTGCCTCGCATACAGTTTACAAGCAGTGAGTTGTTAGTCATGGTTCAAGCAAGAGTAAAAGTAACAATATCCTCTGAGTGCAAAAGTAACAATATCCTCTGAGTGCATGAGTGCTATTTTTATCGGTTCCTTTAGGCTAAATGTGAGGTGTTGCATGTTTCTGTATCTTCACAATCCAAAGCAAGGAAGTGATAGGGGTAACATCTGGCTCTGTAGTTGTGGTTGGTGAAAATTGGTGAAACTTTGATTTTGAAACTTGATTGTTGGTGGAAAAGTTGCAGTGCTTGGTAACAAAATAATTGCTTGATAACCCAGAATTTGCCGGAATTTGTTGAATTTGTCAAGGTAATTATAGACTTTGAAGTTCGCCTACAAAAAAAAGCTGTCGTCTGCCAGTATGAAATAAGATGGGAATTTAGAATGATCACACCTGTTAATGTCGTCTGCCAGTATGAAATAACATGGGAATTTAGAATTATCACACCTGTTAAAGGTATACTATGCAGGATTCGCGATTTCATCGCCGGTTTCGCTTTCACTTTTCATTTTCGCTTGTTTTATGCTTGCATATTTCTCTGCAGAGCTTCCCCTACAGCTTTAGCGTGTATATTTGACAAAACTCCTCAATCGGTCAGTCTGCCGTGCCTTTTCATGAGACTTTACATGACACTTCCTGGAGTAGAGCATGGGTGCGTGCCCGGTGTCTCCTGAAGTTGCAAGTGTGGTTTTACCGCTACAGACCACTAGAGCGGCCAAAAAAAACACTGTTCGATCGGTAATGACTCATTTAATCATATATAACAGTATGGAACGAATTGATTAACTGAAAAACGTTGCATAGTATACCTTTAAACTCTGGTGGGGATGACAAAATTGGAAATGCAGACATTTTCCTGAGCACACTTTTGTCCTCTGCCTTCGAGTGGAGACTGTGAAATCCAGTATGTGAAGGTGGCACACTTTGATTTTTGCTACCCCAGAGCTAACTTGCGATGCAACTTACCATTAACTTAGTTAGCAGGTTAGCTCTGGGGTAGCAAAAATTAAAGTCTCCACTCGAAGGCAGAGGGCAAACGTAAGAACTTCAGGAAAACGTCTGCATTTCAGACTTGAACGTCCCCATGAGAGTTTAACAGATGCGATAATTCAAAATCCCCATGTTATTTTCCCATAAGAAAAATCGCCAGATGCCGGATCTCAAAGATGGCAGCTTTTTTGTAGGCAAACATCACGATATTGTGAAAGCCTGGAGGGATGGAAATGTTGACATCGATGAATTATCAATGTTGAATCAATTGTGTCGACTAACTGCAGCAGGCCTAGTGCTGTGTAGTTCCTGTCAAATGCTTTGGGCCAAAAGAGCAGAGTCCTTAACTCGAATGACGGATTGTTGTTTGACCTAAACTGCATGTCAAATTACACTACATTACATTACATTACACTCCTCTCCTGATGCAACATGCGTATATTCTGGCGTTTTGGGTGGTCCGAGCCACTTGTTTTAGAGGTTGTATCAGCGATTATGGGTGATGTCGCTTCTGTTAGGTGTTGGAAGCGAAATCCCAAACAAACTGAGCTAGCTCGCACCTCCCTTCAGTGTTTCGTGCATCATGGAAAAAAATGCTGCCCTCCTTTAGCTCCAACGTTGCGCACAGCTGTGCAAGAGCACACAACCTCACACGGTTTTGAGTGGTTGGTAGCACCAATTGATTTTGTGGACAGATCTTGGAGCCTAGGCAGCCTACAGAGAAGTGTTTTTTTGACGGCCTGCTTATGTGGCGGGCAGCTAGCGGATGATGAGGAGAGATTAAATGAATATGATCATTTATATTTGGGCCTGCAATCCCTGATACAACCTTTAGTATATGTCCCCAACTGCAATGGGAATGGTTACCGTGGTCCAAATCCAAGCATGGTTGTATAGTTTCTATCATACTCCTCACCAAATCTACATCGTTTTGATGAAAGTAGTTGAATATAAACTTTTAGAAGACCCTGATCTATGTTGGCATTCAGTGTTCAACCCCTTTGTACTAACCCTTTGTCTTCAAGAATATGGTGGCAGACAAATGAGCCAAATTATTTATATGTTTGCATATTTTATCTGTATCTTCTAAGCCTTTGTTTCCTATTCTTTTCAGATTATAAATGCCATGTGATGACAAGAAGATAAAGATGGCACACTAATGCTCAAGTGTTTTCCTGATGGTCAAATCTCTCCTTCCTACGCCATGGTACTGACTATGGATGAATGGTGCAACTTGTGAGCTTTCTTCATGAGCAACATTTTTACATTGTCGCTTCTTTTTTATTTTAATGGAGGGAAACGAATGAACAACATTGTAATGTGTGCTATATCATAATCACTAATGGAGAACCTTGTAATAAATACTGTACAGAGATCATGAATGGACAAACTTGGAATGTACATGGACAGTAATTTGGACTGAAATGGAAAGAATAGTGAGGGGTTGGAGCTGTGATTGAAGAAGAAATAATGATCCACATATTGTTACACTGTTGATCAAACTATTGAAAACAGAATATACCAGTATCCACCAAAGGTCTGGACTAGATCGTAGTCATGGAAGACCCCTTTCTGGATTATTGCTCCTCTCAAGAGTTAGCAGGAGGGGCAGATGCTTTCATTTGTACAGAATGTGGAGAAGGTTTTGTGCAGTACTCCAAACTAGTAAGTCATATGGCCATTCATGGATCTTCAGAGTCATTCCAGTTAGACGCTCTCAGTAATGGCTTGGAAACACCCATAGAGTTTGTTCTCCATAAAAATGGAACACTTACTGTTGTTGAGAGACTGGAGGCTTCACATTCATCTCTCAAAACATCCAACCAATCGGATCCCCAGTCACAGTCCACCACAGAAACAGGGTCTTCAGAAAATGGCACCAGAGTATTTCCATGTGAAAGATGTGGCCAAGTATTCAGTAATCAGTCAAGTTTACTACAGCATCAGCGGTACCATTCATTGGGGCAAGGATATAAGTGTACCCTATGCTGCCAGGTTCATGATGATCGAGAGAGTCTTCGGGAACATCTTCAAGATCATGCACATGAGCGATTCTATAGCTGTGGACACTGTGGGAAAAGATTTCTTAGACCTGAGACATTATCAACTCATCAAAAAGAATGGCATGGATCACTTGTGGCCAGGAATTCCATTAAGCTTGCAAAGAGTCAGGAAAACAACATTGGCAAATTCTATCAATGCAAGTTATGTGATTTGCACTTTTTTTGGCTGTCTGACTTACAGAGCCATCTCATCAGTCATTCCCTCAAAAAAACTGAACCTACAGATACCAGTGATGAGAAGGTGCCCAGTAACCTTTATAATAGTACAGACAACACATACCGATGTGGTTTGTGTGGAAAAACCTTCTACAGACTTTCCGACCTCATGGACCATCATTCGGTTCACCAAACCAAGGAGGAAAAATCAAAAACTGAATTGAAGGCTACAAAACGGGCCCAAATCGATCATATCTACAAAAGGCATCAGATTCATAGGTTGGATGCCCCTAGGTCAAGAAGGATGCGGGGTAGATCGCGTGGGGGCCACCAAAGTAGCGGTAGATTGTATCCGTGCAAACACTGCCATCGTGTATTTGTGCACTCAAGTAGTTTGTCTCGTCACAACCGGTACCATAAGGGAACTCTGCACACTTGCGTCTACTGTGGGAAACATTTTCCACAAAGATGTGATGTCACCAGGCACATAGCCATGTATCATAAATCAGAACTGGGAGCAGCAGCTGATGAGAATGCTAAAAAGCATGATGAGTCACTAGAAAAGAATGCTTCAGAGGAACAAGAAACCGAAAAGGATTTAGATGATCAACAAGAAAGTCAAGGTAACGAAACCTCAGGGACAAAAGAGACATCTGGTCCTCCAAAGGCACGATTGTCTTTCAAGTGTCGCGAATGTGGTAAAGTCTTTGGTCTGCTTAGTGTGTACCAACGGCATCAACGCTACCACAAGAGGGAACCAGCTCGACAGCTGCACAAATGTTCTCATTGTCGGTGCCGTTTTTCGCAATTGTCTGCTCTTGAGCGCCATCTAAAAACTCACGACAAAGAACCACCTTCAGAAGTTGGAAAAGAAGGGCCACCTACTGTTGGTACTGTCAATAAGGATAACAATGCAGACTCGGAAGACACTGATGAAACGGTTGAGGATGAAGATATTAATGTTGAAGGTGATGAGAGTGTGAATGCTGAGATACTGTATGAATGCACAGTGTGTGCCAAATCATTTTCTTCCATGAAAACGTTCATGAAACATCAGAGTGAGCATGGTTAACTTTGGGTGATGATGCTCATTTATGTTGACCCGGAAGTGAACCGCAACAAATAGGCTAGAACGATTTACTAAAATTGGTTATGTTCAGTTGCAGTCTTGTGTTTTGCTTGGGAGGGCAAGAATCTCACTCCACAATTAATTTTTTGTCCCATATTTTAAACAAAGGACTGATGTTTGTCATTGTATGTTAAATTTGACTGTCAAAGTGACAGTAATTAGTGTTTTACCTTATTCATTTAAGAAGTGATTTTCTAATTGTGGCACATGATGTCCCTTTTTAATAACGTGTCATGCCAAAAGCAAGGATAGGTTTTTAGAAATGTCATCATATTTCTTACCTGCCTTTCTGTGTCCATCATGCCCATACATCCAAAACTTTGTATGTTGCAGAAGATGGGACATTTTTAAGTTTGTCTATATTAGAACTGCATGATATTTGAGCTTATGTGGTTCATGGAAGTGGATAAACATTACTGATACTTTTGAGGACACTTTTTTTGGAATGCTCGATCGAAATGTCAATCAATTTCCTCAGTTATGATTAATTGTGTCTCTGCCATAGCAGTCATTATTCTGTCTACAACAGAATGGACAAAATGCAGTTAGGGAAGTTTGTTTTTTATTCCATTAAAGTTAGATTCTTCTTTTCTAAGTAAACTTGTGTACCTGTTTGAGTGTCCTGCACGACTTTAACTTTCAGAAAGATAGATAGATAGACTCATCCGTGGTTAGTGAACACGCATGCACGCACGCACACACACATACTGAAGGAGTGGTGGGCAGCCATTGCTGTTGCTGAAGCAGTTGGAGGTTAGATGCCTCACTCAAGGGCTTGCTCAAGTCATCTGGCTTATTCCCTATAGCTGTATACATCTAGCTGCCAGGTTAGTTCAGACATGCTTGTAGAGGTCAACACACATCCTCCAAAGAATGACAACCTGAGACCTAAGCAGATGGTGGGGGAAAGAAGTGCTTGAGACACAGTATCTAACCTCAATACCATAGGTGTCCCCAAATCACATTGGCTATGTACATGTGACCTCTTGGTCATTATAACCAAATACCCTGTAATAGGATGATTGTAACACTGATTTAAATTGTAGGGCTCAATCTAGATTTCATGATTTGCTTTTACCTGTGGACGCACATAGGGAAGGACATCTATCTCTAGTGGCTTTAGGTCAAGGGTATTTCGTAAGCCTATTATGCCTTCACATCTTTGCAGTTTTGTAAGAAAGTCAGCTCAATCAGTAACTAATCATTGGTTAATTTTGTTCATTTCATTCTACATTTTTATTCTCCTACCTTTTTCCCTAAATCCATTTGGAAGGTGGTTGGAAGGCATATGAGGTATTTGCTTTGGAAGGTATAAGAGACCTGTAACCTTGATAGACCTGTAACTTCTCATTCCTACACACAAACTGGTGCCATCTCACTGATGTGTTATGTATTTAAGATGGTACCAAAAATGTAACCCATAGGTTAGTTTATTCATGGATGAAGAAATTAATAATACCAAAATGTCTACAAAACCATGGTTCTTTTGATTCCTTTGCCCAGCAAAAGTGCTTTTGCCCCTTGCTAAGTAATCCAAAAAATGTGTCACTGTCACAACCTAAAGGTAGGGCCTGTGTTTTTAATTCAGTATACCTTTTCCAAGCTGAACATTGTGTTCTATTCTTTTCTATTCTATTTTAACCTAGCCACCTAGCTTCTATGATGCCAGACCTTTCTCAATTGAGCGAGGGTCTGGAAAAGGTTAATTGATTACTTCTAGCAGGGACATAACTAGCAGTGCAATTAAACTGAAATTGATTAATTATACTCTTACCAAATTGTTTTAGAAGTGTAGCAATCTTGTAAACAAAGGCTGTAAATGCAGTTGAAAAATCCTGTAGAGAAAATCCTAAATTTGCAGAAGGTTCTTATTGTTTTTTTCCAGGCTAATTTGTACCCCTGCCCCTTACTCTTACTCCTTGGAATGGAGGTACAAGGAATGGAGACTGAAATCTTTCCCTACAAAATGGAACAACACATGAACAAACTCGGACATGTGTCCTTCCTTGACTTTTACCTAAACAGATGCAATGAGTTTTTACTGGACATATCTTGGTTTCCTTTACAATATACTCTCTTGCATGGGTGAACAAGGATCAGTTCCATAACCTTGGCCTGAATATGGAGTAAGCAGACAGAGCAACATGGCTCTCAACTTTTTTTTTCACACTCCTATCCCAATACTGTGTATACCCGCCCACAGAAATTCTTATCCCCTTGTACTGAGTGGAAAAAATCTTTGCTGGATTATTTTTCTCAAACTTTCAAACAAAAGGCCTGGAATTGACCAACTGTAACACGCAAATCACATCATTGCACAACACTTATCACAAAATGGTGATTGTTCTGAATTGCGTGAAAATTCAATGGCATTAATTTCTATTTCTTTCTCTTTTTTTTTTAATGATTTTTGCAAATATATATAAACCAAGCACCACCTCAATTCATTTCAATGCTCCATGCTAGGTGAGCTATTTCAGCCAGAAATATCCTTAATTGACTTTAAAAATGGCAGCTGACATACTTATTTCCAGCATTTTCACAAACAAACCAATTAGGTGCCACCGAATAGATGACCACACATGATGTCCATGTGGACAGGCTGAGAGCCTTCCAGTTGGGAAAATGCCAATCCATTAACATTTAGCTGATACTTTGATCCAAAGCGACTTACAACGATAAAGATAGTGTCACTAGGATATTGTTGACTTACAACAATAAAGATACAGTGTCACTAGGATATTGTTAGTGCAGCAATGACTACTAGTACTCACAGAATAGAATGGCAATTCAAGCGAAATCTAGGAAGGCAGAGGAGGTATAATTAGGATGGGGAAGAGGGTAGAGTAAAGTGCAAGATTAAGCATGTCTAGCTGTTGGGTCTGTTGAGAAGAGTTGGGTCTTGAAGATCGAAAGGGGCGCCCTGCCCTGGAACTGTAGCATATTACACCAACGGAACTACATATAAGAAGTTTGGATTGCCAAAAGTGTTCGGGCGACAGAGCCAAGCAGTGTTCATTGGAGTACCTCAATGGTCGGGAGGTAGCATGCCTGCATGAGGGCACTCAAGTACGAGGGTGCAGAATTGTGGCTACTCCAGGCAAGCAGTAAATAAATGCAGATGTGGAGCTCAATGAGCATGTGCCCTTTTGGGTTGATTGAAGACCAAGTGCGCCACCACATTCTGGATCATCTCAAAGGGTTTTATGTCGCAGGCTGGGAGGCTAGTCGGAAGGGTGTCACAATAGTCAGTCATGAGATGACCATGCCCTGTTTCAGAAGTTGGGTCAGGTACAGCCTGACGATATACTCACCAGTAATATGCAGCTAATTCGCCTGTTTGTGAACATTTTGCTGGAAGTGAACAGGTTTATCTAATGCACATACTGCACAGCTACATACCAGCTGGCTAAAGTAGGCAAAGCTAACCCTCTAAATTCTGACCCCTTGACTGAAATATATGGGCCTTCCACCGAAAGGTTGTCATCTTCCGTGTGACTGCCAAGCATGGTAAGATAGTTCTCTTAACTCTCCTTTTGAAGTATGTCCCTGAAAAATCCCTGTTTGAAGGGCCATTTGGCCCTATGACTTTGCCCTAACCCTCTATTCCAAAATCAGACAGGACACTCCTACCAATGACCCAACATGAATGTGCCAAACCAGGGGGTTAGGATTTGACTGATTAGCTTCGCCGATTAGCAAGGAACTTTCTCGTCGCCATTTTCCAGAAATACATCATGTCCGGTGCCATTTCTCCTCATGCTGATTGGTGGCTGTTCCACTCTCCGCTCATGCACAAGCTTAGTGTGGGCAATTTTCACTAGCCTAGCATTCCCATTGAAATGAATGGGGGTGGGACTTGTTCACTTTCTCCAGTTCTTATAATACCTCCATGTGCCAAACAGACAGGCAGAGCGAAGGGGAGGGATGGGATTGAGTGAAATAAAGTGGACCTGCTACTTAGGACCATCAAGCGTGTTATGCACATTTAACAGACAAGTGGAACTGGGTTGAACATGCTTAATGGTCCTAATTCCAAGGTAGTTGGACACATAGTAGGATCTATTTCATTTCCATTTAGTCTAGATATTCAGTATTGTAACTCTATTGGTTTGTTTGACTGATGACATGTAATAAAGAGCATAGATAATTGAAAATCTAGATGTATTAGATAAAGCAGTGTCACAAACAAGCACCTTTTCACTATACAGGTTATGGGTTTACTTGGATCCACTGCTGCAGTGCAACTAGAAATGCCAATGTTTTGTATGCATTGTGACTGTGTTGTGGAATCCTGCAGTCTAAGGCTTACTTATAGGAATGCCATTTTACATTTCAGTGTTAAAACATGATTCAAGATTCTTTGGTATCACTGGAAGCAGTAGGTGGGATTTTGGCTGGTTTTATTTCCATATCGTCTGCAGGGAATTCTTTGAACTCCCTCAAGACAGCACAGAGCAGGCAACTATGGAGTTGATAGATGGAAATACCCCATGATCCTTAAGAGGGGTATGGTTTTGCACTCATTATTTCGTTTCGTAGTAAATGTGACAGATCTTAGTTGCATGGAACCAGGTGCTCCAGCAGTTAACTTGCACAGTTACAATCCCAGCCTCAGCATGTTTCTAGGAAAGGCAAAAAGGTGTGCAAATTTGTTCCATCCGTGCAATAACATGGCCGATCTTGTCATTGTGATGTGCCAGTGGCACAGGGCCTTGCAGTACAGATGGTAGTGAGAAACTCTATGGATGGAAAGTGACACAAAATAAAGTGGGAAAAACTCTACATGCCAACAGTAGTAAGAAGGAAACTAGTGAACAAATTCTGTGGGATTGTGCGGGTGTGCATTGTGTCCTTTAGATAGCTCTACCACTTCTTCAGGCTGTGTTCCTATGATGATATGCTTTGCTGAGAAAGAAAGACTCAAATTGATGTGGGCAAATTAGGCCTTGTCCAGAAGTCAGTGTGAGGTCCACAAGTACCAGTAAACCCTTTTACAAGGGGGAAATACTTTATAATCGATATGTGTGACTCCATCTCTGATTCTTTTGGATGAATGGGATTTTTTTTGGAGATTATATTTCAAAGGAGTTCCTTACATTTGAGAGAGGCAGTTTGCTCACTAGATCTGCCTTCACTCTAAGGGTTATCAATGTAGTGTAGCCCTGGTCGACCAAAAGGTAGGCAGAGGTAACATATACTTAGAAGTGTGCTTAAAAAAAAATCACCATGCTTCAGGAATAGGGATAGGGAGGGGTATTGTTTGATTTCTCCAGGACCCCATACTTCTTTTAACCTTGCCACTACAATACACAGTTCTGCATGGTATGCCCTTACATAAACCAGCTGCAAGTTCCTGTTCCTGGCTGAGGTGCCAATAAATGGGGGTCGCCGGCCTCATTTTCAAAGAGTGACCCTGTGGTTCCTGAATGGTATATCCTCAAAACAAAGATATGGACCCCTCTGATATGAGCGCACTATCCTGGACACTTCCTAAGTAGGTCTACTACACAGTAGTAGCCTATACAATTTTCACTTGATTGGTGCCTAGGTCTGGTTCCTGGATCCTGTGCAGAGACTCTCAGGACAAGTGTCGGAGGAGGGTCCATTTCCCTTAGGTTCTTTTTTTGTGGTTCAGAAGCTAGCAATCTGCTTCTTGGGCTGAACTAGCACCACACTACTGATGAAGGTGGTTGCACAGGGCAAAAAAAGACCTGCGTGAAGAAATGACCCAAGCAGACTTGGAAGCCATTTTATTAGCTCTACCAACATGCACCAGGGCGTTGCGCAGACTAACGTTTGCGCACGTTGTGAGTTGTGAAATGGAAGCCCCGTAGAACGAGGGCGGGTACATTTGGTTCCTTCCTTTCCCCTTATTGGCCCAACGATTCTGTGTCGTGAAACGTCGTGGGTTTCACCACATTGTCTGTGAAAAAGGCGAATTGAAGGAAAATGGGCGACGACGGCACGAAAGTCCACCAGTACTAATTTATCTAAACAGTTTGATAGATCATACGCTCGAAGCGAGTGCATTATTTGACAACTGGACTAGACGCAGACCAACTTCTGTCCTGAGATAGAAGAGAAGGAGGGGGAGCCAGACTAGCTAAGGTAAGTGGCAATACCTCGCGCGCTCTCTTGCTGCTGAGATTGGTTGTGATCATGCAGAGGAATCATTGCCGCTAGCTAGCTAGCTAGCTGGCTGAACTAGCTAGCTAGTTAGCAATTTTACCATCGGTTAGCTAGCTGGCAACGACCAACGTTACCGTAACCCCAATCAAACAATGCAACCAGTTTGCTAATGAAACCACTATAGGATAACAAGTACTAGTGTAATCGACCTGTGTACGGCATTTTGCAATGATCACGACCACTACAGTCATTCAGACTGCTTATTGTTCTTTTTTGAGCCTTAAACCTAGTTGGTGAATCCACAGCGAATTCGTTTTGTTTACCGATGCAGTCACAGTAGTTGAAGTAATATGTGTGAGGTAACTAGCAACTAGCACTGCGGCTAGCGAGCTAACTAATATAACTACTGCAGGAAAGTTGCATCCTGAAGTTTCGGTTTAGATGGCTAACATAGATGGTGTACGTGAGAGGGGTATACCTAACTAGCCTTTGCAAGCTATTATCCCAACAATTGTGCCGTGGTCCTTTATTAGTTGACGTTAAGCCTTTGAGGTTGGGATTGCTGAAATGCAAATCGCAAAGTTTTCAAGCGAACTATGTGCACAAATTACATTAAGTTGTGTTGATGGATCACAACCTAGAAGATCTAACTTGCCCAGGTGTTTTCTGACCATTGAGAATACACAGAGAAAGAACTGACGCACACCTATTGTGTTGTCTTATTGTGGAACCTGTGAACGTATTTCCATTTACAGATTTGATAATTAAATGTGCCATTCCCCTATCGCAGGACACTTTCACCTTTTCAGATTGCTACCTGTATTTTCATTTAACACTAAAGGTAATGCTGTTGTGAAAACGAAAAGCTTGGTTTTGTAGGGCATCAATGCTCCCTGAAATGAACAGATCTGTCACACTTTACTGTCAGATCTGTTTCAAAGACAGGTGTGCCGTTATGCTTAAAGAATGTCCATTATAGCCAGGGTGTTATGCTGCTGTTTAGATGGCTATTTTAGATGTTTGATCTCATGATGGATTTCATTTGTCATAATGCTAATCATTATTTTGGAAATGTTTAGATGTATTCCTCCATAGGTTCATAAGTTTACACAGTAGATATTCCACCTATGTTGAATGGCTTATGTCATCACCTTTGGTAGGCTGTAGGCTGTATGGCATGCTTGACTTGCTTGGTTATTTAAATCAAATAGGTTCAGAATGGCACTGTATTAGATCATCAAAAGACAACCCATCAATGGAAAGTGGTAGCATGGAGGTTAAGGAGCTGGGCTAGCATGCTGTACATAGCCTGAAAAGTTGCGGGTTCAATTCCCACCATTGCACCCTTGAGCAAGGCGTTTAATAGGTTTAGATATGTTAAGTATTACCATAAGCTTAAGCTATAGTCACGGACGAGGGGTGAACCTATCCAGACCCAAAGCATGCCGTTTCCAACAATGAGGTTGGTTACATATTACAAGAATGGGCAGGATATGTGTTGACAATTGGCATTAATAACTAACCTCATACATTTCTATGGAGGATTCTTTAACATGAAACTTTTCATTTATTTCATATGCAAAGCTGAATTAGATTACCAGTTACAGAACTCGAGCACACGGGTCTGTGTATGCTAGCTAGCCAGACAGCCTATCTTAGTTGAATAGGTTGTGGAGTGTTAATACACAGGTTTCCTGTGCGCACAGCCACAGGAAAAAGACGTTCAGTGGCTGGCCACAACATTATAAAACGGGTATCGTTTGCAAGGAAATGTGGATTTGTGGATTCTACACAAATGGCCACGTCTTTTGCATGTTTGCCTTAAAAGAACTCTCTCAGTTCCACCAATATGACATTAAAACACAGCTGTGTAGGCCTATTTAACTAAACATTTGACATTGTACTGGGTCATTCCACCTCAATTCAACAAATGCCTTCTGCTTGACCATCTCAGATTTCCTTCAAAATTTTACCACCTGAAGAGTAACCATTTAAACTGACTTAGCCAAAATATTAGATTGGTATACCTAATACGTTCAGAGAAAAACGTTTTTGAACATGGTACCCCCCTTCTGATTTTTGGCACATTGGCGCCCTCATCTAAATCTGCAGCAACGTTCAGATGTTATTATCTCAAAAAGTGTTCAAGCTAAAGACTTCAAATTTTCTGGGAATAATGATTGCTACCTATAGATTCCACATATTCATTCGTAGGCCGTATGTATTGATACTGACTGTGTTTCAATCTTGTGAAATCAGAAGAAAAATGGCAGATTTTTTTTCAACCCCCACATTGGGTGCTCCATTACACAATTTGTAAACAAAATGTTTGACAAATGGTTATATCTCTCTACAGAAGTGTTTAAGCTGTCTTTGAAAAAGTAATTAAGAGGTGTCTATATTGCTTTTTTGTTGGAAGTATTGTAACACAAAACTGAAAAATAATCAATTTGGATGATACTGTATCTCCCCATTACAGAGGTATGACACGCTATACCAATGAATTGAACACATCTCCAGAAAGAGTATGGAATGGGCTTTCAGACTGTGAAATTCCAAGATGGTATTATGGCTGCAGTTATTAAAAAACATTTTTTTAAATATTGGTCTATTACAACAATTAGCGTTGCTTTTTTGTGCTATTATTTAATGATTTCATAATCCTTGTCTTATTCCTAAGTATCAGATGTTTATGTCTCATACTGTTAAACATTTATATTTTCATTTACTTGCTGAGTGATGAACTAATAAAATATTTCCTGTATTTCCGAAATAAATTGCTGCTGTCACTATTTAATGCCACTAGATGTCACTGTTCATGGATATCAGCAATGTGTTGTTATAGTAGACCAATATTTCAAAAATAACATTTCAATAACCATAGCCATAATACCATCTTGAAATTTCACAGTCTGAAAGCCCATTCCATACTCTTTCTGGAGATGTGTTCAATTCATTGGTATAGCTTGTCATACCTCTGTAATGGGGAGATACAATATTATCCAAATTGATTGTTTTTCAGTTTTGTGTTACAATACTTCCAACAAAAAAGCAATATAGACACCTCTTCATTACTTTTTCAAAGACAGCTTAAACACTTCTGTAGAGAGACATAACCATTTGCCAAACATTTTGTTTACAAATTGTGAAATAGGGCACCCAATGTGGGGGTGTGAAAGAGATCTGCAATTTTTCTTCTGATTTCACAAGATTGAAACACAGTCAGTGTCAACACATACGACTTAGGAATGAATATGTGGAATCTATAGGTAGCAATCATTATTCACAGAAAATTTGAAGTCTTTAGCTTGAACACTTTTTGAGATAATGACATCTGAATTTTGCTGCAGATTTAGATGAGGGCGCCAATGTGCCAAAAATCAGAAGGGGGGTACCATGTTCAAAAATGTTTTTCTCTGGATGTATTAGGTATACCAATCTAATATTTTGGCTAAGTTAGTTTAAATGGTTACTCTTTAGATGGTAAAAGTTTGAAGCAAATCTGAGATGGTCAAGCAGAAATTTTCTCTAAAATCCGTTGAATTGAGGTGGAATGACCCTACTGTTTTCTGTTTTTTCCCTCAAGAAAGACAAAAGCTTTTTTAAAGAGACCCTATGCAACTTTTTCATAGTCATAAAATCGCTTAGAAACCGTTGTTTTGCTTGACGAAAACTAATATTTCCTCCCGCCTCCAGTGTCCCTATCCGCTATTGCAACCTTGCAGTTTGTTCAGTAGGCGATCGCTCCTTGTTTATATCTGGAAGGCGGAGACGCGTAAGGAACAAGAAGCACACTCAAGCCAATCCAAACTGTTTTCCTGTGTTGTTCCTCATTGGTGGAACGCACTACCAGTTCCTACTAGAGTAGGAACATCCCTCTCCATCTTCAAGAAACTTCTGAAGACCCAGCTCGTCTGAATGATCTCCTCTCATAGCAGTACTTATAGCTAGTCTTGCTGATTCTTGACTTGCTACCTTGCTATCTTGAATTTCCCCTTGGGGATCAATAAAATATCTATCTATCTATCTACCTAGTTGTGCCTGTCGTGTCCACGACCATGGCAACCTTGACATGGACAAGAAGGAGGCGGTCATTCCCAGCCGCATTCCCCCTTCGGAACAATTTCGCTCATTGATGCACATTCTTACTGCACTCTACCTTTTTACATTTTTCCTAGCTATGTTGTTAGAATTGCTTTAAAAAGCTTAAAATGTTTACCATGTTGTAAGTCGCACTGCACTGCAATTGCACTGCGCAAATAGTTACAATGTCAAACTAAGTTAATACTTAACTGTATTAACTCAACTGGTATAAAGTCCATTGTAAGTAACGGTAATTTGTGAACATGGTTATCTCATTTAAATAGTGGGAACGTTAAAAGTAGCAAGTATGTGTTGAGAAGAGTTAGATATGTGACCAATTATGCACATTTGATTCACCTCAACACTGTTTGAATACTGTTTGCACTTGCTGGAAATTGTACGGACTTAGCAGTTACTGTGCAAAGCACAGATTCCATTGCTGTCGATATGTTAGAAAAGGATATCACAGATTTCGTATTAGCCATATTAGCAAAAGAGCCAGTGTCACCTTCCCAATGTTGGACTAACCGCTGTGGATTCCAACACACAAATACAGCAAAATAACCACCAAAAACGATGTCTTGCCTTTACAAAATGCAACATTTTGAACGCCCATATTGGTGCTGTTGTAGTTTATTGTATCTACATTTGTATGTGGCACTGGTTACTCCTGTTACAAACTAATTGAATAGCCCCGCAGTAGTAGCTCAGCCGTTCAGATTGGAGGATGAGCCTAATCTAGGCTGAAATTGGTTGGGGTTTGTTGGAGTTTAGTTTGTTGGAGGTTGTAGTAGACCATTAGTGATGTAGATCTGTAAAAGGCAAAGCCCATGTTTCAGAGGTAGAGCACAGAGCTTTAGGGCTTGTGTCCACCAATCGCGTTTTTTGCGCCGACGGCTACCATTTTCAAGGATAGTAGCTCCGCATTCACAGCGCTGGTTTTGGTAACATAGCAACAATAAACACTTGACCGAAGTGCCAAGAAAAGGAGGTTGAGGGTGCTCTCAGCATAAAAAAAACTGATTGGTGGACACAGCACCTTATAGACTCGCATTTGTTCTTTTGGTATCACCATACCAAATACACTGAATGATGCTGCAGTTTGCTGTCTACTCTACTCAGACTATGTGGTTTTTTTGTGTCACAGGTGCCTTGGCCTTGACGCTATCATTCCTGAGGTGGAACAACTGTCAACAGTACAGGTAAGCATGTGCTGAGTTTATGCTTTGATCAGAATAGGCCATACAGTGTTTTTGTTTCCCAATGGTTACCATTTCAGGTAATCATAAATGCCATAGTGCCGTGTCTTGTTTGGGACGGGCAGCACTACGAGACCCTGACCAGTCACCATTTGCACATCCATATTCATGCCTTAAGGTTATTCACCTGGTTGCAATGTGATTTCCTCTCCTGAAAATCCGGTTTCCCTCTCCTGAAGCTTGTGATGAATAAAGGAAATATAAATGAAATCATGGAATTCATGTAGAATCAATACGAAGGAAGCGTATTTAAAGAAATAGTTCGGAATTTTGGACATAGGACCTCATTTCCAACTTTACCGAGGTGATATAGGTCGGTGGAGACCGTTTTTATCGCGTTTAACCCCTTCCTTCAGTTGCCGCATCCCCCTTTGCTAAGGCTGGTTCTTAGCTAACGCATTTCTACGGTAACATCAGTCTGACATCAACAACAGTCTTACTCACTCCACCGCACATCCGAGACAAGTCAATTAAAACGTCAGACTATCGATATACGTGTCCGTGTTGATAGAATAATTTTAGAAATAAAACTAACCTTGTAACTCAATGATTTATTACATTTTGAGCCACTAGTTTCTCAATATCAATCCGCCACTGCCATACAGGGAACAAAGTAGGCTATTGCAATGCGATGCAAGGTTAGTTTTATTTCTAACATTGTTCTATCAACATAGGCATGTGCATTGATAGTTAATGACGTTATCATTTATTTGTTTCGGGTGTTCTGTGGAGTGTTTTCAGTGGCAGGCTGGATGTTACCGTTGACTTGCGTTATCTCGGCACCTAGGTTAGCACGAGATGAACGCTGCAACTCAAGGAAGGGCAGAAATTCACTGAAAATGGTCTTCACCGATCTATATCACCCCGACTAAGTTGGAAATAAGGTTCTATGTCCAAAATTCCGAACTATTCCTTTGATACTATTGTTGACTTTTGTATGCCGAAAGTCTTCAATATTCTGTCTTCAGTGCTTCATTCAACCATATAACAACTAACCTGACTTTCGCCAGATCCTGTAGTTCGCTGTCTGCTTCACACAAGGATCTGGGACTTCTCGATAGGAGATGTATTTCTGAAGGCGGGTCCTTGTAAAACATCCTCGCATGTGATTTGATAAACCACTTGCCTGTTATCTTGAATGACGTGCTAGGCTTCTTCAAGCTCTTGCCAAACCCGGTCGGAAGAAGAGTAAAAACACTCTTGCCACCAATAAATGTCTTCAAAACTATTCTCTGTTTAATCTTTTAAAGAATGAATACTCGATAGATTCGACAAAACGGTTGAAATAGCAGATTCAATGTCAGCACAAGACTCCTCGCTGCGTGCCGCCATTGTTATTTGAATCAAACACTCGCTTCGGCGCTCCTGATTGGTTGCTCATTTTTTGATCACTGGCAGGGGTTTGGATTGCCCTCGCGTCCAGACCCTTGTGTGGAGCTCAGCGAAACGCCTCTGGTGGAGCATGGCGGAACTACAAGGGTCTGGTGAGAGTCAGGCTATATAACAACAGCCGTTCTGTGTATGTGATGTGGGCTTGCTGGTCATTTTGCTTCTGTTGGGCATTCTGCTTCTGTATGTGATGTGGACTCGCTGGACAGGATGCTGTTGCCTTGCTGGACACTAACTTGTTAGATAGAGTGGTTGAATTTATTAACTTGTTTATTTGTGCTGTCTTGGGCCACCATGAAGAGATGTTACTAGTGGAAACACTGCATTGCAGTTGTTCATTCCTCAGTCTAGGCAAGAAAATTCAAACCATTCTGACTGTCAGGATGTTGTGGAGCCTCCCTCAACACCACAACATTGTTCTTTGTCACATTAGAAGGCCTATTCCTTGTCCCTGGCATTAATATTGGCGCCTTGTTGTCACCAAATGGTCCCTACACCACTCCTTTTACTTGAACAGCAGAAGCAGAATGCTTGGGTTAGCAAAGAGAGTTGATGACCACCATCAAAATACCAAAGATCTATTCTTGTGGAATTGCCCATTTTCTGGTTGCTAAGACATGGAAGGCCACTGTAATCTAATCTGTGTTGTGTTGTACAGTCAAACCCACAAGCAATAGCACCTTGGATCGAGAGTCGAGCTTGCTAGCAATCGATCAAAAAGCCCAGGCTGCTAGCTCTCACCAGGACATCTGGGTCATTCCACCTCAATTCAATGGATTTTAGAGAAAATTTCTGCTTGACCATCTCAGATTTGCTTCAAACTTTTACCATCTAAAGAGTATTAGATTGGTATACCTAATACATCCAGAGAAAAACATTTTTGAACATGGTACCCCCCTTCTGATTTTTTGGCACATTGGCGCCCTCATCTAAATCTGCAGCAAAGTTCATTATCTCAAAAAGTGTTACAATTTTCTGTGAATAATGATTGCTATGCTACCTATAGATTCCACATATTCATTTGTAAGCCGTATGTGTTTACACGGACTGTGTTTCAATCTTGTGAAATCAGAAGAAAAATTGCAGATTTCTTTCATACCCCCACATTGGGTGCTCCATTACACAATTTATAAACAAAATGTTTGGCAAATGGTTATGTCTCTCTACAGAAGTGTTTAAGCTGTCTTTGAAAAAGTAATTATGAGGTCTATATTGCTTTTTTGTTGGAAGTATTGTAACACAAAACTGAAAAATAATCAATTTTGATGATATTGTATCTCCCCATTACAGAGGTATGACAAGCTATACCAATGAATTGAACATATCTCAAGAGAGAGTATGGAATGGGCTTTCAGACTGTGAAATTTCAAGATTACCATAACTAAGACGTTGATACATACCTCTCACGTTTCAATGCGTGCACTTACTGGCTCTGTTACGCGGCACTACGGTGATAGCATTTAGCTAGCCCAATGCATTCATTAGGATCCAAACAGAACGTGACAAAATAAAACGTGGTGCATTTCTAAGCAGTGGGGTATACTACGAATCTCGTTGAACATAACCAGGTTTTCTTTGGATAACCTGGATTGCTAAAAACGAAAGTCGCAATCAGAGTTGAGTGGTACTACGAAACTCACTCAAGGATGAATTTATCAAACTAGGCTTTCAGCTCAGATCTGTGCGCGTTCTCGTGGTTGGGGTGACTTTGACCAATCGGGAAACGTGGAGACGCACAAGACAGCCTAGGTTAACACACGATTACTTCCGCATTTATGAGCGGCAGAGAAATCTAGGGTGGTCTTTTTTAGTGTCTAACCCATAACATCAAAAAATCGATGGTCATCAAATATTGCATGGTATGCACGTTCATAGTAGTGACATATTTGCACGCGCAACCTAGTTAAAAGCGCCTTCGAGTTTCAAAATGTTTGCAGAGGCGGGGCTGAACTTGTTCTAAGTATGACAGATTAGCACACGTGAGATAACTTCGTTTTTCAAGATAATGGATTGGTTAGAATTGGCCAGAGGGCGGTAGTTTTTCACGATTTGAGCTATAACTTAGCACATAACCTGCTCCCGACCAGGTTTGGTTGCGAGCATAAGATACCATGGTGATACAGCGACGCTAAAACAAATCCACTTTCGTATGACAGCATATCCTGGCTTTGAGCGCAACATACCTCGCTAACCCACTAATCGAGATTGGTAGTATACCACACTGGTAAGATAACTATGTTGTGTGGCGGAATAACATTGGGAGCACTTAGACTCAGGGCAGTAATATACTCCAAAGTGAAACTGAAAGTGCAAGAGTGAGGATATTACTGCGCCACACAATATACTGTAGTTATCCCTCTTACTTGCTTAGAAATGCACCACATTTTATTTTGTCTCACCATACTTGCTCGTGTGACTACTGTAGTCGTGTAACTGTATTTTAATAGGGAAAACATGGAAGCGTTTGGTTGCTTCTAACGTCTAACGTCTCTGTTTGGATCCTAATGAATGCATTGGGCTAGCTAAGTGTTATCACCGTAGCGCCGCGCAACAGGTGTAGGCAGTGAGGGGTGGGTTTTTATGTTATGCCTTGCAATGAGAAGTAGGCATATCGTGAAACAGTTAGCAGACCCTCATCAAATGTGTTAGTTGTGTGGAGAACGAAAGCTTATGGTCGGCAGTGACCGTGTGCCTCTCCATAATCGGAGGAGGACGGTAATGTAGTGGAGCCTTTGTCTAATATCATTAGATGTGATAGACAAGGTCGAAGTGTCCATAGGAGAGCTTGGGGAAACGTAGCAGCAGTGTAGGGAGTCGCAAGGAGAATGAGAAAGAACAGAGCCATGATTCACTCCACTCGGGAGGCGCGCGTGGCAGACCTACAGGCCAGGTCAGACAAAATAGGCAACAGGTGTAGGCAGTGAGGGGTGGGTTTTTATGTTATGCCTTGCAATGAGAAGTAGGCATATCGTGAAACAGTTAGCAGACCCTCATCAAACGTGTTAGTTGTGTGGAGAATTAAAACACCTCAACATCGCGTTAACTTGGCACAAAGTTCTGGAAGAACTGTGCCCATATATTTCCCATCCATTTTCCCCATTAGTCTAACGGTGACCGTGTCGCCTCAAGTTAAAATGTTTGATCAAAAAAAGATTTCAATAAGATTTCCCTTTTTTTTAGCCTACTTTGAATCGTGAAAAAAACACAGCCAATGAGATGCGATTGCGTTGCCATTGGACTTTCACGATTGGTTGCAGATACAAAAGAATGTCCATATTTGGATTGCACATTGTCCTACAGGAGAAACAGAGCTTTCAAACGGTACCACACAAGTTTTGTATAACAGTCGTGGTAGTGCATGAAACATTAGAATGCTAGCTTTCGGTGAATTTAGGAGAAATGTACAGCCGTGAGTAGGCAAACGGTAATGAAATAATCGCCTAAATGTGTAAATTGGACTTTGTTGTTGTAGTAGAGTGAAGGAATACGCTAAGGTAGTAAACTAGCCCAAAATCTCTAAATTGGCCAGTGCATGAAAAAAACATGTTTTCGCCTGCTGTGCCCTGCCTTAAAGGGATATTCCGCCATTTTTGGAAATACGCTCATTTTCCACCTCCCCTCGAGCAAAACAATCGATATTTACCTTGTTCCCGTTCATCCAGCCATTCGGTGAGTCTGGCTATACAACTTTTAGCTTCAGCCTAGCATAGATCATTGAA
The DNA here is from genome assembly GCF_963854185.1 of Sardina pilchardus. Lineage (NCBI taxonomy): Eukaryota > Metazoa > Chordata > Actinopteri > Clupeiformes > Clupeidae > Sardina > Sardina pilchardus. The sequence goes on along the minus strand of NC_084999.1, from coordinate 19,250,295 downwards.
TCGGATTAGACCATTAGCTTCTCGCCTGCTAGCTTCATGTTTAAAAGTGACTAAGATTTCTGGTTTCCCATTTAAAACGTGTCTCCTCTCAAGTTAGAAAGTGCAATAAGACCAACTGAAAATGAAACCTGGCGTTTTTCTAGGCTGCTTTGACATGGAACTACACTCTCATCTGGCGTAATAATCAAGGCAACTTGCAAACTACTGGCACTACTACTGTTTGTTGTCTATGGGGACTATTTTCAGATGCTGTGTACGATATCACTGCGCCTATGGTACGTTTGCAAAAAGAGAGGGGGGCCAAAAGCAGATAAGATTGAAGTTGTTTGGTCTTGGGCGAGGAGCCACATTCCTTTACGTGGCTACTCTCTATGAGCCAATTTCACAGTGTCCAGGTGCCTGGCCTACTTGATGTTAATGATGCCTTAATTGGCAGGGTAAAACATCTTCCTGTTTCTGTCTTTCCTATAGACTGAGCTGTTCCAGTTTACACAGTGGCAACATCTTGTGAAATAGGCTCATTGTCCATCAATTCGTTTTTGCAGGGCCGTGAGCTTCTCCATGATGGTATCCAAATAGTGGGTCAGCTCCCTGTCCCTTTTATCCCTGATGTTGTCCCTCTCCTTCTTCTTTTCTCATGTTATTGTCCATGCAGATTTTAATAATCCCATTCAGAGAGCCCACTGCTCTGCCCACTGATTCAATCATGACGGGCAGCGCTATGGGGCTTTGGACAACTGCCGTCCTTTTCAGAATTTTTCGGTTTACATGGGCAAGGCCTAATCCAATCAGCGCAAACTCCCTTGGTAGGTAAAAGAGTGAACACATGACCATTATAAGCTCCCGATCCAGAGAGCAGAACTGTTGTGCGATGGTGGAGTTGGTGCTCATTAGGGCTGTCAATCTTCCTCAATTAACCCATTCGAATTTCATTCATAATTGTTTTTCAAAATTCGAATAATATTCGAATATTTAATGGTCATTTTTGACAATATTTACTATTTATCACACTGTAAAAACGGACTTATGAGTTGCCACTGCCACTCTGACATCGTAGTTGACTTGTTTTACATCATGTGTCCACTAGAGGACTTTTCAGTATTACTAATAAACATGTAATTACCAGGTGATGGCTGTCTTGCTAAGTAAATAATGATTAGGCTTAGACACAAAATGAATAAAGTTGTCCACTTTAATGAACATAGTCATTGTCAACAGTTCTCTTTTCGTATGAAACAGAACAAAAGTAAATCAAAGTGCGCTGTTTAAGTGTGCAAACGGTAGCATTGGCTGTAGGCAAGGCCAGGCAATATAGTAACCAATTAAACATAGAAAAGACATAAAGGCCAGGCAATACAGTAACCAACTAAAAAAATAGACAAGATTTGATCCTAAAGGTTGTTCGCCAAAAATACAAGCCGGTCAACGTTCTCTGGATCCAGTGCAGAGCGTTTTTTGTTAACTACTGTATGTCTCCGATGTATTTGGCTACGTTCTCGGCAGTGTGGCTTTTCGGGGCTTCAATGGTTTTAAGTCTTTCAGTTCCCATTCTTCGTTTATAAAATGTGCGGTGACAGTCACATATGCCTCAGTGGCTAGTGACGTCCAGCCATCTGTGGTTAAGGCGATTTTTTTGTCCACGAATCATTTGTATGACGTTGTCTTAAGTGGTATCATATAGTTTCACAACTGTCTGTGATGGTTGCGCGGCTAGGAATTTTGTACCTTGGCTCAAGCTCGTAGACAAAGTCTTTAAAACCAGACCCCTCTTTCAAATTCCCTCCCCGCAATAGGATAACGCTAAACGAATCATCTTCTTGTTTTCAAGTAGCAGGATGCGTAACCTTCCCTCTCCACGCAATAGGATAACGCTAAACGAATCATCTTCTTGTTTTCAAATAACAGGATGCGTTACCGTCGCAACTTCTGGTCGCATGTCAGTCACCATTATGTTAAGCCCACCCACCGACTCTATACACGCTGTGATTGGCCCGCTGGTTTTTCGAGTTCTCAGCCCCCTGGCTCTATGGATCGTGCCTAGACTGCCCCGCCAGCCAAATTACATTTGCTGCCGCTAGGGGCGTCTAGATTTCTAGGCTAGATTATTTGTCCATTTCGTGATGGAAAACCAAAAAAGTTCCACACATTATTCCTTGAATTGGCAGGAGTGATGAACTCCACCTCCGCACTGCTGGCCGCCATTTTTAGAGTGCATTAAGAGTGAAAAGCGATTTGTTAGGCCTATCACACCTTCGCTAAAGATAGTCACACTTTTTTTCATTATTATTTTTTTTAACACATATAATTTTAACATTCAAATAGTATTATTTTTTTACAGGTTCGAATTATATTCGAATACCGAAATTCGTTTCAACAGCCCTAGTGCTCATTAATCATGAAGCATATACTACTGCCTTTAGACTTTTGAGATAAGGCGTGTTTCCTTTACCCTGGCTCTGGGACTTTTTTGGGGGAAGGTACTTTTGACCGGGCCGCGACTGGCCTGGTCCTCTCAGACGTTGTGTCTCCATTACAGTGATGGCCCTGTATGGACCTCGCGACACCGTCATCAAATCGCGTCCGTTTACTCGGTTCGATATAGCTGTCACTTAAAGTCATTTGTATACCAACTAAGACTGCAGATTCGTAAAGAAACGCAAGCACCCACATCATAAGTGTATCTAGATTAACTATATACCAAACATGAAATTTTACCGTGACTAGAGGAGCTGTAAACAGCTTGTAGGCTTAGGTTGCGTGTACGAAACCGCTAGCGAACATCACTCATTAGGCTACGGTGCAAAAGTTAGCTAGCCAGGTCGGTTAACTGGCTAAATTAAATGGTTTATTGTGTCCGAAAGTGTGTCGTATCACACACAAGCAATGAGGTTAGTTTGTAACAACATACACGTTTAACCACAGTCCTTAGCTTTCTAGCTAGCAAACCTTACTAGCCCTTGCCATTAACTTTCTATAGGTACTGTGCTAGCTAGCTCAGTTTACAGGCAAAGTGTAAAAGTATTACGTGTTGGAAAGTGAGTTTTATTGGCATCACACAAGCAAGGACAACAGCGAAAAGCTCTGTTTTGACTAGGAGACTGGAAGGACTAGAAGAGTTCTTTTGACGAGTAGAGTCAAGTAGATCGTCTTCTGCTTCTCATGTTGTGAAAAAAAATCCTCTAGCTGTCTAGCAACTCCTCACTTCAAATTTCGAGGTTGTTTGTCGTGATCTGCTGATGTCACTGCGACAACCAATCTGCGCGAGGTAGCCACTAGTACCGCCCAGCGACTCTACCGGGCCGTTTTTAGTACCTACCCTCCATCAGGTACTCTTTTAGTTCCTGTAAATGGCCCTGAAGACGGCCCTGTCGGAACGGCCCGGTCAGTGGAGACACGCGCACACGGTGAAGTCCCTGAAAAACGGCCCGATAGTTCCGATAGTGGAAACACGCCTATAGTTTTGCTGACTTTGCCCAATATGAGCCGGGAGGTGTGATCACCACACAAAGTGTCACACATAGTTCTACCCTTCCTCATGTTTTTGAAACCTTGAGAAACTTTGTACCCCTGGTTTCTCGAAGAGATGTAGGGAAGGACAGTGTTACGGAGTCACTACGGTTGAGTATACGGTTGAGTTGACTGTCATACCAACAGGCCTGGCTCTTTGGCTTTGCGGTCAAGTGGCAGGTGTAATACCCCAGAGTCTTGCCCATCGCTACAAGGCCAATTTACATGTAGGCCTAAAAGGGTATATTCCCGTTTCTGCTGGACAAGGATAAATCTTATTCTTAATATTGCCCCTGATTGGAATATGGTGTCTTTGGAAGTGTAGTCATTGACCTAAGTTCCCCTGTTAACATGGTGTGGAATCTTATTGTGTCCAAGTGGATGGGTCCCTTGTATAATCAACAACTGGCTTTTGAATCTATTTTTGACTGCTTTTGTGCATCCATCTCCCACTCTCTTGGTTGTAAGGGCTTTATTTTACGTGACATTTCCTATCTGAGGTTGGTCACTAAGCTTCTTTTTTTGTTCAGTGGATTCCTCTTCATTTCCTCCATTCCAATAACACTATGCTGTGTCCTCTCCCACACAACAGGGGCCCAGCTTGCCTGAGGACATAGGCTTGTGACCTGAAGCTGGATTTCATAGGAGCGATTCAACAGGTAATGGCTCATTGCGGGCTGCATCCCTTTGTTTTCCTTTCCTTCCTTTCCTTTTCCTGTTTTCCTACCTTTTTCAAGTGCATGAGTCTACCAAAAATGTTTTCCTCCCCTTGGAATTGCATACTATATTCGCTCCAAAAGTATTCGCTCACCTGTCTTGACTCACATATGAACTTAAGTCACATCCCTGCCTTAATCCATGGGGTTTATTATGACGTCGGTCCACTCTTTGCAGCTACAACAGCTTCAACTCTTCTGGGATGGTTTAGGAGTGTGTTTATGGGATTTTTTGACCATTCTTTCAAATGCGCATTTGTAAGGTCACACACTGATGGTGGACGAGGCAACTGGCTCTCAGGATCCATCCCATGGTTGACGTCAGGACTCTGTGCAGGCCAGTCAAGTTCATCCACACCAAACTCTCCTTGCCTTTATGGACCTTGTTTTGCGCACTGTTACACAGTCATGTTGGAACAGGAAGTGGCCATCCCCAAACTTCCCACAAAGTTGGAAGCATGGAGTTGTCCAAAATATCTTGGTTAATGCTGAAGCATTCAGAGTTCCTTTCACTGGAACTAAGGGACGAAGCCCAGCTTGGGGATAGCCCCTTCCTGTTCCAACATGACTGTGCACCAGTGCACAAAGCAAGGTCCATAAAGGCATGAATGACAGAGTTTGGTGTGGATGAACTTGACTGGCCTGCACATCAACCCGATAGAACACCTTTGGGTTGAATTAGATCGGATCCTGAGAGCCAGTCGCCTCGTCCAACATCAGTGTGTGACCTCACAAATGCTCTTCTGAAAGAATGGTAAAGAAAATCCCATAAACACACTCCTAAACCTTGTGGACAGCCCTCCCAGAAGAGTTGAAGCTGTTATAGCTGCAAAGGGTGGCCCAATATAGTTCGGAATGTTGGACATAGCACCTAATTTCCAACTTTACCGAGATGATATAGGTCGGTGGAGACAGTTTTTATCGCGTTTAACCCCTTCCTTCAGTTGCAGCGTCCCCCTTTGCTAACACTGGTTCTGAGCTAAAGCATTTCAACGGTAACATCAGTTATAATTTATTTGTTTCGGGTGTTCTGTGGAGTGTTTTCAGTGGCAGGCTGGATGTTACCGTTGACTTGCGTTATCTCGGCACCAGGTTAGCACGAGATGAACGCTGCAACTCAAGGAAGGGCAGAAATTCACTGAAAATGGTCTTCACCGACCTATATCACCCCGACTAAGTTGGAAATGAGGTCCTATGTCCAAAATTCCGAACTATTCCTTTAACAGAGTCCTGGTCCATATGTGTTTGTTTCACTAATAAAGGGGCATCTTATTTTATAATCATCTTTTGTCTTTTTTCAGTGGTAGTAAATCTGTACATTTTATAAATGCATTGCATTTTAACCATTTCTGTTGTGTTTAGGTCACCTGACAAATGAAGCCAATCTTTGTCATTGCTGTGGTTGTGACACTACAGGTGGAAAAAGGTACATGTTAATGTCCACTTGTGGTGCCCATTTGTATTTGTTGTGGCAATAAAAGCATAAACATTACTATGTCCTCCAAGCACAGTGTTCTGGCCATTAACACTCTTGCTTGTTTTTTCAAAGGATTGGAAGCTGAAATGTTCCTCTCCTCATGAAAGTCTAGACGGCATGGCTCATGGATGGAATAAATGCTGCCCGACCCCAGTAGCTGATCCAATGGCTTTGGGAGAACTCCAGAGCCCAAAAGAGAATATGGAGGTTCAGACCAACAGTCACTTGAAGAAGGAGAGCAACCATGCTTCTGGAATATATCAGGAGACTACCCATACAGACTTAAAGACTGTTGTTGAGACAGCATTGGATTCAAATCCTTTAGGAATAGACTTTTTAAAGGATGGAGGTTGCACTGCATTGACACCAACGAAGTCTCCTCTTTTGGGTGATACTGTTCCAGAATTTGATGTAGAGACAAACCTGGAGACTCCAAAATATGACCCTGCTTCAACAGCGGCCCTTCTTGATGGATACTCGGATGTTAGTAGCTGCTCTGAATCAGACAATGAAGGGACTTCGAATTTTGATGAGATTTTCGATTCTGAACAAACTGCTGAAACCCATGAGACTCTGCCAGCAAAGAACCTTAACAATTTGGAGTGGCCATCAGATGGAGATAAAAGCATCACATTAAAGCCAGACATTTGTAAAAGTGCAACATTGGGTTGTAAGACGAAAAAACAGAAAGTGGTACAAGACCATTTACAGGAGGATCAGTACTCAAACATAAGTAGCCCAGAACCAGACATTGAGAGGGAGACATCTGATCTTAAAAATGAAGAACAAGATCTCAAACAGGATCTGTGTATTGCTCCTGAAAGTGTGTCAGATCATGCTCTGGAGACTCCAAATTCTGGAGATTGTCCACTCACATCTGATGTCCATGAGATGATCAAGGAACCCAACGCAAATGCTGTTGATTTTCACAATGAAGGTGATGATGTGGATGGTAATATGGACATACTGACAACTGCCAATGCTCCAAAGTCCACAGATGAAGACCCTGAGACCTTACCATCTGTTCCCACTCCTGGTCCTGAAGAAAATCCTACATCACAGTCACCGCAAACAGAGGCACTAGAGTCTGGCCATAATGATGAGTTAAGAAAAGGAAAGGATGTCTGTCAACTCACTAGTGGTCTTGAGATGCAGCACAGTAGTTTTGACTTTCTTGAAACTTGCCTGAAAAACTCAGAAGATGGCCTTAGGTCCAGTTTTAACTCTCCACAGAATTCAGAGATTACAGATGTATCTGTCTGTGAGGAACCAAACCAAACCCAACCAGAGCCAAATAATCCACAAGGTATATTTGAGGCAGAACAAGATCAGATTGAATTGAGTGAAGATGTAACAAAACAAGAGGACAACTTCAAACAGAGTGAATCCAATTTAAATGAGAATGAGACCAGTCACCTTTCTGAAGTTGCACGTCTAATAGAATCACATGACATGAAGAAGAAGTTGGATCCTGTTGTGGTTTTAGACTACAAAGAGCATAATGACAGCCAGGTTGGTGTTTATCGTTGTGCACAATGCAGTGGAACTGCAGAGAGTTTAGATGATCTAATTGAACACCATCATCAGCACTCCCAGCTCCGTTTCCAATTCTGTCACACCTGTGGATGCTATCTTACTCAACTTGCAGAACGGCATAGGTGTGGACATCATGAGCTGGAAGGAGCTCAGATCTTTCCAAAAGCAGTGCAACACCAAGACACTGAAGACTCTGAAAAGCTCACTAAGGCAAAAGTGACGTATAAATGTCGTCATTGTCCCCTCTTGTTTAGTAAAGAGGATGGGTTCCGCATACATGAACTAAAACATAAGAACAAGACGCCATATAGGTGTCATGGATGTGGCTTATATTTTACCCAGGGTGGCTCCCTAAAACGGCACCTACGGTTAAATAGATGTGTTGGTTTGCAGTCTTCTGAGAAAGTGATTCCCCACCCTATGAAGAGAATGATAAAAACTGCAGTCAAGACCTCAGATGGCCCACTCGGTGAATGTTATGTAAAGCTGGTAGATATCTACAAGAGAGACCCAGTATCCCCTTCAAACACGTGCAACATATGCAATAAAGTCTTCAAACTTCGTGCACAGTACAATTCGCACATGAAGACACACTCTAGTGAGAAACCTTACAAGTGCCAAGACTGCGACAAGGTATTCAAATACTCGTGGAACCTGAACAGACACAGAAGAGAGCAGTGTGATCGGAAAGAGGAGCCGTCTCAAAGCCCCATGTCATATAAAGAACAGGAGATGGAGGACACTGAACAGACCAATGCTCCCTCTCTTAGCACATTGCCCACCCGATTCAAGTGTCCACTCTGCCCCCGTGCATTCAAATATTCCTACAACCTTGTCCGACATCTACGTGTGCAGTGTCTCAAAGAGTACACAAAAGCTGATGGGAAGGGGAAGACAAGTAGTGGGTATAAGTGTCCACTATGTGGTGTTGTTTTTACCATTGTCTGTAATCTGGCTAGACATATCAAAAATACCTGCTTGCCACTTTATAAAACTAAATTCAGCAAGATCAAGCAAGAAATGAAGAGTGAGGTTTTAGGGAAAAAGTCCAAACCAAAAGCTTCAAAGAAATCACCACCCATTGGCGCATTCTATAAATGCAAGTTATGTCCTGCTGTTTTTTCTCATACCTCTGGATTATTCAAACATTCAAGGAAACATCGGCTGTCTGCTAAGACTGGAAAGCCAGTCAGGTACAGAACTGCAAATCCTGATGATCTGAAAGTGACTTCAGACCAGAGACAAGAAGAAAAGTTGTCTTGCCGATTTTGTGGAAAACGCTTTACAGAATCGCTCACCTTGAAGAACCACATGGCTCAGCACAAGGGAGACAAACCATACAACTGCCAGCAATGCGGTAAACGTTTCAAAAAGCACGCCTATTTGATAGCCCATGCTCAGAGTCACAAAAGGAAGGTACAGTGTTCAGTTTGCAACAAAATCTTCCCCACCATTGCTGATTTGTTACAGCATAGAGCGAGTCATGACAACAAGGGGATGCTGAAGTGTCCAGACTGCCAAATGGAGTTCAGATTTCCTGTTTACCTTTTAAGACACATGGTGACACATGAGCGCAGAGACAAGCAGGAGGCAAATCAAGCCAAGAAGGCCACACCTCAGCCTGTTCAAGAGCCAGCCAAAAAACTCAAGAGGCCCATAGCGAGCAAAGAAGAGTTTAGGTGCTCATTATGCAAAAAATCTTTTGCGGATGCAAAAGCATTGGCAGATCACTGCTTAAGTCACTTGCCGGGAGGATCATCGTCAAAATGTCAGTTCTGTAAACGCCATTTTAGCAGTCGCGCTGCTCTAGTCCGCCACATTCGCATTCATACAGGGGAGAAACCTTATCCTTGTAAAAAATGTGGCCAGTACTTTCATCGGATGGAGCCGCTGAAGGCCCATGTGGAGCATTGCAATGGTACAAAGAGGATCACAGAGACAAAAGACACACAGGTCACAGTAAAGACTGAGAAAAAAGAAGTGAAACGTGGGTTACACAAAGTTAAAAAACAATTTGAGTGTCAATATTGCCCACACGCTTTTGTATGGGCAAGTAGTCTGACAAAACACTTGAATGGCCACAAATTAAAACTACTCGTCCCTTGCTCTAAATGTGGGAGGTGCTACACAAAGCCATTATTAGACTCCCATGAAAGGGAATGCAATGGAAAGAAATCCACCACAGTTACTTTGTTCCCATGTAAGAAGTGTGGCAAATCCTTCAGTCGGATAGACAATGCACACGTGCATGAGAAAAAATGTAAAGACACTTCTCTCGCAACAAATGTTATTAAAAAGAGCTCTCAAGAGATTGGGACTGCTCTGAAAGATAAGCTGCCACACAAATGTCCTCACTGCCCAAAGTCTTTCAAATACAGAAGTTATTTGTTGAAACATCTTCCTTCACACTTGGCAGAAAAACCATATACATGTATGCATTGTGGGCATAAATATGCGAGCCAACGTCGATATCTTCAGCATGAAGCTTTCTGTGATGGAATATTTAGAAGGAAGTCAATGCCTCTTCAGAAAATTATGAAAACTGAACCAGTGGTCAAAACCTCTCAAGGTGGAGCAGCTACAGCTGATGCTGATGGTCAGTACCGGTGCAAATTCTGTAATAAGAACTTTTCCAAAGCCAGGAACCTCAGACGTCACATCCTAACCCACACAGATGTGAAACCATACCGCTGTAAGACATGTGACAGTTGTTTTTCCAGATATGATCATCTTAAAGTTCATCAAAATCGATGCAGAGGGAAGAAGCAAAGGCTTGAAGTCTGTGTCCCTAAGATAAGCCCCAAGCATGTGGGGACTGGTTGGCAAAATTCTGTACAAGTAAAGCAAGAGGAAGTTTTCCAGTGCAACACCTGCTCGAAACAGTTCTCTAGTCAAATTAATTTGGCCCGTCATACGTCCCTGTTGCATACTACATCTAAGCCATTCAGTTGTAAACGCTGTGGCTCGTCATTTTCTTCTTTGTCGTCACTGAAGAAACACACTTTGCTGGTGAAGTGCAAAAGGGCGTCACTGAACAGTGCAACTAAGACTGTCAAAGCAAAAGTTACAGAACAGCAGTGTAGGGAAACAGCAAAACTCCTGCAGAGAATACAAGGGCATTATTCAAATAAATTAAAGTTTTCATGTGCCTACTGCCCTCGACAATTCAAGAGTCAAGGGCAAGCACAAGTGCACACCCGTCTTCATACTGGAGAGAAGCCCTTTGGTTGTGAAAACTGTGGAGAACGATTTATCCGGCGTGACTATTTACAGCGGCACTTGGTCAAATGCACCTCAAAAAGAGAGGCCTCTGAAAAAACACTCTGTGAACGATGTGGCCAGTTGTTCCCAAAAGAAGCACTTCAAAACCACAAATCAAAATGTGTTGTCAATAGCAGAGAAATCAAAAAGGAATTAAAGACAACATCCAGCACTCCTCCAAAAATTAAGACCTTTTCTTGTACAAACTGTAGTGAAAAGTTTTTGTTATTCTCACAACTGCAACAGCATTTTCTCAGTACACATAGAGAAGACACGTTACAAAAGCCATATCTTGTGTCTGAGGACGTGTTTATTAAAAAAGATCCTCTTGAAGAATATGAGACCAGCACGATACAGACTGATAATGTGGATGATCAGGATAATGAAACAAAACCCTATCCTTGTCCTTACTGCAGTATGCGATTTATCAACAACAGTGGATTGGGAATGCATGTACGTACACATACAACAGCATACCCTCTCTCTTGTCAAAAATGCAAAAAAGGTTTCTTTAAGAAGAATGTTCTAAAAAAGCACAAGTGTCCAGGCAAAACAGACATTGTTCAAAGCCGTCTCAGCCCAGCAACAGAACCATTAACTAAGGAGAAAAGTGCTGTCCTGGTGTTTGACAAAGGTTCAAATACCACAGGAACAGGAGTTCTGCAGACCCAATTCTCATGCAAAGATGGTAACAAGAAAATACTTAGAAAGATAGACCAGAGTTCAGGTCAGGATAGTCTCTCAGACAAAGCAAACAAATACCAGTGTTCTGAATGTGATCAGAGCTTCATAGATGGACTAATGCTCATCAGTCACTTGGAGGACCATGGCCGAGAAGATCTTTTTAAAAAGAAGCCCTGGTGCAAAATTTGTGGCAAGAAATTTGAAAAACAACATACGCTCTCGCGACATATGAATTCCCTACATGGCGTAAAGATCCCTAAAACGAGCACTTGTCAAATCTGTTTAAAATCCTTCCGTTTTCCATCTGACTTGGAAAATCATAAGGCATGCCATGATCCCAGTCGACCTTTCTGCTGCTCTGTTTGTGATTCGAGATTCATGACTCAGAAGTCCTTAAATCAACATTTTACAATGTCCCATTACACAGTTGAGAGTTTCACCTGTCATCCATGCAACAAAACTTACGCGACCAGAAAGTCATATGCTAGGCACAATAAGCTAAAGCATGCTAAAGGTGTATCAAATTCTGATCCTGACAAAGGAAGTAGCTCCTCAGCAGATCAGTTTGATATTGAAGTTGATGTTGATGAAGAGAGTGATGTAAGTGTCAAGGATGAAAATGAGGCCAGTGAAGATGACTCAGACTCTGCTCCATATTTTCCTTGTCATGTGTGTGGAAAAACGTTCTCAACCTCAGAGAGCCTTGAGGACCATCAACGTTGCCACCTTGGAGAGAAACCACATGAGTGTGAAGAATGTGGGAAATGTTTCTTCCAGCTTGTAAACCTGCAACAACATCAGCGAAGCCACAAGTCAGAATTCCAGTGTCAGACATGTGGAAGGGGCTTCGTCTCCCTCTTTGCATTGAGGAAACACAAGCATTCACATGGAAAGAACCGCCCTCATCGTTGTTCAAAGTGCCATCTGAGCTTCACAGGACCCTCCCAACTTGCTGAACACATGGCCACTCATCGTGATGAGAATTTTCCCTGTGATCTCTGCGACCGCACTTTCTCATGTAAAATAACCCGAGCAGAACATCGCAAAACTCACAGTGAACAGGAGGAAGAACTCCCCCCTTTGATTCCACCATCAAATACACCTCCTTTGACGTCATCTTCTTCTGCCTCGTCATCTTCCCCTGGCAGTGGAGATCAGATGGGCTTTAAGTATCGCTGTGGAATTTGCAAAATGCGATTTCGAGATCCGGAACAACTCTCTGAACATGGCTGCAAAGCTGCTAAGGAGCGTCCATATGTTTGCCCAGAATGTGACAAGCACTTCTTGCATGGTTCCCATCTGAAGAAGCATCAGCTAAGCCACCAGGTGTCCGGTCCATACCGCTATCAGTGCAACCAGTGCCACATGAATTTCACCTATCGTCATCACTTCCTGAACCATTTAAGTCGTCATGGAAATGAGAAGGAATCTGGAGATGGTGATGATGATGGAGATGCAGTTCTAGCAAAAACCAGTGATCCTGACAATATTTACCAATGTCCAATCTGCCCCCAGAGTTATTCGCAGGCCATGGAATTGGCAGATCATCTCACTATACATTCCTTCACATGCAAAGTTTGCAATATGACATTTCCATCAAAAACGGAACTGGCCAGCCATGAGCAGTGTCACTTGACGGCCACAACCCAGTATGAGTGCACAGAATGTGGCGAAAGTTTTCTGGGAAGCGATGCTTTTAGGCAGCACCAGTGTGCTCAGCGCCAACGTTTGTATACTGAAAACAGGACGGGTCCAAAGTTGCAATCCCCCACCTCCCTAAAGCATTCCTCCAGAGCTGCAAAGACTACTGAAGAGGAGGAGGAGGTTGATGTGGGAGAGGACTTTTACAACTGTCCAGACTGCAAAAAGAGATTCTCCTCTCAAGCAGATCTTAGTGAGCATCGGAAGATGCAACCAGAATGCCGTCCCTACAAATGTCAAGTCTGTGACAAGCGCTTTGCGAAGAGGCGGTACCTTAGCAAGCATCAGCTTATACACGAGCGACCGTTTCGTTGTGACACTTGTCCGCAGTCTTTTGACTCTGAAAGCTCCCTTTTGTCTCACCAAAGAACTCACGCCGACCGGCCCTTCCAGTGCACGGTCTGTCACAAGTGCTACACCACAGCTCAGGAACTGTTAAAACATGAGAAGAAACATACTGAATTCCAGGGGACTGGAGGGGCTCACCGCTGTGACATGTGCTACAAGTCCTTTGGCCACCTTTCACTCCTGAGGAAGCACCAAGAGTCTCATGTGGGTGAAGTGGTGTATGAATGTACAGAATGCGACAAGGCATTTGCTTTCTTTCATCTTCTGGAAGAGCACCAACGTACACATGTACCCGATTCAATGTCCACTAGTCCCACTCCTCAAAATCCAGACATTGACCAAATGTAAAAAGATATATCCAGCACTGTAAAAACAAAATTCAGCTTCTTTTTAACAGATGTAACTTCCCCCCATTTTGTGGCTATTGATTGCAGAGTTTAGCCCAGTTGAAGAGCTTAAAGTATAACGCCAGCGGAAATGGACCAGTGGAAGGGTAGAATAGCACCCTTTGGTCCATTTTTGCCGGAGTGGCACTTCAAGGTCAGGGTCATGAGATGTTAGAGTGGATCTGTTTAGAGCTGAGATGTTTATTTTGAATGCCTTTCTTGTACAGTACATATTCAGTGGTGTTGTTCTTCTCTTCGTTACTCATCATTCATTACTTAATATATGTAAAAATGTGTTGGATGAATTTTTGTTCTGGCTTGTACAGTTGCACATTGCAGACCCTGAAGATGAGTAACTTTTTTATGTAAAATACATTTTTATATCCCTTGAAAATATTGACCTTAAACACAAAATGTATTCATCCTTTGTTCATAGTCGGACCATAGTCCGTGTACTGTGTTATTATTCTCACCTGTTCCATGTTCATAACACAAAGTATGGGATCTTAACATTTCAGTGTTGATTGAGATGTGGGTACTTGTCAATATTTGAGATTGCATTCAGTTTGTTTAGACTCTTTTATTCTCTCTTGAGAATGTTTTGATATGCTGCCTTTGATTCAGAGATGCTAATTCAATATTTAATATGATCGTGAAAAGATGGATTTTAGGATGGAGAATTTTCATGACTACATTTGTATTCTGAATAGGCTACTGTTAGCCTGATGTTTTTGTTCTTTTCTATGACATCAATATTGGTTGGAGGCCAGTTGGGAAATAAAACGAATATCATTCAAATCAGGTCAGATCATTTCTGCTCACTTTCTCTATACAAGTACTCATAAAAGCTCCTTGTCTCCTTGGCTTATTTTAAAATAATATGTATTTGTATTTTATATACGATAAAAGCTCCTTGTCTCAGCTTATTTTTAGACAATATGTATTTGCCATATATATATACTGCACGAGTTGGTGTATATATACAGTATATTGTCAGTGCCTTGTAGAACCAGCATTTTAGTATATGGAAAACAATTATTTGAATACAGTGAACCTTTAAGGGAAATTCCAGGACTTTTCCCTAGAGTGGGAACCCTGGCAATTATTTTATAAATCAAATGAGGTTGAAGGTGGAAGCCATAGGCCTATGTATAAGCAATAGTGTATGCCATTTACTCTCTTGTAGTCTGTATACGTACATTTATTTAGTCTTTTTTAACATAATTTGGCAAAGAGTAAGAGTGAATAAATTAATTGATGGACTTCTATACGTTTATAAAATATTATCCGTATTTCTATTAATTCCAATCAAGTCTTAATGTGGTCTACGAACAAGTTGACAGAATGCTTTATTTAGTATTGGCCTGTATACAATTCATGTTAAATATGACAACTCTCAATAACACAATAACATTTCCTATTAGACAATGTTATTGTCTAAAACAAAGTCCTAATTGTGCATCACAGAAGATCTTTTAACACCCCTGAGTACAAAGGAAGATAGGCAATTGGTTTGGGAAGACAGCTGGCTGAGATGGATCCCCCGGGGGGGACTCTATCGGGCTTGTAACCAATAGCAGCAGCTGCTGCACTGAAACATAATCATGTGGGTACACCCAACTGGGCTGAAGAGAAGCAAACTGACGACATATCCCCAAGGGTGAGTCTTGAGTCTAAGCAGGAGCAGATGACGTCTTGCAGGCTGGCAGAAAACTTCAGCCTGTAATGCAGAGATAAGAAGCAGACGGAGAAGTGAAAGGAAAAGATGGTTATAATGGGATATGCATATGGACTGTGGAAGGTCCTGAAAAGTGCTAGGAAACGGGTGGAGCTTTAATTGCTTACACAAGTTGGGTTTCTATGAGGTGACGACGAGCATGACAAGATGTCTTGACCAATCAAGATAAAATTATGCTCTACCAACAGTTCTCTCCAAAGCCGCTTGCATTGGTGGTATCATTTGTATGCCAACCAGGACAAAGTTGCAATATGTGACAGTATAGAACTGCTAAGTCCTGTCTTACTTGCTTAACATCAAGATTAACTGGATACGGCCTGGCCCTGTCCTCTCTCTACGCACTGGTTTTTAGGGTTCCCTACCACACCTATATTTGCATAACATGGTTCAGTCCAGTTATATTTCCATGGGCCTTCTCTGCACCATATTTTATATGTCCTCTTGGTCTAACATGGTAAGGTGATTCTGGTTCATGTCCTAGTAGGATCCTTCCATCTCTATGGCCTTGTCTCAGTCAGACTTGCCTGATGAGAACTGAGACACCACAGCGTAGGGTTCTGGTTCCCAGCGTGGCCCTGACTTTCCCCTTGAATGGCAACAGAAGTTAAGCACTAGTACTTATCTAGGCAATAGTGGTGTGCAACTGTCACTTGGTTAGCCATCTCTAATCTTCTGTCTGTCTTCACTGACTCTCCTGCCTTGCAAAGTGAAATGTAAACTGCAGCTATTTCAAACTGAATTTTTCAGAGGACAGTGAAGATTAATAGGAAGTGAGTGGAAGAGAGAGATTGTGTGGGACTAGAGAAAAAACATTGGGTTGGAATAGAACCCTTTGACCCAATGTGGTTTTCTAAAACAGTTACTATGTCTATCTGGCAAGATTTCATGAAACAAAGGCAGCAACAACTAATGTAACAATATTCATAGGTGTGGTGTTGGGTTTTGCAACGGCATCAAATGCAATTCAGCCAATCGTAATCAAGGACCAGAACTATCTGTTTTAGAATCCATTTTAAACCTTTTGTCCCAAGTAATGCATGATCTGCTTGTTAAGTTAAAGGAACAATGTCGTTTTTATAAGCAGGTAAAGTCACATCACGGTAATGAGGAACATTTAATGTGGACACAATAGTTTTACAATAAATGTAAAACTTATAATTTGTAAAAAATATTTTTTTTTTCAAGTCAAGTCAAGTCAAGTTTATTTATATAGCGCATTTCATACACAGAGGTCATTCAATGTGCTTTACATAAACAAAAACCAAACAGTAATAGCAGATAAAAGCATAGATGAGCAAAGAGGAATAATAATAATAATAATAGTAATAATGATAAAATAAAAAATAAAAAATAAAAAGAAAGCAATAAAGAATAATTAACATAAAAGACATAAGGTGGAATAACAAGAAGACAGGTCTGTTTTTAACAGATAGACTTTGCCAGAGTCTAATTTAGCAAACCAGTGATAGTGATCCTTCTCAAACACCCAGAGCTGTTGCCACTCTTTGGAGATTCGTTGACGTAGGCCCATCTATGTGCGCACACAATATTTCCATTATTTTCATAAAAATAAAACCTACAGTATTTTTAGAAAATCTCATATTACTAAAATATTGTTTTCCGAAAACAGGACCCGGACATGTTCACAGTGTCATGAGAACTAGATGTACTGCAAAGCAGTACAAAATATGACCATTGCTCAGTCACATTTTCTCCGCAAAAAAAAAAGATTACGCTTGTCAACTTGTTTCCATCTTCTACTCCACCCCATACTGCAACTTTTATGCAACTGAGTGTGCATGTGTGCACTTGCTTTTGTGTACGTGTGTGTGTGAGAGAGAGTGTCTGCTTGCCTGCATTTGTGTGTATGTGTTTGTGAGTGTGTGTATGCGTTCGTGTAGCCTACATGTTTATGTGTGTGTTAACCTGCCTCTCGCCAGATCCTTGTTATGTAGTTCGCTCAGCTTCACACAAGGATCTGGGAGTTCTCGATAGGAGATGTATTTCTGAAGGCGGGGCCTTGTAAAAAAATCCTTGCATGTGATTTGATAAACCACTTGTCCGTTATCTTGAATGAAGTGCTAGGCTACTTCGAGGTCTTGCCAAACCCGGTCGGAAGAAGAGTGAAAACATCCTTGCCACCAATAAATGCCTTCAAAACCATTCTCTGTTAATCTTTTAAAGAATGAATACTCGATAGATTCGACAAAACGGTTGAAATAGCAGAATCAATGTCACTCGCTTCGGCGCTCCTGATTGGTTCATCATTTTTTGCTCCCTGGAAGGAGTTTGGATTGCCCTCGAGCCCAGACCCTTGTGTGGAGCTCAGCAAAACGCCTCTGGTGGAGCATGGCGGAACTAAGGTCTGGCGAGAGTCAGGCTATGTGTGTGTGCGTTCTTGGTAAAATTATGATGTACCAAAGTGAAACACAAGATCCTTTCACAAAGAAGTACAATCAAGATACAGGGTTTATAACAGCTGTATACAGGAGAAAGGCAGACACAAAGCACAATGTACTCCAGAATCCATCTCTGATTTGATACAGAATTAGACAGGGTTTAAGTACCCAACTAGCCTGGCTAACGCCTCCCACTTCTCAAATGAGACGTGGTCTGGCAACCAGACGTTCATTTTCTCGTATTTGAAAAAATGCCCAGATCCGTTCATTGGGCGCCACGGATGTCAATCAAATGCGTCTCTGCATAGCTCTTCATGGTCTTGCTTTCTCCCCTGTTCTGTGATTGGCCTCCAACATCAGGCGAACATGGGGGCGTTAGTTTCCAGACTGCCTTAGCAGCGTGAAAGAAATCACCGCGCAAGGCAGTATGGGAAACCCAGGCTAGTACCCAACAGCAAAGGATACATAATCATACAATAACAATGGCTGTTGAGGCGAACAGACACAATCACCCTGGCACCTTAGATTATCCATGTTTAGAAACAGTACAGATATCATACAGGGCCATTAGAATAATACTTTTAGTGTCAAAGTGACCCACTTTTGAGAAAGACAAGTTTTAAACCACACATTGAAATAGGCCTAATGCAGGGCATCCATGCATAACTGACGACTGACTTGATCCCATCTCACACTCTTTGTTGTTTGTTACCTCCGCCAAGGAGGTTATGTTTTCATCGGGGACTGGCATATGCTTGTCTGTCTGTCTGTCTGTCTGTCTGTCTGTCTGTCTGTTTGTTAGCAAGATAACTCAAAAAGTAACGGATGGATTTCGCTGACATTTTCAGCGAATGTCAGACATGACCCAAGGAAGAAACGATTACATTTTGGGAGTGATCCGTAATTCCGTTGGGATTCCAGAGCCGTTTATGTGTTTCGCTTAGGGGTGTAATGGCATGGTATGGCCACGTGGTGGCGATCTGAATAGTTTAGGTTCAAATGTATGACAACCTAGGAAGAACAATACAGGCGGAGGTCTGCGCTCTCTGAGTGCTTTTCTAGTTTGGATGGAAGAATCAGTAAAAACTGGCTAAGTTCAGAATGCTTTGGGTCTGGATAGGGTCACCCCTCGTCCATAACTCATGATCATATTTTACATATCTGAAACCCATTTAACACCGGATTTCCCCTTTAAGATGATTTCCCTCACATTTGAAGCCATGCGGCCACAATCCCCAGATCAGCAAGGAAAAAAGAGGAACTGGGTACTGTTGTCAGTTGAGTCACGGTTCCTCTGCCACGCTCAAAAGAATAGGGAGATGCAACCAGACTGAAACAGACTCGGTCACCGGTGACCCATGTCTACAGCCGTTACGCTAGAAATGTAATTATTGATCATGTCGTGCATGCACCACAGTGACAGCTATAGCTCCACTGACCAACCCTTTATGTAGAGAGACGCTCTTGTTTCTGAGCTTCTGGAGTCATAAAGAACATTAAAAATGAGATCTCCTTTGTCTTTGCTGTTTCTTACAGATTGAGCTCAATTTAACATGAAAATTCAGAGCCATGCCCAGATAGGAAAATTCAAAATGCAGTCTTTTCTTTGTCTCGCCTTTTTCTCATTTACACATACAATTGAGCTATTTTTCTCGTATTTTTGTTGTTTCTCCTGCCATCCCAGCAAGTCTATAGTTAAAATTTAACTTAAGACCCCAACATACGAGATAGGGGCTAGGAAAAACTTTCTAAATTTTCCTCTGGGTGCTTCCTCCCCAAAAGGTCATCAGTCTAATTGGAGGTGACAGACCAGTGTTATCATGTTTTAGTCATTTTAAGAGTTTGAATTGCACCACCCTCATCAAAAAGTCCTTTTGGATTTCAATAGGATTTAGGAATCCTGCAGAGTGAAATAAGGGGAGAACAAGCATGACAAAACAGTGACATTGAGAGTGCAACACTAGGCCGGGCCTTTGATCAGTCACACGTCTTTGATTAAATTCACTTTACAACCTTATTACCTCCGCTAAGGAGGTTATGTTTTCATCGGGGACCGGCGTATGTTTGTTTGTTTGTCTGTTTGTTTGTCTGTTTGTCTGTTTGTTTGTTTGTCTGTCTGTTTGTTTGTCTGTCTGTTTGTTAGCAGATAACTCAAAAAGTAATGGATGGATTTCGTGATTTTCAGCTAATGTCAGGCATGACCCAAGGAAGAAACGATTACATTTTGGGAGTGATCCGTAACACCGTCGGGATTCCGGAGCCGTTTATGTGTTTCGCTTAGTGGTGTAATGGCATGGTATGGCCACGTGGTGGCGATCGGAATAGTTTAGGTTCAAATGTATGACAGAGAACAGTGCAGGCGGAGGTCTGCGCTCTCTGAGTGCTTTTCTAGTTGACTTTTACAACTGATAGGGCTCCATCCTATTTGTCCATTCTATTTGTTCCGTTCTATTTGGAAGTCTTGTGCTGGCTGCACAAGTCTAAAGTCTAAGCCTCACACAAATAAATAGTAGCCTACGGTTATGGTTATGGTTATTTAGCAGACGCCTTTGTCCAAAGTGACATACAAATAAATAACAATACAAATTAAATTAACAATGCACAATTATAAAATAGGGAGAATAGCAATATTATCAATAAAACAATCATTTTTAAGCACTAACCTAATGAGAAATAAATGGGTATATTATAAATTTTCTGAATCGTCAGAGTGCCTTGAGTATTGAAGTTGTTGGGTTTTGTGTCTCTGGTGTTCTTTCATGCCATGCAGTAGGTATAAAAGAAAGCATACTGTTTAGGTGGAAATTGTGAGAAAATTGTGAAAACATTGCGATTTTTTCTTTTATTTTTGTCCAATTTTGTCCAATTGCCCAAATTTGGGGCCGTAGCTCAGGATTGTCCAAAATAATTCCCAAAATGTGATTGGAATCCTGAGGATTTTTTAGGGCACAAAAAGTGATGGCCTGAAAGATGATTTGGACTATTGTTTATTTTCCTCACATATAAAATTGGACAGAACATTTTCTTTTCTTTCTCCTCATATCAACTGTAGTGTACAGTAGCCTAGGCCTTGACTTGTAGGCTATTGCCTACTCCACACCACCAGAGAGCACACATTATTTTCCAGTAGACCCACTTTGCTCCTGCGCTTTGGTGGCGGCAGAGACACTGTGGTTGGCTCTGCAGGGAAGGACTGCGCCTGTGACTATACCGCGTATGTTTTACAGTTGCATGTTTTTATTGTTCCAAGTGTGTATACGGATCAACTTATCATGAGCAGCAACCTCACGTGCATCCAGCAGGAAGCGTACAGTTCGCGTTATCAATGTATGCGGCAATGAGTGCGTAACGCGTTCGCAGGATAGAAGGTAGCTACCCACCCAGCTAACAGTTGAGTAGTTGACACCAAAGCAGAAGACAGTATTGTTTTGTCTTCGTGTTGCGTACAGTTGTAAATGTTCAGTGTTGCCTGTTCAGATTTCTCACACAGTCATACCTCAACGGCGTCCAGCAAACGTGTGTCGCTATTAGCCCAGCAAACTGAATGAGCTAACAGTCTGATTTCAGTGTTTAATTTATTGTCTTCGTTTTGCATCAGTGATTCTCCCAACTTGGCTATAATTCTCGCACTGGAGCTAGACAGCCAAAAGTCGTTAACATTTAGCGATTTGCGTTGCAGTTTGCGTTCAGTTGAAATTGTCCAATGTACAGTGGCTAGGCCTAGGTCTTGCACAAGGTTGATTTTCGGGGGCACTGTAGGCTATGCCATGAAAGTGGAACAGTTGAGCCTACACCTGTGATAATGTAATGTGGTGGCACATGGTTAACATTGTTTAGGCTACTGATTGTTTATGTTAGCCTTCTGGTTGAATAACAGTTGGTCTAATCTCTTGTGTTAATTAAGAAAATAATAACTGGACTTTCACGCACGATTATATGTCACAGACCACTTGGTGCAAACAAATAGGCACTTTACCTGATATTAACGTAAGTTAAGTGATAACCGTAAAAAATCGGTGCTTTCATAATACAAATAAGGAGTCAGCTCCTTTCTGCATTGCAGCATTTGTTTGCACCTACAACTGCATGGCTGGTTACCGTTTGGTTACCCTAAAAACGCCCACAAATGCCTGTATGTTTGTGAATGCTTGGTTGGCATGTCTTTGAATGGGAGTTCTTGTCTTTAGTTTTTTTTTTTTTTTTTTACAGGTGTTCAGCAAAATCAATCTAATCAACAAAGAAAGACCTCAACTCAGACACAAACACTCATTAACATTAAATTCTGAGCCCACACATGATAGCCTATTCATGGGTTTCATCGGGTCCATTTCCACAGGTGTATTAATCAAGTATAAGATCAAGTGAATGCAGACTGTATGGTGCTTTATTAACCTTGTCGAAAGGGACCTGATGAAACCTATGAATAGATCAATGAATGTGTTTACATGCAAACTTAAAAAAACATATTACTATCGGGGTTTTGTAGTTATCTGGTTATTCAAGTGCTCACATAGGCCCTAAACAGAGTACACTGATTTTCACTGATTGTATTTACATGCACACTAGAAAACCTATTACTGGTAATGATAGGTAACAGAAATAATCTGTTTAAGGTGTTTGCATTTAAGAAATCCGAAAACCAAAACCGAACAGATTTACCTGATTTAGTCAATTGTCGGGTTTTTCTTCAAATCGTGACGTAAAATTGTCATCAAAACTTGTCATGGCTATGGGATTTGCGACATACAAATAAAAACAATACAATAATTAATTTAGTGAACAATGAAAAAAATTGGTCAGACTACATAGGGAGAATAGCAATTATAGGTTAGGCTAAACAACAATGTCAATTCAAGCAATTAGTCAAGTAAAATAAACAATGAAAATAAAGGAGAATAGCAAATAAACAATAATGCCCATTCAATCAATCATATAATAACAATGGAACAATAAGGCTATAAGCTGCAGTTGGCAAGATGTGTTTGGTCATATACATTGAAACTGAGAGTATGCTTTGACAGAACAACATAAATCAACTGATTTAGGAAAAAACTTGGCGCTTCTACATCCACCTAGAGCCTGTTTTTTTGCAAGAATCCACAGCTCCCAGTTGTTCTGGTCCAATAAGGGCAGGGCTGTACAGTCATTGCAGATCTGACTGTCAATCACAGTTTGTGCACAGCCCCTTACAAGCATAAACTCGATGGGAGGGTGCTTGGTGGTAGTGGGGGAGTGGCATGAGAGTTGTATACATTCAAAATGTTGGCTAAGTCCCCTCAATTTGCCAGACTTATCAACTGCAGCTTTAAGGAGAATAGCAATATAATAAACAACAATGTCATCAGGTTGTTGGTTACTTTCTGTTAATTTGTTAAACTGACTTCATGTTAGGCTGCTTTGCACAGTGGTTACACGGTTACTACCAGCCATAGACGGTCTATGCCACCAGCTGTTACTGAGCTGTGAAGATGGTGTCGTTTTTTTACCGTTTTTTCATATTAAACTACGTTATTCCCCTAATTAAGACGAGTTGATACATACCTCCCACGTTTCAATGCGTGCACTCACTGGCTCTGGCGCGCGGCGCAACTTTGATAGCACTTAGCTATCACAATGCATTCATTAGGATCCAAACAGAGATGAAGTTAGAAGCCTCCATGTTTTCCCTATTAAAATACAGTTGCACGAGTAGTCACACGACCAAGTATGGTGAGACAAATTAAAATGTGGTGCATTTCTAAGCAGGTAAGAGGGATAACTATAGTGTGTGGCGCAGTAATATCCTCACTCTTGCACTTTCAGTTTCACTTTGGAGTGAGGATATTACTGCGCAGAGTCTAAGTGCTCCCAATATTATTCCGCCACACAATATAATTATTAGGGCCGGGACTTTAGCGCGTTAATTACGATTAATTAATTACACAAACATTAATGCGTTAAAAAAAATTGACGCATTTTAATCGTATGCCTATTTATTTTTGCACCGCGGAACGTTTCTCACTGGATGAGTTTCAGACGGACCGATTATACTGGAGCACCAAGTAACGCGCATGAGTTTGGTTCAGACAAAACAAACAGTGGCACAGTGAACATGAACAAAGAAGCTGATGTGACCGCGTTGGTTGGCCCCGTGGATGGGAAATGTTGTTACAAAAAACGAACGGATGGAAGCGTAGATAAGAGCATGGTTGTGTGCAACCTATGCAACAAGGACGTATCACCGCAGGTATCACCTCAGGGCAAAACATAAAGCAGCTAGCTGCTAGCGTGGACAAAGTATTGTGATACTCCAGACACTTGAGGGAAACCTCTGAGCTTTATTTATTAAACAAATAGCAACCGAGTTGCTGTTACAGCCACAACTCACGCTTATAACAGTAATCCACCGCACCTAATTCCATGTCCAACTTTCATAGACCTAAAAGAAACTTCACACTCAGAACCGCATACAAGCACACACGCACACACGTAAACTCCGCCCCCCAGTTCCCCTTAAAGGGACACAACAATTTCATGAACTCAACTCAAGGTAACAGGTGACACAATTAACAGGATATCACAGTATTATAGTTTACAGAAGGTCTACCTATCTATAGGCTACATGAATTTCTGAAATGTACTAATTCTAAATATGGTATTGCTACACTTTATGGCAAAAATTGCACTGGTCTGTTGGACTTATTAATAAACAATATTTTTGTTGCTTAAGCTTAGGCCTATGTATTCAGTCATCATCCAATAGTAGGCTATACTAAAAATCCATGTGAAAAAAAAATACTTCTCACTGTTCTCAGGTCATATATTTATATACAATTAAAATGCGATTAATTTCGATTAATTAATTACAACGCCTCTAATTAATTAGATTATTTTTTTTAATCGAGTCCCAGCCTTAATAATTATCCCTTTTACCTTTTTGGTTTTCATCTGGGTTTGTCAGTTTGTTTGGCTGTTTGGCTGTCTGTTTGTTAGCAAGATAACTCAAAAAGTAATGGATGGATTTTGATGAAATTTTCAGGGAAGGTCTGAAATGACCCAAATACTTCTCAAATGAAAAGACACATTACACACATTTTGTTTTAAGGGATGGAGTTTTCCAGTTGAAAAGACTATTTATTTTGAGTTTCATATCTGTGTTACATGTCTCTAACTATATTTTTCTCCTGTTCTTTTTGTTTTTAGGTGCCCCCAGTATTTTATGGATGTACACTGAACCTTGTTTTCAACATCTGAAAAAAAAATGTTTGGACTTGGAGAAACCAGATCTCCGGATGCTCCACCAGTAAAGTCATATCAATGTGTGGCTTGCTCAGTAACATTTCATGGTTTGGCATCCTTGCTAGTGCATCAAGCAAGTCATGCCAGTGAATTTCCAAATCTACCACCACCCCCTTCATGCTCCAGATGTGGAACTGTTTTTGGTAGCAGGGACCTCTTAAAACAGCATGTGTGTGCTTCCATCTTTCCGTCCACGGCCCCAGATTTTTACATATGTGATTGTGGAGAGAAGTGTACAGATTTCAACGCTTTTCAGGCGCATAAAAAATCCCACCAAGGAAGTTCAGGCCAGAGTCACACTGAGACACACCAGTCAGGTGTAAGTCCACAGGGCTTGAAAGAGGAACCCTCAGCAAAGGCAGTGACCAGCTATCCCGTCCCACATTCCTTAGCCAGTACTGATGTCAGCTTGACCTCTAGCTCTTTACACATGCCACCCAACAGCAGTGATTCTAATGGGATGTCTGAAATGACCTTAAATGAGGAGTTGGCCACAGAAAACAGAATTCCCAAACACAATTCAGAATTTGAACTAGAGAAAGCCTTGGACCCCGCAAAGCTTGATTTGCCATTGGTCAACTTGGGAATGCAGAATAATATCTCACCAGATACTGAGGTTGATGAATATGCACAAGTCTTGAAGAATTCTGTGACCCACAGTGACAACACTGAGGTTCTTCAGAATCGAAATCAAGATGTGAAACCAGCCGCCAATAAAGTAGTAATGAAAATATTGGCAAACGCATACATGAACATTAAGAAGCCACCTGAGCTTAAACTGGGCTCAGACAAATTAGACGGATCTTCCAGTGATGCGAGAACACCAGGTGGGTCAGATATTACATCACCCCCCAAGAGACGGTTAAGACCCTCCGTAAGAAGGCCTTTCCACACTTTTCCACGCATGGTGTATTCTATGCATTCACCCAAGAAACCAACTGTGTCTGTGGCTAGGAGATATTGTCCTGTGGTTCTCCTTGAGACTCGGCAAAGGTTTGTTGCCAGTGATAAAGATGTCGCAGGAAATTACCAGTGTGGGCAGTGCAAGCGCATTTTCAGTGACTTAGACAAGCTCGTACTGCATCATGCCTTGCACAGGAAAGAAAGGCTGAAATCCTGTCGCCGATGCAAGCAGCCCTTCATAAGCACATCTGGTGCTGATAAACACACCTGCTCCATAGCACCTGTCAAGGACATCTTCAGCAAGGGGAAGATATCACCTAGCTCTCCTAAACTGCACCTTAATGCTGCTCAG
This sequence comes from Sardina pilchardus, assembly GCF_963854185.1. Taxonomy (NCBI): domain Eukaryota; kingdom Metazoa; phylum Chordata; class Actinopteri; order Clupeiformes; family Clupeidae; genus Sardina; species Sardina pilchardus. The sequence continues at coordinate 19,224,009 of NC_084999.1, read as the reverse complement.
CCACCTCGGTTTCACTGTCATCTGTGCAATCGCAGCTATACACGCATCTATTCTCTCAAAACGCATAAGTGTCAGTTTATTTCCTCCTTGACAGACTCTGCTCAAGATCCTTGTGGTGTTGTGGAGAATGATTGGCCAGACATGGAAGTTAATGGAAGCGGTGTGAACCCACTCAAGTACATGAGTGTTGGTATTGGTACAGGTGATCATCATCAAGTGAAGAAAGAGGTGTTAAATGCAGAGTCTGTCAGTGTGGACAAACATCAAACAGAACCGAATAATGAGATTTTTTTTGAGGTTTTACAAGATCCTTTTGAGGATGGAAATGAGTCTGATTCTCCTAAAGAGTCATTTAGTCCACATTCTGCTGAGTCTACAACATCTGAGCCAAAAGAGATAGTCTTAGCAGATGACCATGTGCCGACTGACACAGTTGAGCATGTTGGAACAGAACATCCAGATGATGATGATGATGATGGTATGTGCATTGAAGACCAGGAAGAGGAGAGGGAAGTAATCTCTCCAGTGGAGGAGGCTGAAATTGATGTGTTAATTGAGGCAGATGAAGATGATCACAAAAATAATGTGTTACATCAGATGTTGATTGAAGGCAGTGCCGTTTCAAAAGCACAAAATAAGGACATTCCAAGTGCTCTTTCTAATGCGGATGTCAAGCGTTTTACTTGTGGACGCTGTCACAAGTCATTTACTCGCAACTATGGTCTGACTAAACATTTAAAGATTTGTGTTGGGAGAATAAGGCATAAGACACAAGTCTTTAAATCTAAGAAAGTTTTTGATTGCATCCAGTGTGGCAAGACATTTAGTCATATGGACAGTTTAAAAATTCACAAGAGAAGTTGTCAGACTGGAATAAGAATGCAGAATGAACCATCAGGGTCGTATAATACAGCCAGCCAAGACAATGTTTTTGTCCTGCCACCACTCTCTGAGAGTCCGTCCAACAGGCAAGAGCCTACCGCTGAAAACAGTGACAAAAGCTGGGGGATTATGTCACTGCCATCGGTGCTTCCGAGGAAAGTGACTTGTGAGTGTGGATCGGCCTTCACATGCCCCAGACGTCTTTTTGAGCACTTGCAAATGCATGCCCAGGAGTCTTATATTTGCCCCCAATGTGGCGAAAACCTGCAGTCATGGATGAAGTATGAGGCTCATCTGAGGTCACATGTGCAATACCGACGGCAATCGTCTCCTGAGGATCAGTCACAGCCGTACCATCCTGCACCATTCCAGCAACAACAGTCTTTTGTGATAAGTCAACAGCAGCAGTCCACTGCACAGCTAAGCAGCCGCCATCCATCGACCCCAGCACCTTGTAGCTGCCCTAAATGTTCCAAGACTTTTAAGACACGGCGTTCTCTGCTGAGGCACATGAGGTTGAGTTGCTATGGTGAAGCCTCTGCACCCAAGAGATATGCATGCTCTCGTTGTGGGATGTCATTCCTTTCGACTTACACACTAGACTTGCACATGCAGAGTAACACATGTACATCTTCGGTCAAACCAATACGCTGTCCTGTGTGTGTACGTTGGTTCACCTCTGTGGAGGGGCTGAAAAGGCATCTAATCACTCATAGCCAAGACAAAGTGTTCACTTGTCGTTTGTGCCCACGAGGTTTCCAAAGGCCAGAAGATTTGGAAGTTCACAAAAAGACTGCACATGCTGTTGGACAAGAAGAGCAGGAGTTGCAAAGTGTTGAATCCAGGGAGGAAATAACCATAACCAGTAACAATAAACTCTTTAAATTCTTCCGCTGCAATATGTGCCCTCGAATGTACCACAGCATGAGATCTCTGAAAGACCACCGAAAGAAAGTCCATAGCTTGCTTGGAGGAGGCCATGTAGCACAAACAAGTCAGAGTTTACAAAACAGCCAGATGAATTCTTTCCGCTGTCAGCTGTGCCAGAGAACCTACCACACACTACAGTCACTGAAAAATCACAGGAGGAGAGTCCATCGCATACTTGCAGAAAGTCATGCTCCACAAAGAACTGATCCCTTAGGAGCTGTGCAAAGCAGCTCATCTAACCTCTTCCGATGTCAGATTTGCCATCGTGCCTATCCTACTCTCAAGGCATGGAGAAATCACAGAAGAAGAGTCCATCGAATTCTTGGGGGAGGACCAGAGATGCAAACAGGTGAATCTCCCAGGTTTATGCACAGCCAGGCACCTGCTTTCACCTGTCAAGCCTGCCGAAGAACCTTCCCATCTCTGCAGTCTCTGAGAGACCACAGAAGGAAGGTTCATCTCATGCCGGGAGGGATGCTTGGCTCTCAGATAAGTAATGCTGTGGATGTTGCGCAAGACAGCCAGCCCATGGTTTTCAGCTGTCAGATCTGTGATCGAAGCTACAGCAAACTGCAGTCATTAAAAGACCATAGACGGAAGGTCCATCGCATACCCGGGGGTCTGATTGATGTCATAAAGGTAGAATAGATCATGTGAGTGTTTGAACTTCTATCCATTCGGCCATATGATGATAGCCTGTCCATTGTGTCCGTTTCCACCGCAACTTTCTTCGTTCTTCTGTCAAACTTTGCCAGGTGCACACAGTGATCTGACACTTAAGTCCTATTAATATGGCCTAGCCACAAAAGAAGACCTCCCAGTTTTTTTTCAACTGTGAAATACTCAAGTATTTCATCCCTGATTATGCCAGAAGTACAAACATCCAATTCAGAGCAAAGAAAATCTACTTTTGATAAATTCTGAGGACTTTTCCTTATTCCCGACCCAACCCAAAGCACCTGAACAATAGCGTTTTTCACCAATAACCTTTTTAAAACGATCTTATTGAAGGACTGTTCATTAGAACAGAGTTGTAGAAAAGTTGATAACCTAGAGCAGTAATTCTTAGGGTTCTGTAATCTGTATATTATGTGATTTTATTTTATTTTTTAATTCTAGAAATTAGCTCCATATATGTACATTGATGTTCAGCTGCAAGCATCTGCTGTTGATATTTTGCCAGCATTGGTGATTTAACATGACCTACCATTTTGTGTGCCAATTTTGTTCTTGTAAAATCTTCAGTATCTGTCATATTGAACCAGATATTATGTAAATACAATGTAAACTTTTTGTATTTGTATCATTAAGAATGCTGTGGAATTACGATGTTTCTTAAAAGATTTGTATCCAATCTTGTTCATGTAAAAAAAGAGAGCAAGCGAGGACAATAAAAAACATGTACATCCAGACCCTCTTCTCAAATTTAGGTTCACCTTGAATATATTAATCATATATTTACAAACATTAATGCAATAGTAATGTGGTTTATATTTGTCATTACAGTATATTGTATAGTTATGTATTTGAAAATCAACCAATGCATGAAATCATATAGCAGTCTAAAGTGCAAACACTACTGTGTTTTGAAATTTTAGGGCTCACAGACTAACTGGTCTGGCCCTCAATTTCCCATGGTCATTAAGGCACGACCCATATTTTAGTGTTCAAGCCAACTGATATGGTGAGCTAGGTGGTAATTGGAACATGCTGATGTTAGGCAGATTTGTGTATGTAACTCCTGGTGTACCACCAAATCTGCCATCTTTGCTCATATAAGGAGATCCAGGTCTTAATTGAAGCTACAGTAAACAGCTATGGCAAATTAGCTCTAAGGTAGCAAAAATCTGTGTTGCATCTTAACGTATCGAAAATCACAGTACCCACACAAAGGTGTACTGGGGACAGAAGTGGGTAGGACAAAATGTGTCCTTTTCAGATTTCTTCATCCCTACAAAAGTTTAAAAGGTGTATTCCTTCAAAATTCCCATATTATTTCCGCAATAGGAAACATCTTAAGATACCGGATCTCCTTATATGGGCAAAGTTGGTAGCTTTTTTGGAGGCGGACTTCAGAGGTGTATTATTCCTGAGCGTTGATGTTCTGCCACGTTTCATTATTGGCCAACTTATTTTTCTTGAGAACTTTAATCATCAGTATTGACATGATCGTCCAATTGGAAAACATGGTTTCCTATTCCGTGGTTCCCTGCAATGTTGCTCAAAAAATGTTCCTTGGTGTGAATAACACCATTTAGCACTTACATGGTACAACATCAAGCATTCTGAGCGTGATATTGACAATGTCAGAGACCTCATTTTCCGAAACAGGCCTACCGTAATTTCCCGACTATTGGCTGCGGCTTATTGATTTTGCTCAATTTCTTCAGCTATGAGGTTAATACACGGGGGCAGTTAATATGGTATTGATATGGTTTTGTTTCTTTTAACTTGCATAAAACACTATACTGCGGCTTATACACTATGCGGCTACGGGAAATTACTGTATTTGTGTACCATGAGTTGTGGTCTTTATAGGCAAAGAAAAGCAGATGCTCTCAAATACTGTCCATTTAATGAACAGAGTGTACTGATGAAGGAGATTAAATAGGTTATGCAGATTTAGAAGGTTTGCAAAGTGATTTCATGCTCCCTTTAACGAGTAGTTGTAGTTTTAATTTTGAAAATACAAAAATACATTTTGTTTTGATACATGGTGTGGCTACTGTATTTTGTAGTTTATTTTGACATACTTAAAATTAGGGTATTTGATGTTTTACTTGAGATACATTTCCCTCTTTTTGCCCAGCCCTGTCTTCCTTTGTAGGCCAACACTACCACTACCCTACTACCCATAGGTGTCACTCCATGTCAAATCACATAAGGTTGTTGCTGTACCACTCAAGATTTTCATCTATATCAAGAATGGGCCCCAAAATCAAGGCCTGTAAAATATTTCTGTTCAAATTTTATTCATGATATATTTTCAACCCTTGAAATTATATCAGTATTACAGCCTAGAAATCACATTGTCTGGTAAGCCATGTTTGGGCACTAATAGAAAATGTTATTCATTGGCAGCCCAAACTTTGTAGGGTGATACAAACATGTCCTCAGTGTGACTGAACCATTACAAGTCTGAACGGCATTCTCATTGATTGGCCATAGATTTGGAAAAAAGTGCAAAATAAGATTAAAATGGTATGTGGCGTATAGGCACTTGAAATCTATGTGAAAGGTATGCATTAGTGTACAAATTGCCAATGTTATACCATAGATAAACACACAGTCAAAATCATTGTTTTGCTTTAGGGCAAAGAATGAACACCCATAGGTTAGCCTAATATAATCAAGTAAGTGTATTTAGAAATATGGTAGGCCTACATAATTTCCACTTTATGCACGAAAAGACTTGACTGAGCTATCCCACATTAATGTTCATGTTCCTACTAGCTACACCACAACATTTTAATCCTATGAACATAACCAAAAAATGCAATCACACCTAGTTTTGTCTTAATATCTATGAGGCTGAGGATGGGACTAGATTCACATTGAGGTACAGTTTTTCTCAGTCGCTTTGGTACATTTCTTGAATCATCCTTGAGATTTGCAAAACGTAAGTGCATTTCTAAAAACAGTTTATACAAATAGCAAAACACCATTGATTACCGGCAAAAGTCAGTTTCTTGCTCAAAATCCTTAGTTCATCCCTCAAAATTAAATATCTGTGTCAATGAACATGTCAGTGCATCAGAATGACAAGTCATTGTGTACAGATAAGACAGTGAAATGGCTCAGTCCTGTTGTCAGTATAACTATGGAGGGATGTTCAGATTATGGCTAAAATTTTGATGACATTTTTTGTAAATTGTAGGATACACCTATGATTGCAAAAGACTGGACAAGATTCACATTTATGCTTTTACAGTTTTTTTGTTTGTTTGTTTTTACTGTAATTTGTTGACATACTATGGGTGCCTCTCAACTTCTCTCCTCGATGCTCGATCCTCCAGGTTCGCTCCCACTGATCTAATTGGATAGCCAGACTATCTCATTGTTGCCGCCCCATCATTCTTTATGTAGATCAGTGAGGACGAGGACCGAGGAAGGAAGGGAGGATGTTTAAAAGACTAAATGAGAGGTGCACTATGTCATTGCGATACAGAAAGCAAAAGAAAGCACAGCATAGTACAAAGGGGGGAAAAGTAGCCTATGTGACCATAGGACAATATACCTTGGGGAAGCTGCAGTGCTGTAGGAATTACAGTTCAGTCTTCCCACACCTCCTGACGTTCCTGTCTTTTGGGCCACACATTTTCATATGAAAACTTGTTCAACCATTTTGCATAAGTAGCCTAAAGCTGCTATGAACTATGCCTAAATGCTGTGGGGGTGAGACTATTCAGCAAAGTTGTACATAATAATTTGCATGGATGTACCAAAACATTTGCAACTTGTTCAAAGAAATGAGAAACTGCTTTTTTTTATGTGCACAAGTGACACAATGATGTGAAGATTGAACAGGTAGTTTTGAGAATTTCAATTCTGAGCTGAGAAATGCACCAAAGCGACTGAGAAAAACTGAAAGTTTCGATCCACCTTAAATATTGCAATTTTGTACCGCCAGGGGGCAGTGTTGACCGCAAATCTGCGATGACAGTCATTAGCTTGCCAAGCTGTATCAATCTTCATGTAGGCTATTTGTTGCAGACCTCAAATATTATCTCAACATAAATGAAATATTGTATTTGCAGACAAAACAATGGTTGGTGTCATGTGGATACAAAAAAATAATAATAAAAAAATGTAGGCTACAAGACCCTCATCACCAGTTATGCACTTTCCCCATATCTAGAGCCTAAACCAGTGACCATGCAGTACAATTTCTTAAGGTTCAATAGGAATACTTTTCAAAGGCCAAACATGAGGCCTTTGAAAGATGAGGCATTTCAGAGAGCGTAAACTTGATAAACCAAGGGTGAAACATATTTTTCATATTTGATAAACAAACGGAGGTGTTTCTTTCACAGACAATAAAATATGTGTCTTTGCGTGAGCAATGAGCGTTTTGCCATTCAGGACGTGTGTGGCACTAGTGAGCTTGGTTTTGCATCTAACACACAGTTCCGTTTGGAGAAGAAATTTCCCTCTTCAAAATGGCGGGTATTGTCTAACGCGTTGCTGACTTACCGTCTATGGTTGCTGATGTGTAGTGTAAGTTATTGTTGTTACATTAAGTATTGGTTAAATGTATGCTTAAGAAGGTCGGCCTTATACCTTACAGCCAAATACTTTTCCGTCTGCTCTGAAATAACTTAAGGCCAGCTATCGCCTAAAGGGGCTGCTAGAAATAGCGACGAGCTGATGTGTAACTTATCGGGTTTGACTAGTTTTGTGTTTTTAGATTAACTTTACAATGATGTGCATATTGACACATTAAGTTTGGATGTACAAGTGTGGGCGGTAGCAATAGGGGTGTGGAAATAATCGATGCATCGCTGTTGAAGGTTGGAAGGTTATGCATCAATACAAGGAAGTGATCTGCTAATCAATTTATTACACAAAATGCATATCAATTGATTTAGACAATTCATTCATCAGCCCATTTCAATATATGAATGAATAGTTGATTTACAGAAAACACAAACACGAAGACCTGTATGTCAAAGGCTACTGTATCACAAACAATTAACGAGACTTCCCTTAATGAAAAGTTAACTTATGCTAATGATACACAACAAGTCAACATTTTGAGCAATGTTGCTTGGTAGTGTTCATAAGTAAATGGTTCTGGCACATTCCTGGCTATCACCAGACTATAAGATCAATCTTTTGAGATTGAGTATAGTCTGGGGAGTCAGCGCTGTATTTCTGCTGCACTAGAGGCCTGATCAATGGGCATAGTTCAAATGATTCTGTGCACTTGGGTGCACCTGGTGGATAAGCCAGTTTGTGATTGGTTCCAGCAAACATGGACAGGAGCAGGAGAGATAAATGTGCAAGTTCCCAGCCTGAGCTCTGAGCTGCAGGGCAAATTGCCGGCAGATCTGGCTGGGTTTACCCAGTCTAGCACATTCCCATTGATATTGAGCAACATTTTTTTTCTAGAGAGCTTTAATCATCAGTAGGCAAATGTTTATGATCATCCCATCAGAACACATGGAACTGGTTAGGTGGTTGCCCGGCAACTTTGCTCAAAAGGTTGCCACATGTATTCATAAGTACACCTTTACAGTAGGCAGAATCTTCAGATGGTAGCCAGGCAGTAGCCTATATGTGGAAGTATATAGCAATGTAAAAATAGTTGCATAGTTTATGCATTATAATAATAATATTAAAAGTATTGCATGAAAAATCAAACATAACTTCTGAAATGCATTTAGCAGCAAAGTGTATTTGGTGAGGTATTTGATCATTTGTTAATTTTCTGCAATGAAACTGTAAAAGGTTTTGAATAGAAAATCCCCGTTTGGTAGCTCAGACAGCTGAATTTACTTAAAGGAAAACTCAAGCAGTTCCAAATCTAGGGTCTTTATATAGACTAATGAACATTCAATCAGTGCAAACTTCTAATAGTCCAGTACTGAGATCAATTGTCTTCAATCCTACAATGTTTGGGCAGGCTAGAAATAATACTTTTTATGGTCTCCAAGGTAAGGCATTTCTGAGAATGTAAAAATTATACAAAATCAAAGGTGAAAATGTTGTAATTTAACAGAAATATTTTACAGGTCTTAGTTTTGGGACCTAAGTCAAGGTTTAAGCAATAATTTTCCTGTCTGATTTCACCCTAACTGCTCTCTGTTCAGGGATTCAGACATCAGCAGACCAGTGAATATTCACTCCTATGAAGATAGCCTTCAAATATCCATACTGAAACCTGTAAATGCAAAATGTAAATCAGGTTTATAGGCCAAGTATACTTGTGTATACAAGGAATTTGGTGTGTGTGTGTCTGTGTGTCACAAGTAAAACCACCTTGAAATGATATCTATCATCAGAATCTCTGTTTTCATAAACCCTGAATGTGCCTTGAATCGCTATAATGGACCCAACCAGCATGAATGGATTTAGACGTTCATGCTGGTTGGTTAGCTACACTTTGAGGTGCTGTATCCACCAATCGCATTTTTTGCGCCGAGAGCGCCCTCAACCTCCTTTTCTCGGTGCTTCGAGAAGTGTTTATTGTTGCTATGTTACCAAAATCAGAGACAGTTTATAACGAGAAGTTACATTGACAATCCCGGCGCTGTTCTAAAAGTTGAACAGATTTCAACTTTGAGCGCTCTGAGCGTTGCGGTAAAAAACAGTCAGCGCCGAGAGCTTTTTTCCGCTGAGGGCGCTCAGCGCTGTGAACGCTGAGCTACATAGACTTTATATTGAAAATTGACGCCGTCGGTGCAAAAAACGCGATTGGTGGACACAGGGCCTGATTGTGTTCACATAGATTTGCTACAAACTGCTATCAAGCCTGATGTCTTGTATGTCTCATGTTTTTCAGTAACATCAACATGGCTACACTGTCGTACCAATCATTCCAGGAGCCACAGATGAGTCTTCCCATGCCCTGGAGCATCTCTGAACAGACACAACCCACCTCTGTGTTTTGCATCGCTTGCGAGCATAAGTTTCCAGACAAAACGTCATTGGAGGACCATGCATGCCCAGCGGTCAGTTTCATTTGCTCCTGTGGGATGGGGTACACTGATTATGCTCAGATGCTCCTCCATCGAAATACCCACAGTGATACAACAGCTCTCCAGTCAGATCACGTCAGCATTATGAAGAAAAGAAATCAAGGTGCACGGCTAGGGGAGATGAAGCTTCGGATGCTTAAAAGTATAGATCGGGAACTGCAGCATGCACAGAAGCGCAATTTGTTAATGCCCTTTACAGCACAGATGAAGTACGCACCACCTGTCATTCCTGCCTTAAATCTCCTTGCCCCTCCCACATTATCTGCAGCACCTACTATGATTGGACTCCCTCCTCCTGTGTCTTCTTCATACGCTCCCTATCGGCGTAAATCCTACTCTTCGAAAAACATGCCCTCCACAGCTCGTCCAATGCCAACTGCAGCTCCAGGCGTTCCACAGTCATGTGCCACAGGGAACCTCACTCGGCAGTTTCAACCAGTTGTGCTTCTTCGGACCAAGCAGTTGTTCCATGCCGGGGGCCCCTATATGTGCGCAACCTGCAGGGTCATTTTCTGGGCCAAGAAATTGCTGGTGGAGCATATTGTTTCTCATTCATTAACACACATTCATGGTTGCTGGCGCTGTGGACTGCTGCTGCTCGGTAATACTCCTCTCCCTTCCCGCCATTCATGCGGTGCATATTACGCAAGCAACAGAGACCGATTCACAATAGGTCATTTTGTTTGTGATGTTTCCACTGATCAAAAACAGTTGTCTGTATCGCGGTGTCCACATTGTCCGGCAGCCTTTTACCAACCCTGGCATTTGCAACGACATGTAAGAAGCAGGCACATGGACAAAGACGTGTTCAACGTGTTTTTCCCCCAGATTGAGATGGATAAAGGAAAAACTCAGATAAAAGCACAACAAGCTTTGGCACCAGTGAGCTATGGGCAGGCGATCAGAATGTCACAACAACAGCCTGTAAGAAAAATTACTGAAATGCCAGGATGGAACCTGATGAACGGAATGGTGAAGCACACAACGGGCCAGCCTGATAGGAAGATTCTACAACAAACAATAGCCAGTATGCTGATGACGGGGAGAAATGTGGCCGAGACAGGAGCACTGAAGGTGGCAGAGACAAGGGTAGAAGACTTGAAGCAACAAGGGACAAAGGCGGTGGGAATTGTGCCTGAAGAACAGACACTGAATCAGATGAGTTGCGCTATGTGTGGCAAGAATGTCAAAACTATCCAGTTGCTTGGGCAGCACTGGTGCAATAGAAAACTGACATTGTTGAGGCAGGATGAACTGCAGAGTATGCCTCTCAAGTGCACAGGTGCGTACAGAGGTTCGCTTGGTAGGTCATCCCCTTACCCTTTGGTGGGAAGAGACTCTGACGGGATGGTGACACTCCGCCTACAGACTTCCCATGATACAGAGACATGTGAACCGATACTTAAGAATATTAAAGCAGAGCCTATTGAATTGAGTTGTACTGCTTTGATGAAGTCTGTTGCTGTGCAAACTAAAGCAGAATATGATGATGGGAGTTATGATGCAGCAATACATTCTAGTACAGCTAGTTCCTGCCCCAACAGAAGTTTGACTGTTGAGGAACAGTTAGATTCAAAAGATAATTTGGTGAAGACAATTTGTGAAGTGTAATGAATCAAAAACATTGAGTTTCTGATCCATGATGAGGGGAAAATACCTCAAATGGAACATTGTATGCCATTGTATTAAGTAGGAAAGGGCTGTAAAGTGGGTCATATCCATGGTAGAATATCAGCTACTGTATGACAAGATTGCACTGCTTTTTGCCACACATTGTCAGTCTGATATTTATACACCAGGATCATCTTTTGGTGAAATGTGTAACTTATTGGTGCATTAGAAAACAAGTTTTGCACAGTTGCAAAAGTGTACACGATGCACAGTTTTATTTTTATTATTATTGTGAACATGAATGGACCCCTCTCAATTTTTGAACGAAACATTGCTTCAAATTGCAATAGTCTGTTTCTAACTAAATAAAGTTATTGAATTGTATGTATTTGTGTTTTCCTTCAGAGCTTCCTGTAGGAACACCCAAACTGTGATGTGTAGGCGAATCCTTCAGCTAGCTAGTTAAAGAACCTGAGATGTTAAACATAGTTGTGACCTCTGGTATGCATGCCTATCTCTTACATCTTCAGTGTTATTATATGACGATCTATGAAGAAACACACCCTGCGTCTAGATGCTCTTCTGAGACATCTAACACTTCATACTCACTTTATGTTTTTTAACCTGAAAATTCTTTCTCGTTAAATGCCAATGACGTAGCAGACACGTTTCCGCTCTTGCGCGGATGTGTTTTAGCCAGGTTTTAGCAAATAAAATGCTACATAGTTAGCTGGCGATGAACAGCACTGCTAGATGGCTAACGCAAAGCACAGTCGAGCATCATGCAGATTTGTAGGTTGATTTGTAGATCTAACAATAGAAAATATGCAAACTAGAAAACGTTCATAGTTGCTATAGGTTGTAGCAGAGATTGTGCTAGATAGTCACTCGGATGTGTACATCTAACCGGCTAGTTCCATATATTTCAATCTGGCGATTGTTATGGTAAGAAAGAATACTCAATTGAATATCATAAAAGTCACGATTACGGCATGCTTTTCCATAACGGGGCTTTTGTAACGCTATTCAAAATGTGCTAATGTTAATGATAACGAAGTCGGGTAGCCGTAACGTTAATTGGGTTAAAACAGGAATGCGTAGTTGGTAGCGCTGATGTGGCTAGAGAATTTTGTGTAGAACTTCTTGCCTTGTCCTTCTGAGATTGTAACTGTTTATTTTTTTCTGGCGACAACAAGTCAGGCTGTTTGTTTCCTACTAATACATTCAGTCTTGTAATTCCATTTTATGATTATTGAGGAGATTGTAAGTCGCTTTCGGACAAAAGCGTCTGGTAAGAATAAACAGTACGCTAGTTTTGTAACGTGAATCAAAGAGCTTTGTCACGAAAGGGAATGCATGAAGTATTTTTCATCCAAGCTGATTTAGCATCAACGCAAAATATGGTAGTCTTAGTGTTTACGTGTAGCCAATCTAAGTGTCCACGTTCGTAGGGTCCTGTAAACTAAAAACAAAAGCAAGTGCTTTAATTAAAGACGCTTATAAATATAGCCTTGCCACCAGTGACATTGCTCGTGTGTGATATGCATCTGTCAAAACATGATTTGACATTACAGCATAAATATTGGGGCTTACAGTGATTGGCAGGTAGGAGTCATGGGTCAATTTCCAAGTGACATGGGACAATGTTTTGAGCGATGTTACTGGGCAACCTAGTAGGCTACTATTTATTCTGATTGGATGATGATCATGACTGTTTGTTTACAGAGATCTCCAGAGTTGCCCAAAATCAATGGAACATGCCAGAACCAGTAATGAACGTTGGCCAACATTGCTCAAAATGTTGCCCCATGGATCATCATCTCTAGAATAACCAGCCTCTAACATTCTTTTATATGTGCAAGTAGAAGTGTACCAGGCATAAACTATAATGTTAGCGAAGACCGAGTTGTTAGTGAAATATAATATGATAGTAATCCCACCATCATGTCATTAACTAGACCTACTTGTCTGGATGTAGCAAGGGGGACTGGACACCTTGGCATTGTTAGGGGCCTTAGAACATATCAAGCCATACAATTTTATTTGTAACTCGATAGGCCAAGGTGACTGATTTCATCCTCCAGGTGGGTGTATGTAACACATAGACCTATTCAATCATGGGGGTTTATATTGGACCATAGACTGCACTTTTCAATTGCAGGTCAGGGCAAGCCATTTTTAGGCTACCTATTAAACATAAACCAGGTTTTGGTTATGTATCAATATAGCAAAGCTTGTAGTTAAGTGGCTTTGCCAGTGATGGTAGCCTGGATGAGCCCAAATGAACCTGTTAGCAAATCTGAATTTCTTCTTCATTTAGGGATCACGTTAATAAAGTTACATGACGGATGTAATCAGATTGAAATTTAAGACCCCATGTTATTTATTCCCTATTTTATTATCAACAACAACAAATTTTCCAACCGAATGCACAATTGGCATATTTTAATCTGAGTAAAGAGTATAATCAAACTGAAATTGGTTGTGTACAACCGGAATAAATGTGTTGTAAATATAGGTTATATCACCTGTAAATATCACGATAAGGCACAATGTTTAATTTATATTGGCAAGGTTCCAAATAGGACTTTTAAAAGACTTTGCGACAATTGGACATTATTACTAAAGCATATTTTTGCTAGGCTTACTCATTATGATGCTTTGTTTCTGTGGAAATACCTCAACACTTACTCTTCTTTCTTGTCTGTAGGCCCGGCTGCTGTCCTACTCAGGCTGGTACATGTGATGAAATCAAAAAGGAACAAAGCACAAACACGTCAAGGATTTTACAATTCTGCCTGATGAGGAATGTTACACTGTGGCTGAAATGACAGCACCATCCTAAAACAGACAATGAAAATGCACATGCAAATAAGGATATGACTGGCATGAAATGGACCAGTGGCTTTAATAGTCAGAGATGACTGTTTGATATCATCGCTATTGCCGCAGACACAAAGGCAGGCGCTGTTGAAATATCCCCATTCTTTTCAAGATTTTTTGTGAACACTCAGTTGTTTTTCCTTCCGGGATTGACCTGGAGATTTGACCTGCTTTGAGGAAAAGACTTCTGAGAGCAATATGTTTGGCTCCTAATATGATATGCATTCGTGCTCACTTAAACACGAAAACCTTTGATGCTAAAGATCTGTGGTTGAGATCTGCTACAAAAGAGACTTGGATTCAGTAGAGAATGTGACATTAGGTTTGTCATGCAAGTGCCTGCTGATGAAGTCTGGTTGTAAGCATCATGTAATATTAACTGAATGATGATGGCCTTGTAAAACTATGATGACTATAGATAGATTTTTATACCTGAAAGTGCATAAAGTCTATTTATAGTTAGTTACTTACGTTCTAGTTCTAGTACACAAGTCAACTTTAGAAGCTACCTCCCAAAATAGGACTAAGTGTAAGAACTAAGTGAACAGAAAAGAAAACACTACTGAAAGATTAAAATTTGGAGGAAAAGTAGCTTTAAGTATCTGACATAACCTATTGGGAAAAACATGACATCTCGGATTACACAGATAGATCCTGAAGTGAAAAAAAGTGGTTCAACTATCAATGAAACTGATCAAGTAAATGCAAGGGATTCCAAGGACTGGCAGGAAAAGGGCCGACCTGAAGAATGTGTACTGAAAGTAACACGCAAAGTTGGCAGACCCGCTAAGAACAAGTCCCTTCCTCTTGATCCATTCAAATCTGAGAAACGCTCAAGAAATCATGGAGTAAAAACTGACAACACTGACTTGAGAAGGTATAGTCGAGCATGTAAAGACAAGAAGGACAGCAATTCTCCGAATGAACTGCGCAGGACGAAACAAAACTCAACAAAGCCTCAGTCAAAGAAGGCACATCACAAATTGTCCTGCAATCAACCTGTTCACACTCAGCAGGCCATGAGAAGGAAAAGGCAAGCTTTAAGCATTAATGTGAAGGAAGGGAGTTCACAGGTTTCCACAAACGTGCCTGATTCACCTTCTCTGGATGTTAAGCCTCTGAAAACAGAACCTGATGTGTCATTAGGAAGAGGTAAGCTAAGTAAACTAAGAATACACAATAATCAAGGACGTAAAGCAGTCGGGCCAATTAACCAGTCAAAATTTCAGGGCAAGTTGATTAATAAGCCAGCTAGAATGGAAAAAATCAGAGCTCAACAAAAATTGAATTCACGCCTTAAAACTAGGGCAAGGGGGTCACTACGAACTGAAGTGAATAGGAGTGCTACCTCACCAGACAATGCAAAGACCTGTAAACTTGGAAAGCCTACACAGACCAGCATTGCTCTGGATGTGAAGTCTGAAAAATATGACCGCAATTCCATAGCCTGCACTTCTAAGACCATCAAGGAGGATGTTTCATCTAACACCCAATGTGAGATTAAATATAAGAAGCCTCGAAAGATAGACAAGCGGAGTAAAAGATTTCGAAGAATGAAGGCAGAGGCAATGCTTAACTTGGAGAAAACCTCTGGTGCTGTTGGAAACGCAGAGGATGAGAAAAGCGGTTCCATAAGCCCCATGTTGGACACTCAAAATATTGACGTGTCGCTGTGCATTGTTAAAGAGGAAAGCCAACCGATGTCAATACAAAATACAACAAATGCATTTACAAAATTAGCTTCCCAGCCCACTGGCTCCAAACGCAAATATCGGAAAAAACGCACGTGGTGGAAAGATAAAAGGAGAGGACAAGTAAGACCTACAGGGAGACAAGACATGAAAAAACTCCCCAGTGTGGAGACAGTCCATAATATTGAGTCTGTTTCATTACACGGCCAACCTCATGTAGATAGTGATGAAACACAACTGGCTACAAGTTTTGAATATGAACTCCAAGGCAGTGGTGGGCCCCAGGAAGCATTTTGCCCTAAACAAGGGATAGACAGTGAAAATGTTGAAAGGGACGGTCCACAGTTGGGAAACAAAAATGACAGAGGCAATGAAGAAAATTCAAATGTAGTGAAATTAGACACAATGGGACAGAGTGATGATGAGATGGAATTGGATGGGTCAGAAGTAGAGGTTTCTAAAGCGTTTAGTCTGCCCAATCCAGATGTTTCTCTTGTGACTCCAGTAGTGGTAGACTTCGATGTGCTAAATAAAACAACCAAACAAAATAATGTGAAATCTTACGAATACCCTACCCGTAACAGCTCAGCAATGAGAAGGTCCGACACTGTTCCACACATTCAGTCTGGCGACCAAGCCACCAGAGGCGGTCGTCGGCGCCGGGGAGGAGGCCCTATGAAATGTGAGTTTTGTGGCCGCGTTTTTATCCACATGTCTGCCTATGTCATCCACGTGCGGATTCATACTGGCGAGAAACCACATGGTTGCAACATATGCGGCAAGGCGTTCGCTCAGAGGTCCAACCTCAATGCTCACATGAGGATCCACCAAGGGGTGAGGAGGATGCAATGCTGCGGAGTCCAGTTCTCCAGTCAGACAGCATTCCGCGAGCACAGCAAAACCCATGAGGTGAGCAAAATCCACGAGGTGAGCAAAGCCCACAAGGTCGGGGTGAGCAGAGCAGATGAGCACTTCAGCGGTTCTGAGGACTCGCCAGGCGGCCGGGGGACGGGGAAACCTTGCCCCTGTCCCATTTGTGGCAAAAACTTCCGCTATCACTCCATGCTGAAGACTCACATGCGTGTCCACAGCGGTGAGAAACCTTTCTCTTGCAAGGTTTGCGGCAAGTCATTTTCTCAAGCCACCACAGTCCGTGTCCACGAGAGGATACACTGGTCAGTCAAGCCTTATGTCTGCCCCAAGTGTGGCCGAGGGTTTTCCCAACTAGGAACTCTCAAGGTCCATGCCTGCAAAGCCAAAATTGATGCTCCTGTCACCACAACTGTAGCTTATCGTTGCCATCTGTGCCACAAATACTTTAATGATAAACATATGTATGAGCTTCATGTGCAGTCCCACACCGACACTCAGCGGCACAGCTGCAAATCTTGTGGCGAGAGATTCAGCCTTCAGTCTGAGCTTCTCACCCATGGTTTCTATTGTTCTCAAATGAAGACTACAGACCTTGGACCCCCATCTCCTTACTCTCCCCCATCCAGCCCATCTCCGTCAAGCTACTCTCCCCCACCAAGCCCCTCTCCCCCACAAAGTCCCTTGCATCAGCTTTCAGAGCGTCCTCTGAAATTACGGTCGCTCACAAACGTGCAAGCAGATTCTGTCAAACTGAAAGGAAAAATGCAAGGAAACACGATGCAAGAACAAGACACTAACCACAAAAAACGACTGCCTTTGCTGACATGTCCCATTAAGCTAATGACCAACGTGGTTGACAATGAGTACTTGAATGCGGAAAAGACTTCGGTCATCACTCCCATCATATCCCAATTGAATAATCTGGACCAGAAGTCAGACCCAAGGAAGTATTTCTGCCCTCGCTGCAGTCGACTCTTCAGCCACGTGATGAGACTGCGAGCCCACATGCTCACTCATTCTCAGAGTGAGGGATACACCTGTGGATGTGGCAAGACCCTGCAAACCTGGAGACAGTTCTGGCAGCACCAGCGTGTACACAGGCAGAAAAAGGGCCGCTTTTTTTGTCCCAAATGTTCTCGGGGCTTTCGGTTTGCAAGTTCATACCGAGACCACCTGCGAGAACATCCCGAGCTGAATGCATTTGCATGCCCCCTCTGCCCGCTTGCGTTCTCCAATTCTGATGGCCTGAGAGCTCACCAGGTTAATTGGCACAAAAAGACATTACCTTACATTTGCGACGTTTGTGGGAGGAGGTTTAGTTGCCAGAGGATGCTGGACCGGCACACCGTTTCACACCAGACAGTTAACCAGACGAGTTTGAAAGAAAAAGAGGCGGAGGAGGAGCCAGATGTGATGCCTTATCAGTGTGCAGAATGCGACCTTACCTTCAAGACAGTTGATCAGCTTTTCCAGCACCAATTGTCCCACTCACTTTCGGAGGACACTCTGTCTGGGAGCACAGGAGAGGCTGGAGGCCAAAATCAAAGGAACAGAGATCAGCACAACGCCACAACCAGTCCTTGCCTAACCACTGACAGGAAGTCACAAACATGTCCCACTACCACAACTTCTGCAAACCCACCACAAGTCTCACCTCCCCTGCATCCTTTGCCTTGGCAAAACGACCAGTCGCCAAACGCAAGGACTAGTCAGGAAACAAGTTCATCAGTCCAAAAACCTCATCAGCCCTCCTCCTCTCCCCATTCCAGCTCCAGTCCCCTGCCCACTGATGAGCAGCTGGCTAAGCAGACATTGTGTAGTTATGGGAAAGCCCCCAGGAGTGCGCAACATATTTTGGACAGCATCCCTGCCCGAGAGCAGGTGTGTGTGATGGATAAAGGCAGTGATTCCAGCTGTGCAGAGTGTGGCGCTGTTTTCACTGGAGTCTCAGAGCTGTTTGAGCACTACTTGCTACACGCAAGAGGAGAAGTGTAGCGTTTCAGTAGCATTCTTTATATTATGTACATCATTGGGTCCATATTAATTTCACGTGTGTCTGTGTGTGTGCAAATATGGAAGAGTTTCGAAAGTCTTCAAGTAGGGATTCATGACATTTTATGTTTACAGATATCATGGGAATTGTAGTTAGGTCTGCTGTTTATACAATGGAAATCCTTTTAGTGGTACAACCTACTGCTATATTTTGGCAGCAGGGCCAGACTGCATTTATGATACATGTCCCTATGATGTTGATCTGATTTTGCATCAGAAGTTACTAAATAAAGTGACCTTTTTCGCTTTGAGTATAATTGCCTCAGTATTTCTTATACCCTTCCAATGTTTTTCTTTGTGGATATTATCTGTTTTTCTGCACTCTTTAACACGCTTTTAGCTATTTAACATGTAATGATGATATACATTATATCCTTAGTTAAAAACGCACACACAAACATATAACACTGGAAACTGGAGACATATACATATGTGTTGTAGACATTATTCATTTGACCTTGAAAGTGTTGTTCATGGTGATGTGGTAAAATATCATATAATTTGTGTCAACAAAAGCTAGGCTACATTATTATCTGTAACATTTTTGGGAGTGACCGATGACCACAAGATGGCAGTATAAAGCTTCGATGGCCCTATAAAACTTATAGCCCGCTAATAGGCCCACAGCCTGCGGGCCTATCGAAGCTTATCCTGGGGAGGTCTCTCTCCAAACTCTGCGATGTATCACACAGACCAACTGATAAAACTAATGACACAGACGGACATCATGCTACATTATGCTGCAAAACAGTCTCCTTGACCTTGTTTTGAAAGGGCATTGACACTACTGATTAATTTAAATATAGCATGTGACACGGCACTACATTACACAGAAGTAGCCTACATTAAAGATACTTATTACTTGAAAAACTTGGTTTGTATTATAGGTATACAGAATACAGAATTACTCAAAGTACCTTCTACTGACAAATGTACGCACTTTTGCTCAGAGAGAGGCCGAATTGTGATTTAGTTTGAGTGTCAATCATTGTATTTGATAGATTCACATGCAGAATAAGTGGTATGTTGTTGTCAGGTCTTGTTTTTATTCATATTACATAGCCATGGTTTCAGCAATCCAGGAATTATAATTGCAAACCCTGGTGTAGACTCCAGGCTTGTCCTTCAGAGCACACCCATAACCCCAGGACACGACCCCCTGCAGCTTGCCATCACACACCACAGGGCCACCAGAATCACCCTGCGAGGGGCAGAGAAGACAATAGTAAGAGTTCAATTGAGGTAAAAGGCATACAAAAGGAATGTATCCTGCAAACAAAATGTTCGTCTGAGAAATTTGGTCTGAATGAAAACCCTTATTGGCCCGAGAGATATTAAGTCTGCAATCCCTTTTTGCCTTCAAAAGAATAGACAGCTCAGGTAACATTACCTGACAGGAATCCTTGCCACCCTCCATGTAACCTGCGCAGAACATGTTGTCCGTGATCTGACCACCAGGATATGTGTCCGCACACGTGCTATCACTTATGATAGGGATTTCCAGGCATCTGAGATTGATTGGATAGTAATCTACGAATCATCAGCACAAAAGAGAAACACAGTGTTTCAGGGCAGGGAGGAACAATATCACTATTGGAATATCGCTAATCCTAAATGTGAGTGATTTCTAATTAAGCTCCTGATTGCAAAAGATGATCCTTACTGCCACTTCCACTGGTGTTGCCCCATCCAGAGACCAGACAGCGGGCCCCAGCGCTGGCACAGCTGGAGGGCAGAGGCACTGTGCTGACGTACTGGTTGAGGGTGGCGGGCTTGCTCAGCTTGATCAGCATGATGTCGTTGTCCTGGCTCTGGCTGTTGTAGTTCGGGTGGAGGATGACTTTGGCGGTGCTGATGAACTGCTCAGTGCCTTCGGTTGACTTTATGTTGTGCTCACCCAGACGCACCTGCATACGACTAGCAAGGGGATAAAGCAGGGAATAGAAATGCTCAGGGGATAGAACACCAATGAATATTTTTGGTTGTCTGTGCCTAATGATTGTGTCATGTTTTACAATACACCTCACAACAGACAATTCTAGTGACAATATACCATTATCTCACTAAAAGGTGTACATATAACCAAACTTGTTTTAATATTTATGAACTATATTATACAGTTTGAGTCTATAGCAGTTTTAATTGTTATGGAAACAGCTGCTTGGTTTGAGTGTGTGCACAAACGTTGTATAGTGAAAGAGGCACATCTGGAAAACATATTCTGTGTACCTCTGTTCTAAGCATGATAAGGTGTGTATACATTAAGCACATGTATGTTGCTATGTTCCAGAAAATGCAGTAAAGTAGTGGGTCTGATGTTCTTACGACTGGTAGCAGTGAGCAGCAGACACAACCCATTCGCTGGAGATCAGGGACCCCCCACAGAAATGGTATCCAGCATTCAAAGACACCTGGTAGGGCACGCTATGTCTTTTGCACTCCTTCCCTCCAACAATTTTATCATCCTCACTCTTTGCAGGAGCAGCAGCTAATACAAAGATCAATGTTCACTTCATGCCCTCTTTCCATAACATGATACAAAACTTAATAAAGGTTTGAAATGAAACTTAATAAAAAAAAAAAAAACATCCTGATAAATGTAGACATTTGAAGAGATGTATGATTATTTGACACACATCTACAAGATAATGTAGGACATTTTGACAAAAGGCTAGCATTTCAGGCTGTGTGTGCAGAAATATGCACTAACTAGGTTCCACGGTTTAAGACTCACATGCAACTGCAAAACACACCAGGAGAACAATGGCCCTCATTGCGTGATCTTGTGTGGCGGAGATAATTCCAAGTCTGAGAAACATCTCTTATATATTTTTCCGTATAGCCTTTACAATCTATTACGCTCAAGGACACCGATTCCTACGTGACAGAACAGTAGGCTCTGCATACTTTTTACAAGTAGGAGTCAATGTTCTCGTTGCATGTTAGCAGCAGTTAATCTGACAGGCATTTCTCCTGATCAGAGAGGTGTTGTGTCACGTCACGTGCATTCTCAGGGAAGAACTACAGCTGCAACCACCTGGCAATATGAAAAGGCTTTGCTAAGCAGAACTGGCTCACCGTGAACACAGGTGCACAATACTGTGAATCCCCATGGCATGTTAAAAAAAACCTGGTGTGTAGTTTGTTAAGTTCCTATTGTTTCACATGGTTTAAATAAAGTCAAATGTAATTGAGTTATTATTATTGACTGTATTTTTGTAAACATACCCTGGTATTGTGGTACACACACACACACACACACACACACACACACACACACACACACACACACACACACACACAAAGGGATAAGTATTCATTATCATATAATTTTATATTATGTTACACATAAACACACTCATGCATTCATCCATTTAAACCACTGTAAATTGTAACTTGATTCATAATTTGTGTTCCTAGGAAGTAAACCTTTGCTTTACAGATAACATAGTCAAGATCCCATAGCCTTGTCTTGTGCCTGATTTGTGTACACTAAAGCTGGGACTTCCTGGGCCTACCCATTCCTGAACGAGTTGTCCAGGGCTCTCCATTTCTGTGATAGTTTTGGGTCTTTCAAGAGGGGCCTAAAGACATATCTATTCAGCATGCAAATAGTTAAGCATTTCTTATGAGTTATGATTTGTATATTATAGTATTAGTTTTTTTTAGCCTATTGAGTGAATCGATATTATTGTTTGTTATTGTCCTTAATGCAATCTTACCAACATTTTGAAATTGCTCACCGTTAATTGAACTATTGTATTGTTTTATTTGTATGTCACTTTTGACAATAGCATCTGCCAAATACCATAACCAAAACCAAATCCCATAGCCATAACCATAACCATAAATCAGAATAATAATGTCATTACAGTTTGAAAGGAATAAGACAGATTAAGAATTGATGCCTATATCAGCAAAACATATAGCACAGCACCATGTGAAGTGACCCATACGTTAACCATAAGTTACTATTTGACAGAGATGTGTACATGCTATGGATGGCCTTGGAAATATTAGATAGCAGAGCATATGCAGAGTATATAAGGTAGGTTCTGCCCATGGTGTGGCATTCTGTCAGCAGAGATCAAACCATGAAGGCTCTTATTCTCCTGGCTCTGTTCGCTGTGGCTTGTAAGTTTTAGAATTTTTCTCATTGACAAAATAATAGGTTTCTCAAAACTTAAGCAACTGGTCTCCTTACTTCTTAAACATATACAGGCTGTTGGGGGCATCAAATTCAAAATGAAGATTTTCCAAATACCATATGTATGTTGTTTTAGCAGAATTACTCATTAATAACAGGGCTTACATGATTTGCAAATCATACCATTCTGTTGTTGTCTTTTTTTGGAAATACATGCTGTACACAAAATTGAATTACAGTACATACATTGAATTACATCACTACATAAATACATCACTAATAATCACACCCACACTGTGGTGCAGGTGCCGCCCCTCTGGAGGAGGAGGACAAGATCGTGGGTGGGTATGAGTGCAGGAAGAACGCTCTGCCCTACCAGGTCTCTCTGAACTCTGGATACCACTTCTGCGGCGGCTCCCTGATCAGCAGCACATGGGTTGTGTCTGCTGCCCATTGCTACAAGTCGTGAGTATCTGTTTATCGTTTTAATAACAGCTATTTCACAGTATATGGTTTGGAAAATGATGATTCATTTGAAGATTGTTGTAAGCCTGCAATTTGCTGAACATTCCATGATAATGTTCAAACTTTCTTTTCCTCTCTTGCTTTTAGCCGCGTTCAGCTGCGTCTTGGTGAGCACAACATTGCTAGCAATGAGGGCACTGAGCAGTTCATCAACTCTGCCAAGGTCATCCGCCACCCCAGGTACAACAGCCGCAACCTGGACAATGACATCATGCTGATCAAGCTGAGCAAGCCCGCCACCCTCAACAGCTACGTGAAGACCGTGGCTGTGGCCTCCAGCTGTGTCGGCTCTGGAACCCGCTGCCTGGTCTCTGGCTGGGGCAACCTGAGTGGTAGTGGCAGTGAGTAAACTTTAGTAAAGACAATGCCTGTGCTTTGCCTGCCAATTTGGTAAGGAGCATCACTCTTATTCCTTATTGTAAACCCACAGACAACTACCCCGACCGTCTGATGTGCCTGGATCTCCCCATCCTCAGCGACAGCACTTGCAGAGGCGCCTACCCCAATCAGATCACCTCCAACATGTTCTGCGCTGGATTCATGGAGGGAGGCAAGGACTCTTGCCAGGTAATGTGCAGTTATTTGTTGTCATGTTTTCCTTGAAGTCACTCTGATCAGCAACATGCAGTACATTCTATGTGTAATATGATATGCCATTTTCTCATCACGCTGTTTCACATCCTTATCCAGGGTGACTCTGGTGGCCCCGTGGTGTGCAACGGAGTTCTGCACGGTGTTGTGTCCTGGGGCTACGGCTGTGCCATGAGGAACAAGCCCGGTGTCTACGCCAAGGTCTGCAACTACAGCTCCTGGATCAGCAGCACCATGTCCTCCAACTAAATGTCATTTTGAGGATACAACTACCATGTCATGCAGTAGAGCTCATACCAACAGCTCTTCAGTCAAATTTCAATAAAAAATACCTGTTGAAAGTTGAAATGACATCACTATTTTCGTGAGCTTAGAATTATAAGGTTCTATCTCCGTTTAGGGTAGTTCTGAGATATTGAGCATCAAAGTTTTACATAGCTAGCAAAACTGTACTGTAGTACCTTTTTATTTTGCTAATAATTAACTTTTTTTTTTTTTTTTTACAAAAATAACACCACACAGGCATTAATGAGCACCTAATGGATCAGATGATGTCAAAAACTCAATTTCGACCAAAATGGAGATAGAACCTTATAATTCTCAGCTCACGTTTTGTCAAAAAAAAAAAAAACTGACCCCTTTCAATGCAATGTACATTTTTCAATAATAATAATAATAATAATAATAATAATCAATAATTTGTAACTTTTTAAGTCTTTTTTTGAAAGAGTTTTAAGGAACAGCTCTAGAAAACCACCTCTGACTCTTCTTAGTTAAATCGTTAAATTAAGCAAATTGCTCTTCATAGTCCTCGCTGGATTATTATATCTTTGTTCTATGGGTTCTTAAGAGTAAAAAAATATGTCTCCATTTTTTCTTGAAGGTTTCGGTGACCCTAATCAAAGGTCAAATTCTGAAAAGGTCAAATTAGGCGTTTTACCCATAGACCTCACATTTCTGGTATTGTAGCACAGGAGCTGGTGCCAAAAAGCAAAGATATTCTAAGGTTGTGCGCAAAAGTGGACCACATACACAATACAACATTCTTTTAAAAAAATTAGGCATTTTTAGGCTGATGAGTGATCTCTTTAAAGTGTAAGTTTGGCGGAAATTGAAAAAACTGTGTTTTTCTGAATGAAAATACATCAACTAAGACACGGAAGAAGCATTTTTCGTTGATCACGCAGTACCGAGCTAGCACAGGCAAGAGCTCCAGCCCAAAATAGCAAACAGTGGGTTAGCATAGGGCCTACAGCCATACGCTTTCAAATTCGCATTTTTAAGCCACTAACAGCATTGCTCAAAACAGCGCCAAACCTCGTCAGCAACTTGCTCTAGGATATTGTGCCTAGAATGCTCAAAATTGTCTGCCTAAAAATACTTCAATATCGGGGGGCGCTGTGGCGCAGCAGGCTACAGCGCCCGTACCATTTACGGGTCCGAGTGCCCACGGGGACCCAGGTTCGAATCCGGCCTGCGGTCATATCCCAATCCCACCCCATCTCTCTCTCCCACTTGTTTCCTGTCTACCACTTCACTGTCCTGTACTAATAAAGGCAAAAAGCCAAAAAAAAAGATTATATAAAAAAAAAATACTTCAATATCAATATCAATTCATGCCTATTAGTGTGCTTGAGTGTAGGCCTGGCCTGCTCTGCCAGTTCTTGTCTACACCCATTTAGAGCACAAAGCGCAGAGATCTGTTAAATCAAGTTTAATCTTTTACATAGCCAGCACCAGCTGAGGCTGAAAAGGTAAAAGAATCAGATAAACAGACAGGTGTGTGTGTGTGTGTGTGTGCGAGAGAGAGAGAGAGAGAGAGACCTGGATTTCCCACTAATATATATGCTTACTTGATTCAATTAGAAAAAGTGGATTACTCAATCGGAGTGACTATTTGAACAGAGTAAGGGTGTGTTACATTCAGAACTAGACTGTTCCATGTAATTGTAACATACAGTAATATGGTTTCATAAATTCGACAGCCCTAACTTTCCATTTCCACTTTACATCCTTATTGCAAATCGTCAACACACACCCCTCCCCGAGTCAGGTGACGCCAACTAGTTTGTGCTGTCCAAATGCAGGTAGGGACGCATACTGAGGAGCAAGCTAACTCAGACGCTACTGGAAAGAAGGTACTATCCAGCGTGCGCACTTGACTTTTGGACACAGAGTTGGTGTCACCATTACATTGTGCTCCCATGAGCCTTTGCAAAAACAGTGAGATAATCATGCAGCTTACAGTGTTGCCAAATGTTCATGCATAATGCTTAGAAACCAGTACAACAATCTGATTTACAGGACAACAGAAGTTTATATATATAAATCCCTCTGTAATTTTTCTCCCATCTAATAGGCCTATGTTAACACAATGAAAAAAAAATAGTTTTTTTTTGTGTTTCAAAATGTATGCAAATTAGTGCATATTTAATTTGCATAGTTTATTTAAACATTAACAGAAAACGTTTTTCTTAGGCTATATTAATGTAAGTACGGAGCCCGAGAAGGGTCAGGTGTGTGAATATTTTTGAGTGCACTTTTGCGTTCCCTCGCAATACTTTTTGCGTTCCCTCGCAATTCTTTTTGTGTTACCTCGCAATACTTTTGCGTTCCCTCGCAATAATTTTGCGTTCCCTCGCAATACTTTTTGCGTTCCCTCGCAATAACTTGTCTGTGTTCCTGTCAACTTGGGCTCCATACAATAGCCCACCATACAGGTTTACATGGACTGCAGTTTTACTAAGTTACTAAGTTTTACTTTAACCTGGGGCTCACATACAGCAATATACTGTAGCCTACTGGCGGATTTGTCTGTGAGACACAATGTGTTTAAGCATGAAAACTCTGAAGCGTCTGCTAAAGAAAAACGGCTTGTTTCGGCGCAGTATGATTATGACAGCGCAGTAACCTGACGTAGCCTAGCCACTGTACGGAGCCCAATGTTAACTTTTGTTTACGTCTCAGAATGTAGTTTGAGATTTCAGGGGAGACTTATATGTAGCTGCTCCAGGGCTGAGGTACTTGAATTGACTCGGGTTAACTCCCTCTCTCCTTCACAACAGCAGCAGGTTTATAACTTGCACAGTGGTTTGGATCAGAGGATTTATTTTGTGATCTTTATAATATAGCCATTCACATCGCTCAGGTCCCATGTAACATGCCTCTCTCTCCCACTCCAATCTCACACACACACACACACACACACACCCTCGCTCCCTCTCTACCCCTCCCACTCTGCAGACGGAACATGTGGCTTAAAGGGCATAGGCCTACACATGCAAGTTATTGCAAGGGAACGCAAAAGTTATTGTGAGGGAACGCAAAAGTATTGCGAGGTAACGCAAAAAGTATTGCGAGGGAACGCAATAAGTATTGCGAGGGAACGCAAAAGTGCACTCAAAAATATTCACACACCTGACCCTTCCCGGGCCCCGTATGCGAGTAATCAACTGGGGGAGTTTCATATAGGCCTATGATATCTGCTATAGTTAAAACATGCCTTACAGGGGTGTCAAACTCATTTTCACCGAGGGCCACATCAGCCCAATGGTTGCCCTCAAAGGGCCAGATATAACTTCTAAGATTTGTAGCACCAGCCACAAAATCTTTAGCATCGGTAAAACTTCTAAAATCGAGAAGAGCAAAAGGTATCAGCATGACAAGTTCTTTTTTTTTTATTATTGTTATGTTTTGTAAAAACAAAACACCACTGTCAGTTCCATACAGTTTGACTTTTCAATGAGGGTCACTGGTCAGTCAGGAAGAGATCATGCCATGGATTCTTTTTTTTTTTTTTTTTTCATATTTCTGAGTTTTTAGATTCGAGTATATTCAACTTTACTGTCATTGCACGAGTGAAATACCAGTAACGAAATGCAGTTTTAAATCTAGCAAGTGATGCAAACGAGTAGGCTAACTGTCATGTCAAAAAGTGCATCCATGTGAAATGCGTCACTAGCCTACACCGTTCCATACACATACATTAGAAGCGAACGGTCCCGGTGGACTTTTTCTTTGAAGTTTTAAAGTTGAAAGGTGTTGTGTGGATTCTATGTTGTTCGTTTTAAACTGAAATGAAAATGCTAAGCAACAGGGCGATTACTACAAACTTCTAGCATACCTCTGCTTGCCTGATATGAATGCACCTCTTCTCGGTCAGAATAGGCTTATTTTCGCTTTTGGTCAAACAATCCTTGCTCGATTAGCAAGGATTTGGAGCTGGATTTTTTGGATAATAGGACTACACACAATTATACATGCCTTTTAAACGTAGACGTAAACGTATCACGTAGTTTACGACTTACATCGATTCCCCTCTCAAAGAAGCACACGCACTTCAAACAATCATGCGTTTCACAGGCAGGCTAAACCGAGCGCGTCATTTAGGCGCTCCGTTCGTTAAAATAGTTTAGAATACTGGTCTACTTTGTTTTCACACGTACACGTTGCTATCACATCTGATGTAGGCTAGCCAGTTGCACTGATCATAGAGGAAGGTGGTTGATGTCGCCTCCCTGTCAGTCTCACATGCGTGCATTGTATTGCAGTGTATTGCCTATACGCAAAACCTGTATCGGACCTTTTGCTCGCGGGCCACATACTGTATCAGACCCTTAGCTCTCGCGGGCCATATGAAATGACGTGGCGGGCCGCATCTGGCCCGCGGGCCTTGAGTTTGACACCTGTGCCTTACAGTGTATTGCCTTACAGTGAAGTATCAGAAAAACAGGGTTAAAACAGGTTGGAAAAAAATGGAGACATCATTTTTCTTCATGTTTAATGACCACTAAAGACAGTCCAACCACCCTCCAAAAATTAACATTTCAGTCCCACGGAAACCACATAGGCCTAGGCCCCCTGACTAGATATGACATTTGATTGGAATGTTGAACTTTTGGAATTGGAAAGAAAACTTTTCACCCGAGAACTTCAATAACAATATCAGCAACTTTTTGTGATTAACAGCCATAGCCTACCATGAAATGGCAATCAAGGGAATTGTTATGGAATTGCAAAAAGCAATGCCATTAAAAAGTTTGTCACTTCCCGTCAGAAAAAAAACGTAGGCTAGCCTACTGCAGCCTATAAATAAGGTTAAAGATCAGTGAACGTTATTGACCGAAAAATGGAGACTGAATGGAGACTCTCCTTTAATTTATCTTTACATTTGCCGTAGTAAAGCTGTCAATGGTTTTAATAAGACATCTGCATTTGACTAATTATGTGTCTTTCCTTACAGCAACGGCATTTCTTTGTAGGCTAGTCTCGTTTTCCAAACGTCATCAGCTATGATATGACTTCCGTGATGGCCCAAGTTTATGTAACATAATCCACAAAACGTCTCATGCTAGTGGAGGTGCCACGGTGAACAGGTAAGTCCATTTCGCGACTTTTCGATGACTCGGTCAGCATTTGTAGGTTGGACGCAGCCAAGAAGCCCATTCCTGATCAAATTCAGATCGCTGTTGTGGATTGAAGGTTGGCTGTAAAATAGTATGGTGAAGTTGTACAAAATTATCCCACAAAATAGGACTCGATCGCCAACATGTTCTGCCTATAAGTATTAAGTGCTGCTCGATCAGTAGCCTATAGTTACAGAGACTTTTTAAAAAGATCAAAACAGAACAGATCTCCGTAGAAATGCATGCATGCATGCATGCATGCAAATCCCGCACCTTCTGTGTATGCTTCCCCAAAGCCATATCGATGGCTTTGTGCTTCCCCATTCACTTGGATAGGAAAATAGCTGTCCGTCCGAACCGGTTATCAACACTATGCGTGCACGCGGCAAAAGATTCTCAGTGGCCAGCCACAACGCCACTGAGCGTAATAGTAGGCTACTGTAACCTATTCACAGTCGATAATAACATCCAACTACAAAGTTGGATCTGTTTGTTTTGTCTTTAATATATTGTCTTTATAGGGCGTTGCCGTTGTCTATCCATCATTCGTCCTGAATAGGGTGACCAGATTTCTCTGAACTAAAACCGGGACACTTAGTGCGTGATCAAATGTAACGTCAACATGTGACAGGTGAAACTTTTTTTTCATAGCCGTCTTTCAGCCCAAACGGTACTGGGGGTTCGGGGGTGTCACCCCCGAGACAATTTCTTAA
Source organism: Sardina pilchardus (assembly GCF_963854185.1). NCBI lineage: Eukaryota > Metazoa > Chordata > Actinopteri > Clupeiformes > Clupeidae > Sardina > Sardina pilchardus. The sequence continues at coordinate 19,194,006 of NC_084999.1, read as the reverse complement.
ATATTGCTGTGCAAATGCACACATTCTTTGCACTTTCAGTCAGAGATTAGGTCCTGCACTGTCTGACTCCTAAACATTACTCACCTATTATCCAGATAGCCTGCATGAAAACATTTTTTGAAAACGAAACTCAGCCATATTATTTTCTCAAGCTTAGTTTACATTATGTGTGATAACTCTAAACAGCTACTCTTGTCAGATGGCCATTATAGCCTACATCATTGAAAAGCTGAGATTCCAGGGTTTCAGAAAAGGGCTATGGTTTGCCACCTTTGTAACGACCAACCCCCATAGCTCATGGACTATAGGTTATTGAGAATGATGACTTTCTCTTCAGCATTGTCATAGCGTAACCTGCTTAAACGAGGCAATGAAACAATGTACATTACGTTACGTAACGTTGACTGCAAAGATTGTGCAGACTGTTGCGATTGACTGGCACACACACACACACACACACACACACACACACACAGCATACGTCGGACGCTTTAGTGATCGGGCTATATTAAAACCACACTTCAATTATGGTTGGTGAAAACCGGGACATATCAGCGTCCCGACAGGCTTTTGTGGGGACTCGGGACTGTCCCAGGAAAACCGGGACGTCTGGTCACCCTAGTCCTGAACCCTCTGGGTAAACCCTGCCTGATATGCCGGTGATTTCCATTTCGCCTGCAGCTCAGGCTGGAACCTGCACATCTCTATCCCTCCTGCTTTCTGTCATCTTCTGGGTTCAATCACTGGATCGTTGGTCTTGTTGATTGAATGACTACAGTATAAAGCGCACAGAGTCATTGGAACCATCCCCATTGATCATGCTTCTTAATAATAATAATAATAATAATAATACATTTTATTTAAAGGCGCCTTTCTTGGCACTCAAGGTCACCGTACATACAGTACAGGCCAAAAGTTTGGACACACCTTCTCATTCAATGAGTTTCCTTTCTTTTCCTGACTATTGACATTGTAGACTCACAATGAAGGCATCAAAACTATGAATTAACACATGTGGAAATATGTACTTAACAAAAAAGTGTAAAACAACTGAAAATATGCCTTATATTCTAGTTTCTTCAAAGTAGCCACCTTTGCTCTGATTACTGCTTTGCACACACTCTGCATTCTCTTGATGAGCTTCAAGAGGTAGTCACCTGAAATGGTTTTCACTTCACATGTGTGCCCTGTCAGGTTTAATAAGTGGGATTTCTTGCCTTATAAATGGAGTTGGGAATCAGTTGTGTTGTGCAGAAGTCAGGGGTGATACACAGCTGATAGTCCTACAGAATAGACTGTTCGAATTTGTATTATGGCAAGAAAAAAACAGCTAAGTAAAGAAAAACGAGTGGCCATCATTACTTTAAGAAATGAAGGTCAGTCAGTCCGAAAAATTGGGAAAACTTTGAAAGTGTCCCCAAGTGCAGTCGCAAAAACCATCAAGCGCTACAAAGAAACTGCCCGTCCCAGGAAAGGAAGACCAAGAGTCACCTCTGCTGCGGAAGATATGTTCATCCGCACGTTAACAGCAGCTCAGATTAGAGACCAGGCCAATGCCACACAGTTCTAGCAGCAGACACATCTCTAGAACAACTGTTAAGACGAGACTGCCTGAATCGGGCCTTCATGGTAGAATAGCTACGAAGAAACCACTGCTAAGGACAGGCAACAAGCAGAAGAGACTTGTTTGGGCTGAAGAACGCAAGGAATGGACATTAGACCATGGAAATCTGTGCTTTGGTCTGATGAGTCCAAATCTGAGATCTTTGGTTCCAATCACCGTGTGGAAGGCAAAAGGGCCAACAAGTGCCAAGCATCTCTGGGAACTCCTTCAAGACTGTTGGAAGACCATTTCAGGTGACTCTTGAAGCTCATCAAGAGAATGCCAAGAGTGTACAAAGCAGTATTAAAAGCAAAAGGTGGCTACTTTGAAGAACTTAAAATATAAGACATATTTTCAGTTGTTTCACACTTTTTTGTTAAAGGTACATTATGTAGGATTTTAAGTGTTTTAGTACCTCAAGTCAACGTCTTCATTCATAAATAGATCCTCTTTGGTGTAAAATAACATATGCCAATGATCTGACTCGTCCTGCTGGCCGAAGAATTACTTCCCGGCATTTACATTGAAAGGGACGTTCACAGGAAGTCTTCCATGTCTTTCCGGTGTATAGAAAAATATGAACTGCCGAGAGGGACATAAAACACTACCGCTAGGGAAAAACGCGTTTTTGCATTTCGCGTACACAGAGAAGCAGCGTGAAGACGGTCAATACTTAACCTACAGACAAGCACTGCACTTAGTGACATAGTTCATGCCTTTAGAGCAATACAAGCATTAGCCTATACTGCCATGTCAAGTTGTTAGCTGCTGCTATGCTAATATTACGATAGTAAGCTAATGTAAAAACAATATAAGCATGACAACGTAAGTCACTATGTTGCTCGAGGAGTAATTACTCATACATGATCATACAAATTATTCAAAGAACTTTAGAATAGCTTACATCATCACTGGAAAGAAAACTCGATGAAGTGGTAGAAGACATCTTGAATGAATCTCGACCCATTCAACTTCCCGTAGTTCTAGCCATCTTGCAACGCACATTTAAAAACGCGTGGCGCTAGAGCGTGCATGCAAAATCAAATTTTTTTTTAAAGTATATATTTTTGGCCATTTTATGCCTTTATTGACAGTGACAGTGGAGATAGACAGGAAGTGAATGGGAGAGAGAGTGGGGGTGGGATCCGGAAAGGACCACGGGGCGGGAATCGAACCCGGGTCGCCGGCGTGCGGTGCAGGTGCCCCAGCCAGTTGCGCCACAGCTGGGGCCTGCAAAATCAAATTTAACCACTAGATGGGAGCAAAAACGACATAGTGTACGTTTAAGTATATAATTCCACATGTGTTAATTCATAATTTTGATGCCTTCGGTATGAATCTACAATTTTCATCATAGTCATAGTCATGAAAATAAAGACAACTTAGGTTGTGGTGTGTCCAAACTTTTGGCCTGTACTGTACATACATAAAACATTTAAAACACAACAATAAAATCCGTACATATAAAAAGCAGCAGAAAGGGGTAGAGGAATAGCATCAAATGGAATAAGCAGTTTTAAACAGATGTGTTTTGAGTTGAAATGGCAGAATGAATCAATGTTTCTGAGTTGGGGTGGTAGTGAATTCCAGAGACGGGGAGCAGAGCGGCTGAATGCTCTGCTCCCCATGGTGGTGAGATGGGCGGTGGGGACAGACAGGTGTATGGAGGAAGAGGATCTTATTGTTATTGATGTGGGATTGAAAGGATAGTGTGCTGTCAAGGATGACACCCGGACTCTTAACATGAGGAGAAGGTGAAACAGAGGAGTTATCAACAGAAAGAGAAAAGCTGTCGGTTTTGGATAGAGTGGATTTAGTACCAATGAGGAGGACCTCAGTTTTGTTACTGTTTAGTTTAAGGAACCAGGTTTTTATCTCAGAGATGCAATCAGTAAGGGAGGTGGGTGGGAGAGTGAATGAAGGTTTGCTGGAGAGGTAGAGCTGGGTGTCATCCGCATAACAGTGGAAATTAATATTAAATTGGCGGAAGATATTGCCGAGGGGGAGGAGGTAGATGATGAAGAGTAGGGGCCCCAGGACAGATTCCTGGGGCACACCTGAAGTGACAGAGGATGGGATGGATTTAAGGGACTTTAACTGAATGAACTGAGTGCGGCCTGAGAGGATGTGAACCATTTGAACGTAGTATGTGTGATGTCAATGGAAGACAGCCTACTGAGGACAGATGGTATCAAAGGCTGCACTCAGGTCGAGGAGGATGAGGATGGTGAGGAGACCAGAATCAGCTGCCATGAGGAGATCATTTGTAATTTTGATAAGTGCTGTTTCAGTGCTGTGGAGTGGGCGGAAACCGGACTGGAACTGTTCATACAGGTTATTATTGGATAAGTGAGAATGGAGTTGGGAGGCGACTGTTTTTTCAAGGATCTACTCTTGTGCAGTTGAAATAAAGCGCAGACTCCCCAAAAATTAAATATCCTGATGTTCAAGCCTGGATTAGTGCAAGGGCCTTGAGGTCCCAGGGAGCTGGGACAGTGCCCCTAAACTGCTGTGGGCCCTGTCTGCTCCAAAAATGCAGCTTGCACCTCATACTGTTCACCCAGGAGTCACATTCTATTGACGCATTCCAGGCATCATGTTTATTAAGCCGCCTTTTTAATGCAAACAAAGCCTACTATTAATGTCACTTTAATGTCATGTTTCTATATCATTATAACCCAAATAAAAATTATCTACTTATTCATAAATTAATTGCGGAACATTTGAAAAGTTGATTTTTAACACCTTTCTGCCATAGCCCTTTTCATCTCGTGTACCACATGCGTACCACAGTTTGGGAATCCCTGATTTAGGCCATCATCATCATTTGACAGGAGTGACAGATGTCAGGTGTCTGACATATGAATGAAAGAATGTGGACTGTTTGCTTGAGTCTGAAGTAGGTGAGATAAGCTAGTCCGAAGTTGCCACCTCTTTCAAATTGGGTTAGGTGTAGCCTACTCTAGTAGGTAAAATTGAGTTTGTGCCCAGGAGTGCTTGAACAGCTTAAAGGGATATTCCGCCATTTTTGGAAATAAGCTTGTTTTCCACCTCCCCTCGAGCAAAACAATTGATATTTACCTTTTCCCCCATTCAGCCATTCTGTGAGTCTGGCGATACAACTTTTAGCTTCAGCCTAGCATAGATCATTGAATTGGATTAGACCATTAGCTTCTCGCCTGCTAGCATCATGTTTAAAAGTAACTAAGATTTCCGGTCATTTTCCCATTTAAAACGTGTTTTTTCTAGGCTGATTTGACATGGAACTACACTCTCGTCTGGCGTAATAATCATGGGAAGTGCCCATGGTACGTTTGCAACTTCCCTTGATTATTACGAAAAAGGAAGCTCAGATTATTACAGAATGGCTGGATGAACAGGAAAAAGGTAAATGTCAATTGTTTTGCTCAAGGGGAGGTGGAAAATTAGCTTATTTCCAAAAATGGCGGAATATTCCTTTAATGGATGGTGGGTCTGTACTTTCTCTCTCTCTATCTCTATCTTTCTCTCTCTGTATGTATTTGAGTGTGTGTGTGTGTGTGTGTGTGTGTGTGTGCTATTATTTGAAAGAAAATTGAAAAGCTTTACAAAGGTTCTGTCCAAAATGTTTTACTAAGTTGCATGCCTGGTGGTCTTTGAGAACAGACTTTGATCAGCCAGATCAGTCTCCCTGGTTTTATTTTTTGTCTCAAATTCAGGGTCTTTCTCAATCAGTGAAAGTCAACCAGAGATGGACTGTACGAGCAAGGGGAAGGATGCAGAGGGAAACAGTAATGTGGTGAAAGAAAAGGAGATGAAGAAGAGGAGTAGACAGAAAAGAAAAGGGAGTAGCATGAGCAAAAGGGAGGAAAGAGAGGAGGAGGAGGAGGTGAAAACCAATGTGAAGACGAAGAAGCTTCAGAAACCCATTTCTGGTAAGTCTACACACAGTCTAGTGTGTCAGTCTAATGCAGGGGTGTCCAAACTTTTTGGCTCAAGGGCCACATTGGGTCTTGAAAATTGGCCGGTATCAGGCGCGTAGGAACCGCGGGGGTCGGGGGGGTCGGTGTTGGACCCCCTCCCGAAAAAAACGCTGCAAAGTACAGACGTCGTTGATTTCTTAGGCTCAATTATATCCTCCTGAGTTACGGCCCCATAACTATAGTTATCAGTGCGCATCGGAGGTCTTTCACATTGTGTTTTAAGAATGTTTCCCGAAACGAAGCCCGTCTCAATAATGCAGCATGGAGCACTTCCTCACCTTGAGTGCCTAAAGCTGCTGAAGGCTATCTCTTTAATATACTGCCTTCTTTCATTCTTTTCGAAAAAGTTAAGAGGATAGCCTACTGTGGGTGAATACAGTATAGTCTACGATAGCCTATAATAAGTTTTGGTCTTTGGTCTTACAGACGGCTGTCGATTTTTGAACGTAGTCACTTGCAAAATCGGACGTGCAAATAGCCTATCTGGTTACCTGGATTTAATATAGCAAGTCCATACACTTTGTTCATCTGATATTACATGCTTTTAAAATGAAATATGTAACAATTTGCCTCTCATTATAATCAAGAGTAGGCCTACACACTGTCACGACGCACATAGATTACAGGCGGATATGAGCAACCGCATTGAAGGCCTCGGTTGACTTCAGATAAACGGGCAGAATTATTACAAACTACGTCAAACATACAATAATCTAACAAATGAAAAAACACAAATGAATTATGAATAGGCCTACACACTGTATTGTGTCACAAATTAAGCAATGAGTTCGTGGCCACCTAGCGCGCAACTTACGCGCTGAGGTGAAGGCCCGACAATATAGGCCACAGGTGTCAAACTCAAGGCCCGCGGGCCAGATGCGGCCCGCCACGTCATTTCATATGGCCCGCGAGAGCTAAGGGTCTGATACAGTATGTGGCCCGCGAGAGCTTAAAAGGTCCGATACAGGTTTTGCGTATAGGCAATACACTGCAATACAATGCACGCATGTGAGACTGACAGGGAGGCGACATCAACCACCTTCCTCTATGATCAGTGCAACTGGCTAGCCTACATCAGATGTGATAGCAACGTGTACGTGTGAAAACAAAGTAGACCAGTATTCTAAACTATTTTAACGAACGGAGCGCCTAAATTACGCGCTCGGTTTAGCCTGCCTGTGAAACGCATGATTGTTTGAAGTGCGTGTGCTTCTTTGAGAGGGGAATCGATGTAAGTCGTAAACTACGTGATACGTTTACGTCTACGTTTAAAAGGCATGTATAATTGTGTGTAGTCCTATTATCCAAAAAATCCAGCTCCAAATCCTTGCTAATCGAGCAAGGATTGTTTGACCAAAAGCGAAAATAAGCCTATTCTGACCGAGAAGAGGTGCATTCATATCAGGCAAGCAGAGGTATGCTAGAAGTTTGTAGTAATCGCCCTGTTGCTTAGCATTTTCATTTCAGTTTAAAACGAACAACATAGAATCCACACAACACCTTTCAACTTTAAAACTTCAAAGAAAAAGTCCACCGGGACCGTTCGCTTCTAATGTATGTGTATGGAACGGTGTAGGCTAGTGACGCATTTCACATGGATGCACTTTTTGACATGACAGTTAGCCTACTCGTTTGCATCACTTGCTAGATTTAAAACTGCATTTCGTTACTGGTATTTCACTCGTGCAATGACAGTAAAGTTGAATATACTCGAATCTAAAAACTCAGAAATATGAAAAAAAAAAAAAAAAAGAATCCATGGCATGATCTCTTCCTGACTGACCAGTGACCCTCATTGAAAAGTCAAACTGTATGGAACTGACAGTGGTGTTTTGTTTTTACAAAACATAACAATAATAAAAAAAAAAGAACTTGTCATGCTGATACCTTTTGCTCTTCTCGATTTTAGAAGTTTTACCGATGCTAAAGATTTTGTGGCTGGTGCTACAAATCTTAGAAGTTATATCTGGCCCTTTGAGGGCAACCATTGGGCTGATGTGGCCCTCGGTGAAAATGAGTTTGACACCCCTGATATAGGCTATACTAATTAACACAAAGCTTCGTAAAGCACAAACAACCCCCCCCCCCCCCCAAAAAAAGTTCAGTGTCCATAAGTCCAAACAATAAGCATAAGAATCCAACAGTACAAAACGACAACGAGATCTCCCAGACACGAAAAACAATGTTTATCTCACAGTTTGTTGAGTAGTCGTTCCAACACTGATGTGCAACGCAATCTCAGCTTTCGCGTTCGTTAGCTGTATTCCAATGAGAAAAATCCACAAGGAATGGGTCACGGCAATGCAACATACAGTAATCTCCTAACCACGTAACTTTGTTGAGTTGTCTGCATACAGGTAACAATAGCCACAGCTCCCGAGCCTCCATTTAAACTTAGGGCAAACCCATTCATTCGTGCCCGAAACGCGCGTCCATCTGTCAGCTGACATACGATTTACTTAGATGGCATATGAAAAGTCAAGAAGAAGAAACATACTTTCATTTAAGCAACGTTCATGCAACCATGTAAAAAGGTGCTTTTTGCAACCTTTACAAACGTGCTGCGGGGAAGCATTGGGAGAGTCAGTTTATCCTACAGACATAGCTGTGTGCGTTCAGAAATGTGTTCTGAATATGTGCAAAGTTGGGCCTATAACGTTGGGCCTATAACGGCTCTAGAGCGCCCATCTCACGGCTGTAGACGGTAATGTGTACTCCTCTTTCATTTCGGGATTATTCAAAAACATGTTACATTTCATATACAAGTTGCACCTGACTATAAGTCGCAGGGCCAGCCAAACTAAACCGCTCACAAAAAGTAAGGAAACTTGACTTTGGCCCATTATATCTCCCCTTTAGTAATACCAACCAGTAAAGTGTTTCATATCATTTTTATCATTGATTTTTTAACCTTTACAATGAGGTATAGCTTGTAAGCATAGGGCAATCATGGAATGAGCAATACAGCCAAATGTCTGAGTAGTGCCAACCAAAAATGTGCCAAAATGGCCAGTAATAGGGTTCTGCTGCCAGACATCTCGTTTTGGGCTTCAAGTGCTACCAGGTGAGTTTAGATACCGGGATGAGATTCTGGAGCCAGTGGCAATTCCATATCTCCAGAATATGGGACCAAATGCCATCCTCCAGGATGACAACGCTCGCCCCCATAGAGCTGGGATCATCAGAGAGTACCTCCAGAATTTGGGAGTGGAGAGGATAGAATGGCCTGCCGTGACGTGAGTCCAGACCTCAACCCAATTGAACGCTTGTGGGATCAGCTTGGGCGTGCTGTACGTGCCAGAGTCACCAACAAAACCAGGTTGGCTGACTTACAACAGATCCTTATCGAGGAATGGAATGCCATCCCACACACAGCAGAATGTAGCCAGGTTGGTGACCAGCATGAGAAGGTGCCAAGCTGTTGTGGCTGCATATGGATCCTCTACACGCTACTGAGGACCCTGACACTGAGTATAAAATGAACAAATGTATGCCTAACATGTTTTGTTTTCCTCATTTCTGTGGGAGAGTGCAATCGTCAATGCTTGAAGTAACAAAGGTGAATTCCAACAGCATAACAGGCCATTTTCGCACATTTTTCGTTGGCACTACTTACACGTTTGCTTGTGTTGCTCATTCCATGATTGCCCTATGCTTACAAGCTATACCTCATTGTAAAGGTGATAAATCTACGTTAAAAATGATATGAAACACTTTACTGGTTGGTATTACTAAAGGGGAGATATAATGGGCCAAAGTCAAGTTTTCTTTCTTTTTGTGAGCAGTTTATGTAATCTCCTCATCAAAATCTTCGGAATCTGCCTCGTCCACCTCATCATCTCTCAGGTCACCTTTTGATTTTCCTCTTTCAGATTTTTTTCTCCCCCCAGATTGATAACGCAGTTCTTCCTCCAGAGGCAAGCTGTTCACCGGCAAGAGTAAGTTCCTATGCAATGTACGTATAGTTTTCTCCCCATTCTCTGCTTGGACCTTGTACACTGGACTGGCTAAATCTCCCACCCTACTCATAACTTGATGCACACTCTTTTCCCAATAGCTGCAAAGCTTACCAGGGCCATTCCTCTCTGACAGGTTCCTTACAAGAACCCTATCACCAGGTTGAAGTGGAGGCCCTTTTCACCCCTCGGTCATAGTAACGTTTCCCTTTAGCAGAGGCCTTCTGACTATTTTCTGCCGCAATCTTATATGCCTCTTGCATCCTCGTGGCCCATTTCTGCACAAACTGATCTCTAGGTTCACCATCATTTGCGATGTTAAGGTTGAAAAGTAAATCAACTGGCAACCGTGGTGGCCTACCAAAGACAAGGAAATAAAGAGAGTATCCAGTTCCCTCATGCTTAGTGCAATTGTACGCATGGATCATGAGCGGGAGGTGGTCTTTCCATTGTGCCTTTTTCTCTTCTGCCAAAGAATGAAGCATCTGAAGTAGCGTGCGATTTAGCCTCTCTACAGGGTTCCCCTGAGGGTGGTAAGGGGTGGTTCGGGAGTGTGAGATACCAGAAAGTTGTTGTAATCTGTGAAATAGTTTATTCTCAAACTCTCGGCCTTGATCATGATGCAATCTCTGTGGGAATCCAAACCGAGGAATGAAATCATTAAATATTTTCTCTGCAGCAGTTTTTCCAGACTTATCTTTGGTGGGGTATGCCTGGGCAAATCGAGTGAAATGGTCCATCAGGACAAGGATATATTCATATCCCCCACGACTTGGTTCTAAATGAAGATAATCTACTGCCACAAGTTCAAAAGGTGCTGCGGATGAAATGGACCCCATGGGTGCCTTATCTGGGACAGCGGGACGTTTCTGAATAATACATGCACATTTTCGAATGACATAGTCCTCTACTTCCTGCTGCATGTATGGCCAGTAAAACCTTTCCCTGACTAACTGGATCACTTTATCGGCTCCCACGTGGCCCAGATCATCATGTAGAAATTTCAGGACAACTGGTTTAAACTGACTGGGTAAAACAAGCTGACGACGGGACCCTGCTTGTCGATACAACACTCCACCATCAAGACACAAGCGATTCCATTCATGCATCAGTTTTCTGGCATCTCGCGACAGGGTTTTCCTGTCTATCGCACTTGGACTCTCTACCCTGTTTTTCAACCTCAATACCTCTTTGATTGCGGGGTCCTCTTGCTGTGCCCTTTTTATGTCTTGAGGTGGAATTACTGGAACATCTAGAGTCGGACAATCAGTAGCACTGGAGAGTTGCAAAACTGCTGCCCACGGCACCTCTTCTTCCTCAGCAGCCTTGTTCCCTTGCCATACAGCTGAGATGATGTCAAGTGGCAGGCTTTCTGTGTATTCGGTGACATCACTAAAGGGCACAGGGAATCGAGATAAAGTGTCCGCGTCTACATTTATCTTTCCTGGGCGATATTTAATGTCAAAACTGATATCTGCCAGTTCCCCTACCCAACGATGCCCAGATGCATTCAGCCTAGCTGTACTGAGAACATAAGTTAGAGGATTATTATCTGTAAAGATGGTAAACGAAGGTGCATAATATAGGTAATCTCTAAACTTATCACAAACAGCCCATTTTAAAGCTAAAAATTCCAGCTTCCCCGAGTGAAGATTATAGTTTTTCTCTGCTGGTGCAAGTGTTCTCGAGCCATAGCCAATCACACAGAGTTTATCCTGTTGTTGCTGATACAAAACTGCTCCCAACCCAGAATTAGAAGCATCAACATGCAAGACAAAGGGCAAGGTAAAGTCAGGGAAAGCCAAGATAGGAGGATTAGTTAACATATCTACCAATTTTGCAACAGTGTCACTATGCTTTTGTGTCCAATCAATTGGTGCTTTGGAGGACATCTGTCGACTAGACTTCCCCTTAACTCTCTGAGATGCCGATGTTTTCGCAACCCCTTCGCCGTGACTTTGCAGGAGTTCAAATAGGGGTTTCGCTAATCTGGCGAAATCTTGAATAAAGGAGCGGTAATAGCCAAGGAAACCCAGCAGGGCCCGCACTTCAACATTCGCTGGCCGTCTCTCTTTGAGCAATAGAACGGCCTCCACATCCTTGGGGTCCATCTTCACTCCTTCACTAGAGACGAGGCGCCCTACGTAACGTACTTGTTGCTTAAACAGCTCACACTTGTTTTGGTTTCAATTTTATACCACTCTCTCTCATCTTAGCCAGCACTCGCCTCAAGTCTGAAATGTGGTCTGTAAATGTCTTTGAATAGCAAAGAACATCGTCAAGGTAGGGGGCACAACATTCATCACGCAACCCTTCCAGTACACCTTCCATACACCTCTGAAAACAGCCGGGGGCGTTAGATAACCCGAAAGGAAGACAGATCCATTCATATAGTCCCCAGGGGGTGCTGAATGCTGTAGCGTGGCGAGATTCTTTATCAATAAAGCCTTGATGATATGCGCTACCTTGGTCCAAAATTGAAAACTGTCAAGAGGATCCTGAATACGAGGCAATGGATGCCGATCAGGGATGGTCTTACGATTTACCTCTCTGTAGTCTACACAGAGGCGCAAGGTGGAATCTTTTTTTCTTACACAGACCACAGGGGATGAATATGGGGATGTTGATTTCTTAACCCAACCACGTTCCAGAAGACCCTGTACATATTCTTTGACTTCCTTATATAGGGGTTTTGGAATTGAGTTATAGCATTTCTGAACAGGAATATCATCTTTAAGGTGGATTTTAAGGTTCAAAGACGGTATGCAACCTATATCGCCTTCACCTCTAGAGAACACATCAGACTCTTCATACAGGACCTCCTTGACTAGTGTTTGTGTCTCCTCTGGAAGATGGGATAGGTCAACAGGGGGATGCCACTTGTCTCTGGCTGGTGCCTTGTTATAGGTTGACGCTGACTGGACCTCAACTGTGACAGGGGGATTCTGCTGTAAGCAGGACACTGGCAAGATTGAAGCGGTCACCTCGATTTGACCAAGGATAGTCTTTGGTGGTAAGAAAACATCATGCTGGGAAGAATTCTGAATTGGAATTTTCACTAGTTTCGAAAGCCCGACAGGAACATCAATGATAGCTGGAAAAAGCTCCAACTTGTCAGGCCACTGGCTTTCTATGGCAGGTTCAAAAGACATAGCTCCCCTTTCTGGCCACCCCCTAATCCTACACTTAACCTCAACCACTTGCCTAGCAGGAATCACAAGACCTTTCTTACCCACTTTCGCAAAACAACTGGGGAATACTTCTTCTCCAATCTGGCATTGGGCTGCTGAGACGATGGTTTGAGCAGTATGTGGGTTGATGTTCAAGGCCTCACTGAGAAGAACACTAAGGTTAACGCTGCCAGTTGATTCACAATTTTCCCGAATCAACTCCGTGATGACATTCACGCCCAGCAGGGGATTGTCCAAGCAACTTTGGGAGACTAAGAATGGAACTTGAATGGACATCCGTCCTTGCCTCGCGCTTAAAATGTCCAGATGCACGTCAATCCATCCCTCAAATGGGACAGTCGAGCCATTAGCTGCAATCACATACAAAGGTTGACTTGTGCCCCTGTGTCTAATAGCATCTGGGCCTCGACCCCATTAACTACACATGAAACGAGGCATTTGCCCCCAATCAATTGAGCTGTGTTTTCACATTGGGTGAATTCATTTTGGCATCAGTGAGACTTGGAGTTACAGTATTAGCTGATTGGATGTACAAGGGGGACTGCAGGCTGTTGGTCACTGGTTGTCCCGCTCCTGTGACCTCCCCCCGTTTCCCGACTTTGGTTTGTTTAGGCAGCCTACTGCTCGATGTCCACCTTCACCACAGCGAAAACAGTGGAAGCACTTGTCCAGTTTTTGTCGAGTACACTCCCTGCATTTTCCTTTTGTGAACTTCCACTGAGATTGGGTACCTGTAGATAGGGGTTCTGATGTTCCTGGATTAGACACCATCGCCATGTTTTTAGTTAGGGCTGATACTTGAGCTGTCAACTGCGTAATAGCCGTGCGATTAGCTTGTATTTCACTGTCCATTAATGCTTGTGAGTTTGGCAGCTTACTCTGTTCACCCTCTGGCTGTTGAATGGAATTTACTGTGACTGGCCTGGATTTTGTAACAGCAGAAAATCGTTTTGCCCTTTCTGCTTCAATACAGGCTGACTTGGTTAATTGTTCTAAAATAACATAATCAGTTACTTGGGGGTCAGATACAGAGTTTTAAATCTTGCCGGATGTTACTACATCTGTCAGCTAATCCCTGGTAGAGTGTATGAAGAAAAATCCCTTGCACTAGCCTCCTGTCGTAATGAAATTCAGCATCATGTTGTTGTGACGCCAATAACACTCGTTGTCTTTATTCGATAAAGGAACTGTTGTGGTGTTTCTTTGTCCTGTTGCTTTGCATTACTCAATTCTTGAAACAACTCAGAACAACTTTTATCCCTAATATGAGACCTCAGGAACCTTTTTAACTCAGTTATTGTCATATCATCCTTATTGGTGAGTAAATCTTTAAATGTCCCCCCCTTTGTCACTCTCATCACAGCCCTCATGATCTCAGACTCAGTAAAACCATCACAAATACCTCCATTCATCAATCTGCTTACAAATGTGAACATATGAAATTTCAGAGCCTGTGTCAGATATTTGCCCCCCCTGAATTTTAAATTCCCTGCGAGGCAAAAAAGCTGCAACATCAGTAACTTTCACCCATTGATCTGGCACATTGGACTGGGTATTTAATCTGTTAAACTCCCCACCAACCCCAAAGTCTGTACGTGGTGTAGTTAGAGTGGCATGTACCGCATTGTCCACCTGGGCTGATGTAATGTTTCCTGAAGTCTCTGGTGTTGGTGAAGTCTTTCCAGAAGCTCTACCAAAGAGTTCCTGCGGCACAGGTGGCTCTGTGCTGGCAATCAGTTCATTGACTTTATCTTGGAACGAGAGCAGGTGGGACATACCTGCATCTTCCAGACTCGACAGCTTCTCACTTTTCAGGTAATCAGAGATAAAATAGTAGAGCTGAGGTTCAGACATTTCAGACAGTTGTGATGGATCACCCTCTTCCTCCAAGATTTCTGCTAAGTGGTACAACTGAGAAGCACTTAACAGAGGGAGCTTTCTGTGGATGTCCCACTGAAGCACTTGACGTGGTTCTGACGATGCCATTTTCTGTAGATCACACCTTCCTGTTGAATTGGATGACCTTCTCAAGATGCTCGCCCTCTCAGGCAAGAGTGTTCCAGTCCACAGGCACTTCACCAGTTCCGGTCGAGCCCCCAAATATTACCGGCCTCCAAGTCTAGGGGAGCTTGGGGCACGGCACAACCACGTTCCCTTAAAACACAAAGAGAACGGACAAGGCAAGGTTCAGGTGTTGCACACTGGCATTCCATTTATTAGTTTAAAAAATGCATTCAGCATAAATGCTTTTACTATTTCAGGATATCAACCACTGTTCAGACACACTCAACACTAAATATCATCATACCCATTAAATCATTAACATCTAACATTCAACAAGCAATTCATCCCTTTGTAACCTCACTAAAAAGCCAATGGCCACGTGGTTAATGGTGGTGTAACTGCCAAGGTTGATTTTGTTTTGTATGATTTTGGTTATTGTTGTTATGATTTGCGATATTATGTTGTGTATATTTTGATTTACCTTTTGTGTGTGTTGCATCACCTGACAGGCCTAAAGGTCAATTTAGTACATGTTCCACACGGACATTTGAAAGTGTTGCACAGCTCACCTGGACGGCCGAGTGCTGTGCGTGTGATAACCGGTGATAACTCGTGGTCATGTCGGCATTCCACGTAGTTTAAGACTTTTTCACACTGGACCTTTTAAGCTTTTTATATCGCAAGACTGTGGGGTTTTTTGTTTCTCATTCCCTCATGGTGTGTGCAGCCAGCGAGGTATGTGGACTTAATTGCTAAATGATGATATGTGATTTGAGTGTTTTATATTACCTTTTAACTGAGTGCATGTATTGTGTTTATTACTGAACTCTTAACAGTTCGACGGTGGACGAAGATTAAAATAAAGAAAGAAAAATAAACCACCCGTAACTGAGAACTAAGGCTTTGCGTATTTCCTGAGGGAGTGACAGTCGAACTCGGCACCAGTAAGCAAGCCATAGCCTACC
This sequence comes from Sardina pilchardus, assembly GCF_963854185.1. Taxonomy (NCBI): domain Eukaryota; kingdom Metazoa; phylum Chordata; class Actinopteri; order Clupeiformes; family Clupeidae; genus Sardina; species Sardina pilchardus. The sequence goes on along the minus strand of NC_084999.1, from coordinate 19,178,325 downwards.
GCCTGCAAGCAAGTTGAACCCGGAGCTGCCCTTGATCCTTTCTTCCCGGCCTTTGTGGAGCCCGTTGCCGAGGTTGGAACTAATCAACCTAGGAGCTAGTGTTGCGCTCAGCTGAGTGCAAACGCTAATCGGATCCACCTGCGTGACTGCGAATTCCAAGCGGAGTTGGATCGAGTTGGGCTACAACTGCCGAAGACGGACCTGCCGAAGTTTCCCCAAACCTGGCGTGTTGGAGAGACACTAAACAGATAAGCAAACATTTAGCCTAGAATTAAAAACACACAGTTCGTTTTTTTGCACGAAAACGTCGGGCTGGGTTGTGTCCAAAACACTTTGAACTTTGTAGCCTACAGCCTATGGTATTTTAAGTTATGAACGAGCATTTAATTTGTATTCATTGAATTGAATGCAATTGAAGGTTGAAAATGAAATTGAATGTTGAAAAATGTGTGCACATGTACTAGTTAACTTATGTTTACATTTGATGCTTAGGTCCATGGACAATTTGCATTTATGGCTGATTTTTCATTAGTTCATTTAGGCTAACTGCCTTTGAAGTGTATGTTGCTCTTATGTATAATCAAGTCTTGTAACTGTAAGCCTAATGCTTAAGGGACAGTAACCTGTCTAAGTTAATGTATTTGGGTAGGCTATCAAAATCATTCTCTCCTTTTATTCATAGTCTACTGATTACTCTCCTAGTTAATTATGACCGCCGCTAGCGTAGCTAGCGAAGCGGTCATATAGTTGTTGTCAAAGTTTTTTTATTTTTATTTTTTTTATTCTTTTTTCCCGTCATTTTTCGTCAACGATTCCCGGGACACCGTAACACCGGAGCGCATGAAACTTGGTGGGCATGTAGCCCCAGTAGACTTCTATGGAAAATTTTCGTTTCGTCCCCGGGGGTCACTCCACCCCCGCGCTGCCCCCGCCCGAAGCCCAAAAATGACAGTTTTTCCTACATAACTACCTGAACCGTGGCACCGAGGATGACAAAATGTTTATGGTATGTTGTTCTCTAGAGCTTGCATCAACTTAGCTTATAACCAGTCATTTGTGATTTGCACCCCCATGGTAAAAATTGAAAATGCAATGTAATATTGCTTTAATTGCCCCTATCTTCAAATGAGATGTTATGAACTGCACCAAATTTCATGTGTATGATTAACCTGACACCCTCTGGGAGTATGCCAAGTTTTGTGGAATTTCATCCATGGGGGGCTATAAAAGAAATGGATTTATGTGTACATTCAGGACTGTATACCCATCGGCCAGTAGATGGTGGTATTAACCCTCTGGAGTCTAAATCCCCCCCTGGGGATTTCAAAAACTGTTCCAAACATCTCAATCTCTGCTAGTTTTTGTCCTAGAAACATATAAGTGACACCATTAGAAACCTTTAATCAACTAGTTTCCAAATATGTTTTAAAAGAGAATGGTTGCTCTGGGTGCAACAAACATGCAGGAACACACACACACACACACACACACACATAAATACACACACGCATACCTACACACACACGCACCACTACATACACACATGTACATAAAACATTACACAAACACATGCACAAACACGCCCACACGCATGCACACATACACCCTTACACACACACACCTACACACACCTCACACACACACACACACAGAGAGAGATGCACAGTGCACACACACACACACACACACACACACACACACACACACACACACACACACACACACACACACACACACACCGGAGCTGAGAAGTCAGTGTGTGTGTGATGTACTATAGCCTGTGTGTGTGGGTGCGTTTCTGTGTGCCCATCTGTGTGTTTGCATGTGTGTGTATATGTGTGTATGTGCATGTTCTGTGTGTGTTCTCTTTCCTTCTCTCTCTCTCTCTCTCTGTGTCTGTGTTATCTGTGTGTATTCTGTGTGTGTTCTCTCTCTCTCTCTCTCTCTGGGTGTGCCTGTGTGTGTGTGTGTTAGGGATGTAACGATTACCGGTGTGACGGTAAACCATGATAAAAATATTGACGATAACAATTACCGTGTTCATTTGGAATATCATTATTATCACGGTTGATACTACGGTGTGGTAACCGTGTGTTCAATTCCTCCCAGCTTCATCCGAGCCTGCTTTTGACACAAGCTGGTAGGCTACTATGAAACAAAACTTTACCTTACTAATTCTGTTGTCTTATTGATGGATTTAACCACGATTTGGATAAGGCTACGCCTGCTTTTAAAGGGCGCAACATTTTCACCCCAAAATATGCGCTGTAAGTAGCCACTCTGCGTCTTTTTATGAAGGCCTACACGTTCACATTAAATCTATTCCACTAACGTTATCAGGAGAATGCCGTGAAGTTTTATGTTGAGCGCTGGGTTGGACATAACAGATACCAAACTCCAAATCAATTTAAAATGTCCAACCAAGGAAAAAGTGAGCACAATGCCACGGTAAACTACCTACATAGGCTATGGAATTAAGTTCATTTAGCCCTGTTGTGCTCAATGAGGAAATTGTGTGTTCAATTTCCGAAAAAAACTACACAGCCCATTGGCAAACTTTTACATCTTGAGAAAAGGGTAACTATCCCGTTAGCTCACACGTCATGTCTATCATTAATGTAGCCTAGCCTTGTGCTCACCAAAATCATAGAAGTTCACATTGCAAGACACTTATCTTTTCTATGATCCCAGCAATAATTTTGTTGACTTTATTAATTTTTTGAACATTCATGTTATTCAATGAAAACGGATATCCTTGAACTATGGGTGACTAGTACTTTCCTAAAACCGAATGAAGGTTAATATAATTACTTCACGTATCTCTTCTCTTAAAGGGACAGGCACTCAATTAGACCTACACAACACCCCTGTAATGTCATTAAAGATAAGTGTAATAGTTTAGAAATCAATACGAAGTATTCAAATTACTGAATATTTTTAGCTATAAGTAATTATGCAGATCCTAAAATATTATAAACTATTAGCAAAATATAAAAAGTTGATGAATTCAAAATATGCAATAGAACAAGACAAGCCATTTTCTGTGTGTGTGGAGGGTTGAGCAGAGACTACTGCTGAGAATGATCGGTATCCTGCTGAAGGCAATAAGGGTTTGCCTATATTTTTAATGTAATAAACACTGTCACAGTTTTTTGAAACTATTTCAGCTTGTGTACACCTATCAGTGCTTTCTTAACATATTGTACACAATCTTTTTAAACTACCGCGATAATACCGAAAACCGTGATAATTTTGGTCACTATAACCGTGGGGTTAAATTTTCATACCGTTACATCCCTAGTGTGTGTGTGTGTGTGTGTGTGTGTGCGCGCGAGTGTGTGTTTGTGTGCGTGTGTGTGAGTGTGTGCCTCTGTATGTGTGTGTGTGTGTGTGTGTGTGTGTGTGTGTGTGTGTGTGTGCGCACACGCGCGTATGTGAGTGTGTGTATGTGTGTGTGTGTGTGTGTTATCCGATATTGGAGTGACAGTGACGGCAGAGAACACAGTGAACATATACACAGAGACACATAAAACACACACACAAGCAGACACACACTCACACTACACAGAGAAGCACTCATACACAAAAGCAAGCGCACACATGCACACACTCATTTACATACATAAAAGTTGCAGAAGGGATGGAGTAGGCGATGGAAACACAAGCGTGATTGATATTTGCGGAGAGAATGTGCTGGACTGAGCGGCGGTCATATTGTGTATCGCTTTGCGGTACATCTAGTTATTTAAAATAATATAAAATGTCCCAGTCAAACAAAGAACCGCAGGGTGTAGCTGCCTTAAAAGAAGCAACAGAGCCACAGCAAACAGTTAATTCTAACACTGCCCAACCAGTTATACAAACTGAAGACCCTCGTAGAGCCGTTTCTACTCGATTTTTGAATGCTGGAAGGTTCTGACAAAGGTAGCTAAAAAATCTGTCATGAGACAGGATACTAGTAGCGTCTTACAAGACAACATAAGCCAAATGCAGAAAGAATTAACTGATCTTAATAAAGTTTATGAGGCATACAGAAGTATCGACACTCCATCCCATGACCTACGCTGCAAGTTGGACAAAAGTACATCGGTCACTAAGATTGTCACACATAATGCTCATGTTCAAATGCAAGGAACAGATGAAGAGATGATTTGGCCCGATGCAGATTCTGTTTTCGCCTCTTCAACTTCAAGTATTTCACTTTCTGCCCATGAGACTAATTCCAACGCATCATTTGTAAAAAGACAACAGGCTGCTGTTGAGTTTGAATATATTCAGCTGTATTGAGAATCAGCTGTATTGAGAATCATGGCAGAGCAAGAGCGCCGCCAAGACGAGCTCCGAAGACTCGAAGCGGAGGAGAAGCAGATGGCTGCAGACCAAGAAGAAGCTGCGTTGGTTCATCTCTTACAGGAGGAAAAGGAAGAAGTTGAACGCAAGATGGAAAGACAGAAACGAGAGGCGGCCTTCCTGAGGACGCAGCAAGAAGAGAATGCTACCAGAAAACGGTCTGTTGACATCCTAAAAAGAGAGCTTGATCGCTTGGAAGAACTAAAAAGGATAAATGCTGCCAAGGCAAAGCTTCAAATCTTTGACGAAAACATTGACCTAGACCAGGAGCCTGCATTACAACATGTTGAGCTTCCCACAGCTGTGCATGCAGTTAAGCAAGTTAAATCGGTGGACAGGCATTTGCAACCACCACAAGACATGACTGTGGGAAGTGCGTATCCAAGCGACACTGGGAATTTTGTGAGGGTTTTGGCCGAGGCTATATCAGCGAACAGACTACCAGTTCCAGAGCCTTCCATCTTTAATGGCGATCCACTTAAGTTTAACCACTGGAGGTCATCCTTTCAGACCTTAATTGAGAGAAAAAATATTCCCACCTCAGAAAAGGTCTTTTTCCTTCAGAAATACGTCGGTGGGGTAGTCAGAGAGGCTTTAGAGGGTCATTTTTTGCTTGGCTCAGAAGATTCATACAGTGCGGCCTGGGATCTCCTTAATGAAAGATATGGCCAACCATTTGTCATTGCTAAAGCTTTTAGAGACAAATTGCTTTCCTGGCCAAGAATAGCAACTAGAGAGAGTGCCGAACTAAGAAGATTTGTTGATTTCCTACGCAGTTGTGAATATGCTATGACTCACAATGAGAATTTACATGTTCTTAATGACTCAATGGAAAACCAAAAACTTACTGCCAAGCTGCCTGAATGGTTAAGCCTTAGATGGAACCGAAGTGCCACACACTACCTGTTAGAGCATGGAAGATTTCCAACATTTAGTTATTTTGTGACATTCCTTTCAATGGAAGCTAGTATAGCTTGCAATCCAATAACATCTTATCAAGCATTACAATCATGTGAATCTGAAAAGGCAAAGAACAAGAACCAGAATGCTGTGCCTTTCAAGAATCAGAACATTGGTGCCCAGATCTTTACTGTCGACACCAGTGAGAGGAACTCGGACACATGCACGTTTTGTAATATAGCAGGTCACAGCCTACACAAGTGTTATGCATTTCTTGAAAGTCAAGTTGCCGATCGAGTCAAATTCATCCAGACTCATAAACTCTGCTTTGGTTGCTTAAATCCTGGCCACCAATCAAAGAACTGTAGGAGACGGATGACTTGTGATATCTGCTCAAGGCGTCACCCTACATGCCTACACGAAGAGCGCTCAACTCAAGAATCTAATCGAGGACAATCCGAGGTAATAAACCAGTCAGAAAAAGCCATATTCAATGCCACACAACATTACCACAAGTACATCTAATAGAATTGTTAAAGATGGCAATAGTACTATCCAGACTTCAACAATAGTACCTGTCTATGTGTCAAGTGACTCGGGCAAGGAAGTTCTGGTGTATGCCCTTCTAGATTCACAAAGTGATTCGTCCTTCATTATAGAAGAAGTGGCTGACGCTTTAGATGCAGAAACTGAACAGATGAAGCTGAAACTGTCCACTATGTCATCGACAGGCACAATTGTGTCCAGCAAAAGGCTCAAGGGCTTAAGGATAAGAGGGCTGTTTTCCTCCAAAAGGATCACAGTGCCAACAGTTTACACAAGGGAATTCATTCCTGCTACGAGATCGCATATTCCCATTCCAGAAACTGCTAAAGCGTGGCCACATTTAGAACATCTTGCAGAAGACATTTCTCCATTAAAGGATTGTGAAATTGGCCTGTTGATTGGGTATAATTGCCCACAAGCTCTTATGCCAAGGGAAGTTGTGTGTGGAGAAGAAAACCAACCGTTCGCACAAAAAACTGACCTAGGATGGAGTATAGTAAGCTATTGCGACCCTATGGAACACCATGGTGATGCAATCGGTGTAAGTCATCGCATCTTCGTAAGACAAGTAACTCCCAAACACAACTCGCCAATCCAGCTCAAAGGTGAAGTTCACTTTGTCTTTAGAACTCGGATCAAGGAAATGATCACCCCTGATGATGTCATGAAGGTGCTTGAATCTGATTTCAGCGAGCAAGCAGGAGAAGATGCAACACTTTCTCAGGAAGATCTTCAATTTCTGACTAAGCTGAAAGATGGAATAAAACACAAGCCAGATGGTCATCTTGAAATGCCTCTACCTTTTAAGCAAGATGGACCAAGACTACCCAACAACAAGTCCTGTGCTGTTCAACGTTTGATGTGTTTGGGAAGAAGACTCAAAAGGGATCAGAAATACCGTTCAGACTACTTTAACTTCATGGAAGACCTTATCAACCGTGGCGATGCAGAACAAGTTCCAGAAGAACAGGTCAGCAGTAATCCCGTTTGGTATATTCCCCATCATGGGGTTTATCACCCTCAAAAGCCTGGGAAGATACGTGTCGTCTTCGATTGTTCAGCACGGTTTCAGGACACATCCTTAAATGACCACCTCCTCACTGGACCAGAGCTCACAAACACCTTGCTGGGAGTTCTCTGTAGGTTTCGCAAAGGCCCAGTCGCCATAACATGTGATGTGGAACAAATGTTTCATCAATTCCATGTAAGGCCCCAAGACCAAGACTATCTGAGGTTTTTATGGTGGAAGAATCGTGATCTTAAGTCACCACCATCAATTTTTCGAATGAAGGTTCACCTATTCGGGGCAGCATCTTCACCTGGCTGTGCCAACTTTGGGTTTCAACATCTAGCTGCCAAAGGTCAAGGTCAGTTTAACCAAAACACTGTTACATTCATCCAGAGAAACTTTTATGTTGACGATGGGCTTGCGAGTGTGACCTCTGATGCTGAAGCAATCCAGCTTATCAAGGAAGCAAGACAACTCTGTATGATGGGCAAGCTTCATTTACATAAGTTCATTTCTAACAGCAAGGAGGTTTTGAGATCAATTCCAGAGGAAGAGTGCGCTCCAAGCATCAAAGATCTGGACATGACCTTTGGAGAACCATTCATGGAACGAGTTCTCGGCGTCCAATGGTGTGTATCCTCTGATGACTTCCAATTCAGAATTATTGTCAAGGAACGTCCAATGACTAGAAGGGGAGTGTTGGGTACGGTCGCTTCCATCTATGACCCGTTGGGTTTTGTAGCACCCTTTATCCTTCGTGGGAAACAGATCCTACAACACCTCTGTCGAGACAAGGTTGGTTGGGATGAGCCACTCCCAGAAGAGTGTGGAATACAGTGGGAGTTGTGGCTACAAGATCTCCCAAACTTATCCAGTGTAAGGATCAGAAGGTGCTATGTGCCAGCGAAATTCACAGACGTTAAGCAGTATGAGTTCCATCATTTCTCAGATGCTAGCAGCACAGGTTATGGGGAATGCACTTATCTCAGAGTAATCAGTGCCTGTGGAGATGTCTATTGTTCATTGGTCATGGGGAAAGCGCGTGTTGCCCCTACTAAGGTAACTACAATACCCCGGCTTGAATTATCTGCAGCAGTGGTGGCAGCAAGGACAAGTGTCATGCTTAGAAATGAGCTGGAAATAGAAGGGCTTCAAGAATATTTCTGGACTGACTCAAAGGTTGTTCTTGGATATATAAATAATGATGCCAGGCGTTTCCAGGTGTTTGTGGCAAACAGAATCCAAAGAATCAAGTCTCTTACAGATTCCATGAAATGGCACTTTGTACGCTCGGAAGACAACCCTGCAGATCATGCATCAAGAGGCCTAACTGTAGATCAGCTGATGTCTTCCAATTGGTTCACAGGTCCAGATTTTCTATGGAAGGAGCAGCTACTCATTGGAGATGTTAGGGTGGGAGAGGTCAATGATGAGGATCCTGAGCTGAGAAAAATCCAAGTGTTGAGTACTGAAGTAAAGGAAGAGAGGACATTGTTAAGTCATCTGACTAAGTTTTCTGACTGGAGAAGGGTCGTCAAGGCGATTGCTTGTCTCAAGCGTTATGCCAAGCAGGTAAAGGGTGTTAGCCCAAGAGTAAATGGAGCTACAAGCATCAAAGAAAGACAAGAAACTGAACTTTTCATAAACAAATTGGCTCAAATGGAAGCATTCAGTGGTGAAATCAAAAGCGTAAAGCAATCCAACGAAGTAAAATCCAGAGATAAGGCAAATAAATTGTACAAACTCAGCCCATTTGTAGATGAAGATGGTGTGCTTAGGGTTGGAGGGCGGTTGACAAGATCTGTTCTTCATCCACACATCAAACATCCTGCCATAATGCCACGGTCAAGTCATGTGTCGTCCTTACTCATCAAGCACTACCACGAGAAGGTGCACCACCAAGGAAGAGGATTAACTGTAAATGAATTACGTTCCAACGGAATTTGGATCATAGGGTGCAGCAGTGCAGTTTCCTCCCACATCTACAAGTGTTTGATCTGTAGAAGGTACAGAAGGCCCACACAAGATCCCAAGATGGCAGATTTACCACCAGAAAGAATGGAAGTGACATCCCCATTCACTTATTGCGGCTTAGATTGCTTCGGACCATTTTATGTGAAGGAAGGGAGAAAGGAACTGAAAAGGTACGGCCTGCTCTTCACTTGTATGTGTTCTAGAGCCATACATATTGAAATGCTGGAGGACCTTACTACAGATGCGTTCATTAATGCATTGCGAGCATTTATTGCAATTCGTGGAAAGGTTCGGCAGTTGAGATGTGATCAAGGTACCAACTTTGTAGGCGCTCAAAGAGAGTTCATGAAGGCAATGGAAGACCTCAATCAGGAACAGTTGAAGGAACATGGATGTGAGTTCAAAATGAACATTCCATCATCAAGCCATATGGGAGGTGTCTGGGAAAGGCAGATTAGAACGATCAGAAGTGTTCTAACAGCAATCCTTGATCAGGCTGGTAAAAGACTTGACAGTGCCTCACTAAGAACCTTTCTCTATGAAGTAATGGCTATTATAAATAGTAGACCTCTGACAACCGAGCATTTACATGATCCATTGAGTCTTGAACCTCTTACTCCAAATCACTTCCTTACAATGAAATCCAGTATTACAGCACCCCCTCCTGGGCAGTTTGTGAGTCAGGATCTGTACCTACGCAAGAAATGGCGACAGGTGCAGTTCTTGGCGAATGAATTTTGGACTAGATGGAAGAAGGAGTATTTACTTAATCTCCAACTAAGACAAGTATGGCAAAAGGATAAAAGAAACACAAGGGTCAATGACATTGTCATCCTAAAAGAGGATGGTACTCCACGCAATAAATGGAGATTGGCAAGGGTAGTAGAGGTATATCCTAGTACTGATGGCAGAGTCAGAAAGGTGAAATTGCTCATGAATGACTCCACCTTAGACGAGCAAGGGAAGCGCACCTCTAAGCATGTTTATCTTGAGAGACCTGTGCAAAAGATCATTTTATTGCTTGAGGCTGAATGAAAGTCATGGGTTCCTTTGCAACCATAACTTAAGGTCAATTCAGGGTAAAATGTGAGTACAATGTCTAAAATGAATTAGGTGAAATCACTGTTATGATTTGGTGGGAGTGTAACTGCCAAGGTTGATTTTGTTTTGTATGATTTTGGTTATTGTTGTTATGATTTGCGATATTATGTTGTGTATATTTTGATTTACCTTTTGTGTGTGTTGCATCACCTGACAGGCCTAAAGGTCAATTTAGTACATGTTCCACACGGACATTTGAAAGTGTTGCACAGCTCACCTGGACGGCCGAGTGCTGTGCGTGTGATAACCGGTGATAACTCGTGGTCATGTCGGCATTCCACGTAGTTTAAGGGGGTATTCACACCTGCCTTGTTTAGTTCGATTAAAACGAACTCAAGTTCGTTTCTTGCTTGGTTCGGACCTTTTTAACTGGTGTGAATACAATCACTCGAACTCTAGTGCGGACCAAACAAGCGGACCGAGACCCAGCTGAGGAGGTGGTCTCAGAGCGGTTCCTATCGAACCCTGGTGCGGTTCGTTTATGGTGTGAAAGCAGACCGACCTCGATCCGACCCAGTTACAGAAATCTACCTTTTTTGGATTTGACGAGCTCCCGTAGTTTTTGCGCATTATGGGAAATGTAGGATAGCTCCGTGACGCACAACAGCTGTAAGCAGCAGTGGGCTAACGCTTTTTTGCCAACAATAATTTGATTTTGCATCTCCTACCCGTTCCGTCTTCCGTAGGCCTGCTGTTAGCATGTTGGACACACATGAGAGCTCTTCTCAGCTGTTTTGTTGCACGTCTTCGTCGTTGCAAAATTACGAGCATGATATTGTTAAACTTGCATCAAACGGTCTTGACGCTCAAGCACTTCTGCAAAGCTGTAACTGTATAAACTATATTGCTAGGATGATAACGAGTACAGTACGCAAACATAGATTTACGTGGGCCAACTTTGACTTTGGCTTCCTATTCTTCACCCCACCTACACGTTTACCAGCCAATGGTTGAACGACCTTAGCACATGTGCTTTTGTTTATAAATTCTGGTCCGGTTGCAATTAATCACGGTGTGAAAGCGAACCGCACTAAAAAATAAAAAAATTTAAAAAAATTGGTCCGGACCAAATAAGTGAACTAACGGACCTTCCTGGTGTGAATACGCCCTAAGACTTTTTCACACTGGACCTTTTAAGCTTTTTATATCGCAAGACTGTGGGGTTTTTTGTTTCTCATTCCCTCATGGTGTGTGCAGCCAGCGAGGTATGTGGACTTAATTGCTAAATGTTGATATGTGATTTGAGTGTTTTATATTACCTTTTAACTGAGTGCATGTATTGTGTTTATTACTGAACTCTTAACAGTTCGACGGTGGACGAAGATTAGAATAAAGAAAGAAAAATAAACCACCCGTAACTGAGAACTAAGGCTTTGCGTATTTCCTGAGGGAGTGACAGGTGGCACCAAACATTTGCTTGCATTAACATTCATTTAATGAGAATCACTCAACACATAACCAGTCATTTCTACAAAGCAATCTTAGATGGCAACATTAAGATTAAAATTAAACATACCTTAAAACACAAAGAGAACGGACAAGGCAAGGTTCAGGTGTTGCACACTGGCATTCAACATTTCTTCTTCTCTGCCAGCTATATAGCACCTGTCCCCCATTCCCATACCTCCCTCCCAGGGTGCCATCTACAGGCCTGGAGACCCCGTCCCAGATATTTTACCCGACAGCGAACTGGATGTGTGCAATGTATACCATGTCAAACTAAAACATGCAAGCATTTTAATTGAAAATATTACTCATGAGAATTAAAAATCATTACTGCAGAAAGACACAAAATGTTTCCTTTCTGGACCCCCAACAAAGGCACAACACTCAGGGCGTATTCACACCAGGAAGGTCCGTTAGTTCACTTATTTGGTCCGGACCAATTTTTTTTTCTTTTTTTCTTTTTTAGTGCGGTTCGCTTTCACACCGTGATTAATTGCAACCGGACCAGAATTTATAAACAAAAGCACATGTGCTAAGGTCGTTCAGCCATTGGCTGGTAAACGTGTAGGTGGGGTGAAGAATAGGAAGCCAAAGTCAAAGTTGGCCCACGTAAATACTATGTTTGCGTACTGTACTCGTTATTATCCTAGCAATATAGTTTATACAGTTACAGCTTTGCAGAAGTGCTTGAGCGTCAAGACCGTTTGATGCAAGTTTAACAATATGATGCTCGTAATTTGGCAACGACGAAGACGTGCAACAAAACAGCTGAGAAGAGCTCTCATGTGTGTCCAACATGCTAACAGCAGGCCTACGGAAGACGGAACGGGTAGGAGATGCAAAATCAAATTATTGTTGGCAAAAAAGCGTTAGCCCACTGCTGCTTACAGCTGTTGTGCATCACGGAGCTATCCTACATTTCCCATAATGTGCAAAAACTACGGGAGCTTGTCAAATCCAAAAAAGGTAGATTTCTGTAACTGGGTCGGATCGAGGTCGGTCTGCTTTCACACCATAAACGAACCGCCCCAGGGTTCGATAGGAACCGCTCCGAGACCACCTCCTCAGCTGGGTCTCGGTCCGCTTGTTTGGTCCGCACTAGAGTTCGAGTGATTGTATTCACACCAGTCAAAAAGGTCCGAACCAAGCAAGAAACGAACTTGAGTTCGTTTTAATCAAACTAAACAAGGCAGGTGTGAATACCCCCTCAGGCTGTATACAAGAAGGGGCAAAGTAGATTATATTTCTTGAGGAAGCTCAGGTCATTCAATGTGCAGTAAAATGTTGAATATGTTTTATCAGAGTGTTGTTGCTAGTGCAATTTTCTTTTCTGCCATCTGTTGGGGATGCAGTATAACAGCCAGGGAAACTAAAAGACTGAATAAGATCATTAGGAAGGCTGGCTTTGTGTTGGGGTCAGCCCTAGATTCCCTGGAGTTGGTGGTGGAGAGAAGGATGCTGCACAAACCTTTAAATATATTGGACAATACCTCACATCCACTACACGATTTACTGGTCAAGCAAAAACGTGTTTTTAGTTGGAGGCTACACCAACTAAAGCCTACCTTACATTGCCAGACTTTGCAAAGATTTGGAAAAGATTTTTGAAAAACTACAGTCTCAGACCCTCTCACATCTAAAGACAATTCATTGAGGTTTTAGTCACAGTCTAGTCACAGGCCAGTCTCAGATTAGGATTTTGCAAAGACTGTGGGTCACTATTTACAAGACTGCTGCTAGATTCCTTCAAATTATTTCCATCGTGCAATAGGCTACACGTCATCATTCACAGGAAATCACATGATAGCCTACTCATATCAAAGTAATTTTTTCGCGTTTCTGCAGCATTGTTTGATGTGTGACATCACTAACAGATATAGAGCTGTTCTGTCACGTAGAACAACCGACTAATAAATTATAAGAAATGAAATAACAAATAATCATAAAGGCTACAGCTGTCGCCTATTTTGCCCCTTCCTGTTTCATGTTCGCGCAAGGACTACTGCAATTCCCTGTTAGCTGGCCTACCTGCTTGCGTATTAAGACCACTACAGTTGATTCAGAATGCTGCAGCACGACTGGTCTTCAATCAGCCAAAGAGGACGCATGTAACCCCTCTCCTAGTTACTCTCCACTGGCTCCCTATAGTAGCCAGAATTAAATTTAAATCTCTCACTCTGGCCTATAGGACACTGACTGGATCTGCTCCTAGCTACTTCAGTTCTTTGATCAAGATGTACATTCCCAACCGCCCATTGCGATCTTCTGAGGAGCGTCTGTTATGTCGACAAACCATTCATGCTAGGTCAAACTGTAGATCCTATTCTTCAGTGGTTCCGTGTTGGTGGAATGAGTTGCCCAGTGCTCTCCGTTCCAGCAACAGTTTTGGATCTTTCAAGAGGGGTCTTAAGGCATATTTGTTTAATATGCACTTAGTCTTTTGAGCGTTTGTTATGTGTTATGGTTTGTATAATAGTATTGTTTTATTATAATTTGTCCATTGTTAGAATTTGACATTTATTCTGCTATTGTCCTTAAATTTAGCCATACCATACTATAGTTATTGTTATTATATAATTAACTGAGTGACTTATTTGATTGCAATTCTCATTTCATTGTTTTATTTCTCATTAGGTTAGTGCTTAATTGATTGTTTATTGATACAGTACTATTGCTATTCTCCCTTTTTGTAATTGTTCACTGTTATTTAATTTGTATTGTTATTTATTTGTATGTCGCTTTGGACAAAGGCGTCTGCTAAATAACCATAACCATAACCATAACCATAACCATACTATTGGTTTTTTTTTTTTTTTTTTTTTTTTTTTTTTTTTTAAAGGTTATTTTTTGGGCTTTTTATGCCTTTAATTGGACAGGACAGTAGAGAGAATGACAGGAAGCGAGTGGGAGAGAGAGCTGGGGTGGGATCCGGAAAGGACCACGGGGTGGGAATCGAACCCGGGTCGCCGGCGTGCGGTGCAGGTGCCCCAGCCAGTTGCGCCACGGCTGGGGCCATACTATTGGTTTTTAATGTTCACGTCACTATTTGCATGAGCCACGACTGAAAAGACTTCCGATAATATCAAACATGTTTGATATTGTCGTAACGGCAAAACTAGAAAAAGACTGCCTCCGACGGACTTAAAACCGCTAAGATTGGCACCTTACACTAAACGATTTAGATGACGGGAGCGCGCTGCGATTTCAGTAGGCCTACAACTCCCAAATTTCCGATTTTGGAAATTTAGTCGCCGACTGTTAAAACAGACCAAAATCGTGCAATGTAAGCCAGCCTTAAGCTGTAAGAAAGACAGATACAGAAAGACTCTTTTACCCACTGCAGTAGTACTTTATAATGATTCCCCTGAGCAGAGTGAAAGGAATAACATTTTAATAATTTAATTTATGTATGTTTGTATGTATATGTTGGATGTTGTGTTTGTGTATAGCTGCTGTAACACTGTAATTTCCCCTTGGGGATTAATAAAGTATACATATCTATCTGTCTATCTATCTATCTATCTATATATCTATCTATCTATGTATATTAACTTCCATCCAACTTAGAAAAAGGTCTGAACAGAGCTAATGTGTTGTACTGTAAATCTGATTCTTCCATTCTTCCATTCTTCCATTTCTCCATTTGACTTTATTAGATTTTAAATTTGAGATGTTAACAGCTGCAAAAAAAATAAGCTTTATGCATATGCCTGCACATACAGTAGGCCCTACAGTAATTTCCTATGTATTAGCCACATTGTGGATAAGCCGCAGGACAGTGTTTTAGGAAAGTTGAAACAACCAAATGAATACCATATTAATTGCCCCCTGTGCACTAACTTCATAGCTGAAGACATTTTGCAAAATCAATGTATAAGACACAGCTATTTGTTGGGAAATTACGGCAATGGGAATTTTGAGCTACTAGGAAATACTAACCTTCAAATAAATCCAATTAGAAACTAATTTCTTAGAAGAATTAGCCTATTGCTCCAATTGTGATGGCCAAGTTGTTGCAGGTTTTTTTGTCAGTAGTGGTTCTCAGGTTGCTTTTGAGGCATGAGGTGGTCCATATGTTACAATCAGTTGAAAATGTTTGATCTAGGATATAATGTGCCTAAACTGGATGGACGTTTATTAGCATAAATGTGCAATCTGTTTCAGCTCTCTGAGCTGCTTTATGTGTCCCTTTGACCTTTACGTTTGCCAAGTTCCTGTTGTGTTTTCCAGGCACTCCTCTGACCAAAGGGGGCACAGAGGACATCTGGAACTGGTCTGTGTATAAGACCCAGCTGCCCGTCACCTGTGGGGACAAAGATGGGACCTTACACAAAGACAAACTAGCCAAAGGTGAGGCATCCTCTCTGAAGTGCCCTGAAAGTTACAGTTTGTAACTCCAACTACAGGAGCTCACTTGCATTTATCAATCATCATCTATCTACAGTATCAGCTCGACCTAGATACAGCCCTCCAGAGCACGTAGCTGGAAAGGTGCTTAAGCCATGGCAGAATGCGTGCAAGAGTTGTATACCTAAGAAACGCTTACATTCTGGGATTGCTCCTCCCAAAATGCAGAGTGAAATGTGTGTAGCTACGCGCTTTTTTTTTTAGCTTACACACCCTTACATGCATGGGAGAATTCCCCCCTCAGTTATTCAGCTGACGCTTTTATCCACAGCGACTTTTAAAAAGGAACAGTCAAGGTACAGTACAACTACGACATGTTGGTTCAGCAATAAGTACCACTAGCAAAAAATAAATAACCATACATACTATATGAAGAAGAAAAGGGAAAGTCAGGTTAGAGAAGGAGGTTACTCTACTCTAAATGCTAGATTAAGCATGTCCATTTGTTAGTAGTGCTAGGAAAGAGGTACTCTCGGAAGAGTTGGGTCTTCAGGGAGGTTTTTTTTTTTTTTTGTGAATATATTTTTTATTGCTTTCACATAAACAAGACAAAACAAATTACACACCAAATGGCAATGCATAATGCAAAACGTAGCTGAAACAAAAACACACGCACACAAAAGTCTTCAGGGAGTTTTTGAAAATAGAGAGGGACGCCCCTGGTAGGAATTTGTAACACGTTTCACCATCGGGAAACTACATAATATGAGAAAAGTTTGGATTGTTGTGAACGTACAGGCAGCAGGGCCAGGTGATGTTCATTATCTGGAGGTACCATATGCCTTCATGAGAGCATTCAAATAAATGCTGAAGACTACTTTGTAGACAAGCATTAGCATCTAATTTTAATTTAATGCGGGCGG
Organism: Sardina pilchardus; assembly: GCF_963854185.1. Taxonomy (NCBI): domain Eukaryota; kingdom Metazoa; phylum Chordata; class Actinopteri; order Clupeiformes; family Clupeidae; genus Sardina; species Sardina pilchardus. The sequence goes on along the minus strand of NC_084999.1, from coordinate 19,161,729 downwards.
CTTCTACAGATAAAGTGGAGCAGTGGGGTAACGTGCCGTATTGGGTCGATTGAAGACCAGGCACACAGCTGTGTTCTGGATCATCTGAAAGGGTCTGTTTGTGTCTGTTTGTACGGCAGGAGAGAAGTGTTTTTTTCATCAGGGTCAATGGTACACACCTCCTGAGTTTGAGAAGCTGGGAGGCAAGGAGAGGAACAAGAACTGGAAGATCAGCATCCGCTGTGGCCAAACAACCCTGCAAAAGCTGATACAGGTGACAGAAAACTGGTGTGTGTGTGTGTGTGTGTGTGTGTGTGTGTGTGTGTGTGTGTGTGTGTGTGTGTGTGTGTGTGTGTGTGTGTGTGTGTGTGTGTGTGTGTGTGTGTGTGTGTGTGTGTGTTATGGGGACAGGTGAGAAGAGTTTATTTTATGTGTGTTCAGTTCAGTTCTATTTTACTTATTTGAGTTCTTGCAGGGAAATCACTTAATGCCTCCACCTAGATCTGCATCCAGAGCTACTCGTGACAAAGGACAGGTAAAGTAACTCATAGCTCATAACTTAGCTCAGTGTGTTAAAGGTATATGTGCACCCACCGATTGTCTAGTTAGTTACCCATGTAAGTGGTAAATGGACTGCATTTGTATAGTGCTTTTCCGCTCCTCTGAGCATTCAAAGCACTTTACAATGTCATACAGTATCTCACATTCACCCATTCACACATCAATGGCTAAGGCTACGCAAAGGGCTCTGTGCAGCTATGCCGTCAATTTGACACAGAAGCATAAATTAGGCTTAAAAGTGACTCTGTCTCACTCTGTCTCACACATACACACACACACACACACACACACACACACACACACACACCACTTTTGGTACTATGTTTTTAGGTGTGGTGACTAATGTGGTATTTTCGAGGCATTTCAGGCATTTTCAGCCGTTGGACTTGACTCTACTGTGTGTTCTGTGCTCCGCTAAGGGACAGAGAGAAGAGGAGAAAGTAGAGGCAGATGAGACAGATGCTGGAGGGGCTATGGAGGGATGCAGTTACCATGACAACAAGGACTTGGTCACGTCCATGTTTGAAGGATATGCTTTTCCTGTTCAGTGTGGGCCTATCACTGGAAGACTGCAGAAAGACCGCTTCGTATCTAGTGAGTGTTTGTGTGTGAGTGTGAGTGTGTGTGTGTGTGTGTGTGTGAGAGAGAGATAGAGAGAAAGACAATGCGATAAAGAGAGAGAGATTATGTGTAATGTATACACTGAGATCGATAACTTTCCCTCTTGCCATAACAGAAAATGGCGTTGACTGACCTCAGAATGATCCCTGTTGACCTTTGACTTTTACAGGAAGCAAAGGAAAGTGCATCCGTACAAAGGAGGACTGGCTGACCCCTGAAGAGTTTGTCATGCTGAACCCTGACTTGAAAGAAGGAATGTGGAAGAGAGACATCATCTGTAGAGGGTTGCCTCTCGGCTACCTTTTACAGGTGCAAAAAGAGAGATAAAGACCATGTCAATTGTCAGCGTTTATCTCCAATGTCGGTAGCCTGGTTGTAAACCAAACCCTGGAATCTTTCAGATTAAGGGTCTGGCCACGAGTAATGAAAATGGCTCAACTCGAGGGGCGGCACCAAGAATGCATTTGAAACTCTAACTGCACGCAGTTGGATAACGCTTCGACCAATCACAACAATTCACGGTGTGACGTATCTAGTGCATGCAATGTTTTCTATATGATTCCGGACGTCGCAGCACTGTCGCCATCAGTTCAGCTCGCCTTTGTCCCGCCTTCGCCAATTGGATTTGTTAGCTCCGATGTTGGTGCAAAATGTAATGTGTATCATTGCTTGTGACCAAAGTATCCTTCAGACACAATTCAAATTGTGTCTCGCGAGAACTCTGGATTTCCAGGGTACAATGTCAGAGATAGAGAAACAAACCAGAGGTGAATCATCCCCACCAAATATTTAGGCTGAAAAGCAGACGCAAAAAGTCATGGTTACCCAAACACCAAAAGCTATGGAATATAGTAGGGAATCTAGGGATAGATGTGCATTGGGTAGCTTGATGCATTTAACAAAAGTATTTAAAACGTCAAAACACTGAAACAGCAGGATAAACTCCTATTGTTAAGTGCATTTGTGAACATGACAAGATGTCTGTAATGAACGATGACCAAGAAACTGATAATTATATACCTGTGTTATGTGTTTGTGTGTGTGTCTGTGTGTGCTCGTGAGTGGGTGTGCTTGTATGTGTGTATTTGCATGTGTGTGTGGTGTGTGTGTGTGTGTGTGTGTGTGTGTGTGTGTGTGTGTGTGTGTGTGTGTGTGTGTGTGTGTGTGTGTGTGTATGTGTGTTTATGTGTGTGTGTACGTGTGCACGTGTGTGTGTGTGTGTGTGTAGTGCAAGATCCTGCAGGCGCATTCTCTGCTGTGTAAGTGTTCTAAGTGCGGACCCACCAAGTCAGGCCTGGTAAGATCTCATTCGCTCTAACCTTTTTTTATTTCTATCCGAGTTAGACAAATGCATGCTGTTTCTTCATGCAGTCGCACTGACAAATGTCAAGGGGTCAACAACATTATTATACTATGGTATGGACACAGTCAGCGGCTACCTTTTTAGATTAAAGGGATATTCCACCATTTGGGGAATTAAGCTAATTTTCCACCTCTCCTCGAGCATCATCCAGCCGTTCTGTTGAGTCTGGCGATACAACTTGTAGCTCCAGCCTAGCATAGATTATTGAATCGGTTTAGACCATTAGCATCTCGCCTGCTAGCATCATGCTTAAAAGTGACTATCCGGTAATTTTCCCATTTAAAACTTGTCTCTTCTCAAGTTAGAAAGTGCAATAAGACAAACTGAAAATGAAACCTGGCGATTTTCTAGGCTGATTTGACATGGAACTACACTCTCATTCTGGCATAAGGATCAAGGAAAGTTGCAAACTACTTCTGCTTGTTGCCTATGGGGACTATTTTCAGGTGCTGTGTATGATGCCTATGAAGGCAAAGCTGCTAGGTTATTGTGGCCTCTAGTTCGTCCATCCTACTTCCAATACAGGGTGTTGTGCATGCAAGTTAGAAAAAAGAGTGGCGCACGACCTGTCGGACTGAAATTCTCTGTGCACCAGTGGGATCGACATCATTTTAACGTCACACGGCTGTGTCCAGTGACCACTGCGAGTATACTGGACCTTTAACCTCCGGCTGGATTTGGTCATTATTCTACAGATGGATGAACTGGTGCCTTGTGTGTGTTTATTTTTTGCATGCAACAGGAAGACCAGAGAAATGATGACTACTGCTTCATCTGTGGAGAGAGAGGAAAGCTGTTGTTATGTGATGGGTGTCCCAGATCCTTCCACAGAGAAGGATCCTGTCACTTACCCAATCCACCACCTACTCCAGGGTGTGTGTGTGGGGCAGGGCATCTATCGCTTACCCACTCATACACCATGATTGGATGAGAGACAAAATAGATAAGATGATAAGATGAACAGAGATAGAGAGAGCGAGAGAGAGGATAGAATAGGGAGAAACTTATATCTAAGGAACTATATTATATGTATACTGCTAGGACAGCTGTCTAATACAGTATGTTGCCAGATTTTTTTTGTAGTTCTTTGCAGATGCTTTTGTCTAAAGCGACTTACAGTGATATTATAAATATTACATTAATATTAGAATGAACAGTTTAATGTTATTGTGTTTCACTATTAAAGTCATATAGCCTAAATAAAAAAAAGCACACATAATATTAGTAATAGACTGAATAGAATTTAATTTAACTTAGATTATTATTATTATTATTTCTTCAGCTATGAGGTTAATTACATGGGGGCAGTTCATATGGTATCAGTATGGTTTTGTTTCTTCTAACTTGCAAAACAGTGTCCTGCAGCTTATGCACAATGAGGCTAATACACAGGAAATGACTGTAGCTGTTGTAGTGTTCATGCACTGTAAGTTGCTTTGGACTAGTGTCTACCAAATATGACCTTAACCATATGTGTGTTTTTGTGTGTGTGCCACACAGAGATGTTTGGCTGTGTACATTCTGTGTTTGCAAGAGGAGTCAGGAATGGTGTAATCTTGATCACATGACCCAACAACAGATTCTAAATAGCATATTCTTGGACTATAAACTGGTGAGCAGGAACTTTTTTCCCTTGTTCGAACATTGGTCGAGTTAGCGCTATCAACCAAATGGCTAAGTGCAGGCACTAATATAACCAACAATGTATCTCATAAATCCCACTAATAATGCCCGGAATGGTGTTCCGTTGAATGGTGCACAGGTGGCCTGTTGATTTGAATGGTGAATGGTGAACAGGTGGCCTGTTGATTTGGTGCGTTTTAAACGGCATTAAAAATGGTTACAGTTAACCCCAAAGTACCTAACACTTAATGGCTTCTCCCTCTGCTGCTACCGCTGCTGCTGTGTTGACGTCACTCATACGTCGACCTGATTTTCATTATGTTGTTAAGTATGAAGCTGAAGGACTGGGCAACTGAGGCAAGGTTATCAGAGAAAGTTGGTTGCTCATCAATCATGACTCCTATGCAGAGTTGGACAACCCCGGTTCAGAAAGTAAAAGTCCTGCCAAGTATTGATCCAACCATTTAGTAAACCAGCTCATCCTAATTAGCAGCCAGGTAGATCAGATAATTAGTGATATCACCTGTGTTAAGTGCATAGGTAGAAATAATACATCGCAGGACTTTTACTTTCTGGACCCAGGATGTCTGCCTCTGCTCCTACATTTCTCACTACCTTGGTAGGGGCAAGAGATAGAGAGTAAATTTCAATGGTAATGTCATGGTGTATATTTGGTTTGACTTGGAGAACCAGCAGGTCAGTCTTGATGTGATGTGTGCTTTCATCAATGAAGATATGTCTGAGAGATGCAGAGATGCAGTATGTTGCCATACTCGTTAGAGCAGTATGTCATCTGCATAGCAGTGATATTAGAAGCCATGGAAGTGGATAATCAGACCCAGCGAGGTGGTCTTATTCAAAAGAAGGGGCCCCAGCATCGAGCCCTGGGGCACCCCTTAAGCCTACCTTACATTGCCAGACTTTGCAAAGATTTGGAAAAGATTTTTGAAAAACTACAGTCTCAGACCCTCTCACATCTAAAGACAATTCATTGAGGTTTTAGTCACAGTCTAGTCACAGGCCAGTCTCAGATTAGGATTTTGCAAAGACTGTGGGTCACTATTTACAAGACTGCTGCTAGATTCCTTCAAATTATTTCCATCGTGCAATAGGCTACACGTCATCATTCACAGGAAATCACATGATAGCCTACTCATATCAAAGTATTTTTTTCGCGTTTCTGCAGCATTGTTTGATGTGTGACATCACTAACATATATAGAGCTGTTCTGTCACGTAGAACAACCGACTAATAAATTATAAGAAATGAAATAACAAATAATCATAAAGGCTACAGCTGTCGCCTATTTTGCCCCTTCCTGTTTCATGTTCGCGCAAGGTTACTATTGGTTTTTAATGTTCACGTCACTATTTGCATGAGCCACGACTGAAAAGACTTCCGATAATGTTCCGACTTCCGAACATGTTTGATATTGTCGTAACGGCAAAACTAGAAAAAGACTGCCTCCGACGGACTTAAAACCGCTAAGATTGGCACCTTACACTAAACGATTTAGATGACGGGAGCGCGCTGCGATTTCAGTACAACTCCCAAGATTTCCGCCCGATTTTGGAAATTTAGTCGCCGACTGTTAAAACAGACCAAAATCGTGCAATGTAAGCCAGCCTTTAGGTGAGGTAGTGAGATGTGGACAACTGTCCAAACCAGGACACGTTAAACAAGCTCACTGTGATGTAGGATTCAAACCAAGAAAGCCAGAGATGCCTGTCATGTTTGAGAGTATGGAGAGAAGGATTTGGTGGTTAACTGTATTGAAGGCAGCTGATAAGTCAAGTAGGATGGCCTAGGACCGAGCTGTCACTTTGGCTTTGTTTTAGGATTCTGTCATATTTAACTGCTGTGTCAGCTGAGTTGCTGCTCAGAGAGAGAGAGAGAGACTGCAACATGTCACATTGTTGGTGGTGCCCTTTGGGTTTCTTGGTGCTTTAAGCCCCCAACGTTGTCTTTGAGCAGCAATGCCTGGAAGGCGCTAGGCATGGGTTAAGGTTAGGGTTAGGATTAGGTGCCTTTAAGGGTGGAATTTGAGGGGAAAATTGCACTTCACTTGCTCCCTAAAGTAATGGGACACCCTAACCCTACATGGGAATGCGCAAAATCTAGGGTTTAGAACAAAGATCTAGGGGAAGATGAGAATTGGCACAGGCAGAATCAATCTCACTCTTGGTTGCATGATACCCTTTGGTCAGGTCAGAGCTGCTAAGGGAAAATGGCTCAAATCCAAACTAGCTGAGAATCTAAAGCTACCAGACACTCCTATCCTCCTTTTCAGCCAGCATCGCTGCAACAAAGAGAGCTTTTTATAATGACACAACAGTGTCACTGACACCTGGAAACTTTTCGCTAAAATCACTACTCAACCCTTCGCCTACTTCTCCCACCAGCCTTACTGCTGACACCTTTCATTTTCATGGACAAAGTGCAATCAGCTGCCAATTCACTGGCACACTTGCTCTCAATCTGGCTTCTTCACCTAAGGGTGTTCAATGGTGTTTAAAGCCCCCAATGTCGCCTTCCAGGCAGCACTGCCACTGTAGACTTAGGGCCTGTCCCAATTCTCATCTTCCCCTAGATCTTTGCCCTAAACCCTAGATTTTGTGCGTTCCCGTGTAGAGTTAGGGTGTCCCGTTACTTTAGGGAGCAAGTGAAGTGCAATTTTCCTCTCAAAATCCACCTTAACATTATAGTTTGCTCCAATGCAGGCTTAAAACGAAGTAGAAGATGAAATGAACAAGATGGCAGACGTCGCTGGAAAGCGAAAGCGAAACTTAATTCCGCTATAAGTATATTTTCGCAAATAAGCACGTTAAAATTTCTAAATATGTTGGAATATATTCTTTTGAACACACTTATTTTTGTTTGTCGAGTTTTGAACACTAATGTTAGAAAATATATTATGAAGCTATCTTATATGTATAGTCTGGGGTCGGACCATTCGCAGAGTTGAAGCCTGTGGGTGGGATGAACAGTTGTCTTTCAAACTGCCTCTGCACGTAATAGGCCAGCATTTGTGACCAATCGTAGCCGGTCGGCAAAACGGCAAATACATCCTTCTTTAAAACGAATGACTTGAGTGCTTCTTTCTGCTCAAACTTCAGAGAAAAGCCCAAGTCTAACTCTTCCAAAGCCGATTCAAACGAGCGCGCTTCGTTAGCCTCATCCATCTTTTGTTTTTGGCGACATTTTTTTTGACTGTCACACTCAAAGTGTGAACTTATCAAGAAAGAGGCAAATAAATGTTACACAGCTCTGCAACAGGTATAGAACAATGATGCACTTAGCAGCCTTAACGTTAACTTGGAAAATCAAGGAGAAACAGCAAATCAACAGTGAACAAAAACTAGCAGGTAGAACGTTTAAAATCTAATTGTCGGAGTCGGCGCTGTTGTGTTTGAAAGACAAGTTAGAGCCGCCAAGACCCGCCTTACGTTGCTTCTGATTTGTTTATATTGCGTGATGCCTTCTATGGTTGGTGAGATTTAGGCACAAAGGACTGATGGATTGGTTATTGCTGTCAGTCAATCAGCTCGAACTACGGCAAGGCAATGACCAAAGTTTATCATCATGAAAAAAAATATATAGTGCACTGAATGGGGAAATATTTGCGTGAGAAATGACTTGGCAGCCCTGGTTGTGCGATACGGTCTCAAACTAAGTTATTCCCTTAACTAATACGAGTTGATGCATACCTCTCACGTTTCAATGCGTGCACTCACTGGCTCTTGCGCGCGGCGCAACTTTGATATCACTTAGCTTAGCTAGCCTAGTTCATTCATTAGGATCCAAACAGAGATGAAGTTATAAGCGACCAAACACCTCCATGTTTTCCCTATTAAAATACAGTTACACGAGTAGTCACACGACCAAGTATGGTGAGTAAATAAAACGTGGTGCATTTCTAAGCAGGTAAGAGGGATAACTATATTGTGTGGCGCAGTAATATCCTCACTCTTGCACTTTCAGTTTCACGTTGGAGTGAGGACATTACTGCGCCGAGTCTAGTGCTCCCAATTGTTATTCCGCCACACAATGTAGTTACCCCTCTTACCTGCTTAGAAATGCACCATGTTTTATTCTGTCTCACCATACTTGGTCGTGTGACTACTCGTGTAACTGTATTTTAATAGGGAAAACATGGAGGTGTTTGGTCGCTTCTAACTTCATCCTAATGAATGAACTGGGCTAGCTAAGTGCTATCAAAGTTGCGCCGCGTGCCAGAGCCAGTGAGTGCACGCATTGAAACGTGAGAGGTATGTATCAAACCCAACTCGTCGAACGAGGACGCATGGTCCAGCCCCCTGGCGTCTTATCGGAAGCCGAAGGTGAGGGCTCAAGGACTCCGTACACAGATAGAGCGTTCTGATTGGCTCGGCTGAACTCGATCCTGGCGCAGGCTTTTCCTCAACGGTGCGACCCTAGACCATCCCGCCAGGCAAAATTATTTTTGGCCGCTAGGGTGCGTCTAGATTTCTAGGCTATCTAATCTGGGTAGTTTTGTCAATATTCAGGATGTTCGCTCTGGTGTTCACATGAACACGAATATCCCGGGCTTATCCAGAGTTCAATCAGACGTAGATAAACCAACACAGCCCACGCAAGTTGAAGATTTAAGTGGGGAGAAATGGGACTGGCCCTTAATTTAATCATGTAATATCAATATGCCATATCTAAAGTGTGTGTGTGTGTGTGTGTGTGTGTGTGTGTATTTTACAGCAATGCCAGTACCTCCTGCTGTTTTTACTCAATGCAGATGAGCAGAGAATCTTCACCACAGATCCCTGCCTTACTGTAAGTTAATTGATTAAGTGTGTGTGTTTGTGTGTCTGTCTGTGCCTGTGTGTATGTGTGTGCATGTACTGTATGTATTTCAGAAATTCATGTTTTGTCTTCCCCCCACCCTACTACCAAAGATCGTATAGTTACTAAAGCCTACCTTACATTGCCAGACTTTGCAAAGATTTGGAAAAGATTTTTGAAAGACTACAGTCTCAGACCCTCTCACATCTAAAGACAATTCATTGAGTTTTTAGTCACAGACTAGTCACAGGCCAGTCTCAGATTAGGATTTTGCAAAGACTGTGATCACTATTTACAAGACTGCTGCTAGATTCCTTCAAATTATTTCCATCGTGCACTAGGCTATACGTCATCAACAGGAACTCACATGATAAGCTACTCATATCAAAGTAATTTTTTCGCGTTTCTGCAGCATTGTTTGATAGTGTGCCATCACTAACAGATATAGAGTTGTTCTGTCACGTAGAATAGCCGACTAATAAATTATAAGAAATGAAATAACAAATAATCATACAGGCTACAGCTGTCGCCTATTTTGCCCCTTCCGTTTTCGTGTTCGTCGACCGAGGTCACTATTGGTTTTTAATGTTCACGTCACTATTTGCATGAGCCACGACTGAAAAGACTTACGATAATATCAAACATGTTTGATATTGTCGTAACGGCAAAACTACAAAAAGACTGACTCCGACGGACTTAAAACCGCTAAGATTGGCACCTTACACTAAACGATTTAGATGACGGGAGCGCGCCGAGATTCTAGTACAACTGGCAAGATTTCCGCCCGATTTTGGAAAAGTAGTCGCCGACTGTTAAAACAGACCAAAATCGTGCAATGTAAGCCAGCCTTAAGATGAATCATAAAGGGGTTTTTCAATGGAACGAAATGGCACCCACTTCCGCCTCCTAAAGGGGCGTGATCAGTGACGAGATAATCAGTTTAGAACGGTGTAGAAGCAGCTGAAGCAGTGTGCCATTGATAACAGGTGGCCTGCGCAATTAGTGGAGACAGGTCATGTCAGGAGGGACAGGTCGTGAACAAAGTTATTTTTCTATGTATTTATCTCACTGGAAAATACGATTTCAATGTGGGAATGTTAGAAAGACGTGTGCCTTGTAGAATATGGGTTTGTTACTTGCATTGCTGAATGTAGGGCTAAGGGAATGGTCATAATCCGAGATAAGGTTTATTTCTCCCGTTTGCCTCCTAAATGGGAGTGGCACTACGTCACAGTGAAACCGGAAGTTACCCTCATATGAATCGTCTCGCTTTATAAACCGCCTCTTCTACTACCCAGAGCGGTAGATAAAACAGAGTGGCGACACTCCCATTACTTCCATAGGAAAAAATGGCAGTGCTTTTTCCAGGCTATTTCCTCGTTATGGGGCTTTTGGAACTGTTTACAGCCAATCTCTTGGTCAGTAGTCAATGAGTTAATTGATTACACCTTCCAGCATCAGAAGTACATCCCACCCTCCTGCGATTCAGCCATTCAGCACAGGTTTTTCTGGAACTTTTGATCGTGGCGGCAACATCAAAGAGTGTCGCAACTCTCTCTTTCTATGGCTCTGCTACTACCCTTTCATTGACAGGTGCCGGGCTACTTGTCAGTGATACCGAAGCCCATGTGGTTACAGCAGGTGAGGAAGAACTTGGAGAATCGCTACTATCTTGTGGGGGAGTTTGTCTCAGATGTGCGACTCATCTTCAGGAACTGTGCAGCCTTCAACAAGGTTAGTGTAGAAGTTCAGGGTGGTACATGGCTCATAATTTCTCTTATCTTCAGGGACTGTTGTGTGACTTGTCTCTTAAAGGAACACTTCACCATTTTTTCAGTTTTTCAGTTTCAGTTCAGTTAAGTTATTCCCTTAAAGGTAGGGTATGGAATTAGCTTTGTTGGCCATTTTTGCAAAATCACTTGAAATCCTATTCCTAACCCACTTATAGCCACTAAGTTGGAAGCACTGAAATGGAAATTAAACACGTCAATCATCTGCGGAACGGGCAGGGCTCGAAAAACTCCAGCCAATAGTATTCCTCACCCCATACCATCATTTCACAGCTCGTTCGTCAATCTAACGTCTTCCTCCTCCCCACCGCGCGCGACCCTTTCGAAAGCTGGTGACCGCGAGTCAGTGCTGAAACGAAACCAACTGCCTGCTGCTGCACGTCCATGTTCCCCTCTTGTTGTAGGCTATGTGTCACTTCATTTCTATACAAACTAAGGCAGCGGATACCTACGGAAACTCAATCACCCACGCAATAAATAAGCTATGTAGCAAAAATTACATTTTACCGTGACACGAAGAGTGTTGTAAACATGAAATCGAAACTTAACAGCTTGGAGCTACAGTGGAATAGGCGAACCAACGGGCCAGCACTAAACTCGGATATTTCAGGAGATAATCGCCCTGGTAAGAACAAACCAGATTCTGTTCAAATATACACACCTATGGCTACTGAACCATATGTACTACAACCCTTTGGAGGTGAATAAAGAATGTAATTGGGGAAGTTGATGTGAGTGATTGTATGGAGACTAGAGCTCATAGTGCTGTAGACGCCGGCATTTCATTTAGCTCTCGCGCTGCGCATTTGAATTGTCGCTCGTGCATGGAGGGCGGGACTTGAGGTTGTATATGTTCAAACTCTGCCGTCCGTTTTGCGAATCCCGTACCCAACCTTTAACTAAGACGAGTTGATGCATACCTCTCACGTTTCAATGCGTGCACTCACTGGCTCTTGCGCGCGGCGCAACTTTGATATCACTTAGCTTAGCTAGCCTAGTTCATTCATTAGGATCCAAACAGAGATGAAGTTATAAGCGACCAAACACCTCCATGTTTTCCCTATTAAAATACAGTTACACGAGTAGTCACACGACCAAGTATGGTGAGTAAATAAAACGTGGTGCATTTCTAAGCAGGTAAGAGGGATAACTATATTGTGTGGCGCAGTAATATCCTCACTCTTGCACTTTCAGTTTCACGTTGGAGTGAGGACATTACTGCGCCGAGTCTAGTGCTCCCAATTGTTATTCCGCCACACAATGTAGTTACCCCTCTTACCTGCTTAGAAATGCACCATGTTTTATTCTGTCTCACCATACTTGGTCGTGTGACTACTCGTGTAACTGTATTTTAATAGGGAAAACATGGAGGTGTTTGGTCGCTTCTAACTTCATCCTAATGAATGAACTGGGCTAGCTAAGTGCTATCAAAGTTGCGCCGCGCGCCAGAGCCAGTGAGTGCACGCATTGAAACGTGAGAGGTATGTATCAACTCGTCTTAGTTGAGGGAATAATGTAGCTTAATATGAAAGAACGGTGAAGTGTTCCTAACAGATTTGATATGTATTACATATCTTTGTGTGTGTGTGGGTGTGTATGTGTGTGTGCGTGTGCGTGCATGCGTGTATGCGTTTTGCGCAGAAAAACATACTGATAAAACAACTGGGAATGCGGCTCAGTGACCTGTTTGAGAAAGAGTTCTGCATCACCTTCAACATCTCAACAGAAAACACTAGTAAGGACAGAAGAGAAGAGGGAATGATAAAGGTAAAGGAGGAAAGAGAAGAGCCGGATGTCAAGGACAACATCAGCCCCCTATCCACTCCTCTACTGAAGAGGTGAGACAGGAAGTTAGAAACGACTCAGTTCAAAGCGACTCAAAAAGTTGGGATGTTGAGTAAAATGTAAAGTTTACAAGCGCTTTTGCACACCTCTTTTGTGGGGACAGGTGAGTTGGAATAGGTTAACCAGTTATACTTAAAAGAGAAAATCCCGCACACTGCCCATTGTGCATGCATGCAAACATTTATTCACGACGTTTCGGTCATAGACCTCAAAATGTTTGCATGCGTAATGGACAGTGTGCGTAAAATGCAAAGAATAAGTGAATGCGATAATACTGTAGGACATAGACAACATATGTTGAAAATGACATTTTTTTCTTGGAAAATATGTGGACTCATTTTCATACCAAGTCATGGTGCCATTTATCCCAAATAGTTGTGAAACATTCCTCCTTTTGTTTTCTTCATCATTACACAACTTTTCCAAAAACACAAATACTATATCATGTATCATATATTTTCCATGAAATAGTGAAATATGTCATTTTCAACGTTTGATATGTTGTCTGTGAAAATATGAGTTTGAGATTTGCAGATTATTCCATTGTGTTTAATCGCACCCACGTCCCAACTCCGATTTTGGTTATAAGAAATTAACAGATTGCTTTACCCTTTTTATTAATTGAGAGTTATGTTGATTGGCTGCCTTGCAGCCAAATACCATTCTCAATAGAGTACAGCAACTTCTACCTGAATTTCCAATTTGAAGTAGTAATTTAACATTTGGAGGGGGTCTATCTTTGTTTAGATTCACCTGTTTGGTGATGGTGATTTCAAAAGTCTGAGATTTGCATATGAAGTAGTTTTTGTTTTTTTGTTTTTTTGTTTTAGTTTGTGTTTTTGGTTCACGGTTGCTTTGTGGCCATTCATCAAACTCTCTTTATTCTATGTTATCTGTAAAGGAAAGGCCTGATTTTATGTTTGCTGTGTATTTTGAAGGGTGACTCATCAGAGCAGTAGCCCACAGAGGAGCTGTGAATCCTGTGTTAAAGTTCCAGACTCCAGGCACTGGGTCCGGGTGGAGCCTGATGTGTCCACAGAAGAGAGTGTCTCCACCTACAGGCTGAGCTCTCCTGCAGGGAGCTATGAGTGCTCAGAATCTGGTATACGCTGGTTGTGTGCTGGTCCAGTCACCCTGCAGTACCACTTCATCGATTGGCAAGTCTTGGCTAATGAGCTACCCTACATGCAGTACAGACCAGCTGGCCCTTCAATGGACATCAAGCTTATCTCAGGAGAACTGGAGGAAATCCACATGCCACATTTCCTCTGCTTGGGAGGTAGCCAGTCTTCTCTGGTGGATGCTGTGAAGGTTCTGCATAAGCAGGACAGTGGAGTACATATAGAGAAGTGTGAGTTGAGTCGCTTCCATGTCAAGCTGGTGAACCCCTCGTTTTCTCTAATTGGCCCCTTTATCTCTTTGATGTCTCGAATTTTCCCAGCAAAGGAGGAGGAGAGAGAGAAACATATGAATATTCATGCAGATGTTCAGATCTATCAGAGCAGCACAGTACCCCTCACTTTCCGCACGTACCTTCTGCCAGAGGATGCTCAGCTCAGAAAGTTATTGGAGGACCAGGAGGAAAGATTCAGAGGCCACATGCTCCCCAAGCCACGGCCTGTGAGACCACTTCAAATGAATGAGTTCTATGCTTTGCAGACTGACTGCAACTCCACAATTAGCCCAGAAGAGCTGGACCTCAGATACAGTTCCATCGCTCCCAACTTCTCTGAGGTGACCATAAGGGAGGCTTCTGATTTCAGCCTGAAGCTTTTCAGCCATGCAGACCGACAGAGAGTCTGGAAAGCAAGTGTCAAGAGAACAGAATGTTTCTTAGGCAATCCTGACCAGAGTGGTGTCAACCGATCAGCTGTTGAGTTCTTCAAAAAGCACCGGCCAGAGCTTGTTCAGAGGGTGAAAAATGTAATGCCGATAGCAGATCAGATGTTATCACAAGGCCACTTCAGAGAAGAAGATTATGCAAACATCAGAGTGGCACACACGGAGCAGGATAAGATGAGACGAATGTTGGATTGTTGTGGGGCTTTAGCACAGAGGGCCCTCCTCAATATCCTTCAGAGGGAATGCCCTGACTTGGTGGAAGAGTTGAGATTGTAGGCCAATTAGCATGTTGTCTGTATAGGATAACCTAGAATGGTATTTTAAAGAGTTACTTCACCCCATAACTCCACCCACTTCACATTTCTGAAAAAGGCTTTCAAAATGGGCGAGACCAGAGACGGTTTATAAAGTGAGACAAGTCATATGAGGGTCAATTCCGGTTACCCTGTGACGTAGTGCCACTCCCATTTAGGAGGCAAACGGGAGGCAAACGGGAGGAATAAACCTTATCTCGGATTATGACCATTCCCTTAGCCCTACATTCAGCAATGCAAGTAACGAACCCATATTCTACAAGGCACACGTCTTTCTAACATTCCCACATTTAAATCGTATTTTCCAGCGTGATAAATACATAGCAAAGTAACTTTGTTCACGACCTGTCCCTCCTGACCTGACCTGTCTCCGCTAATTGCGCAGGCCACCTGTTATCAACGGCACACTGCTTCTGCTGCTTCTACACTGGTCTAAACCGATTACTCGTCACTGATCACGCCCAGATAGGAGGCGGAAGTGGGCACCATTTCATTCCATCGAAAACCCCCTTTATGATCTATCTTCCTTACTATACGATCTTTGGCGAGACGTTCTGAAATTTGGAGAGGGAGTGCAGCACTGCTGTAACCAATCAACCATGGTGATCTCGTGTCACTCTGGGAATGAGTGCTGCAGACAATAGCTACGTTTACATGCACCCTTTCTAATCCGATTCAGGCCCAATCGGGTCGAAATTCCTTCATGTAAACAAGACAATCGGAATGAAAATCGCCGATCTGATTGAAATTTGGGTCGGATTGAAAGCGGTGGAACGGACACGTCCGGTAGTAAAATAGTTGTCATGTAGCCTATACACTGGATCGGATCGTTCTCTGCTACTCTTCCCTTCTGCGCATGTTCAGAAAAGGAGGCGCAATATTTCTCTTATCAAAAAAGCCACCACGGTGTAGGCAGAGAGGGTTAAAGCTAGTAATGAAAGATCTATTAGGTGTAAACATAAGCACTGGGCGTGAGGTTGAACCATATGTTTCTTTTAGGTCTATGGATTGAACAGTGACGGATAACATGGCATCGGAAGAATAGGCTATTTAGTTTCGTGACACTTTCAAAACAACCACAAAATCTGACAGCATCTTTTAAGTTTAGGAAGTAGCCTACTAGGCTGCAGGCAGTTGGATAGGCTACGCTAACTGGCAGCTGCGTAGGCTTTGGTAAAAGCAACGACTGAAATGCAGTGATGAAGTCTCGTTTTCTGAAAGCCAAATATTAACAGGTAGGCTATGTTTCGGAGACTACAGTGGAGACAGATATTTTGCGATGTCTGAAAGAACAGTGTGGAAGCTAGGTAGACGGCAAGGACCTGATTGAATGCATTTCCGTACAAGTTTGAATTTGTGTTGCTGGGACTTGTTAAACAACATCTGAGGTGCAAAACAACTAGCGAACAGTCAGACGTTTTGGTGGTTTGCTACCCCGTCAGATTACAGGATAATCAGCTATATTTTTGGCTTTGGAATACTTCTGTATGACCGTGCATGAAGTTAGCATTTGCTGACCGACTTGCTGTGCAGTGTGAAAGCGGCCAGTGAGTCGTTTTAGTCATTCTAAAACGAAACTCTAGGCCTATGATGTTGCTTTTGAACAGAAGAAAGCAGAGGCAGAGGATTGGAAGTAGGGAATATCTCATGCCTCAAACGTCATAGGCTATAAGCTCTCACGTCCATCTCGGGGAGCAAAACTGCAAGCAGGCTATGCGCGTGAAGCTGACATGTAAACGCGCGCATCAAATACTCCTTGCCATGTAAACTTCCACCGATCCGATTGACCGATCCGATTGGTCATTCCGATGGTTGCATGTAAACGTAGCTAATGGCTTATCACAGGTAGGCTAATCAGGGTAGCAGGTGTTGGGGCGTTTCAGTCCTAATTTGTAACGACCTGGTGACGTAGTGTTGGACTAGAAGTGCAGGACAACGTCAGCATTCCAATAGTATTTTGGACCAACATGCCATGGCATGTTTCAAACTGTAGTATGCGCGGAGAGCAATATCTCCAATACAAAATCAGACGAAATGTTACTTTTGTCGAGAAACACGATTTTTGTCAATATTAACCCTGGTAATAGTACAGTTCACCACTTATGAGTATTTTCAATCAATCAACAGCTCAAAAAACTTTTTTTAGGGTGCAGTGACTCTTTAAATACCGGTATTTGTGGGGGGGTGTTTTACTCAAAATTCATTTGCATACATACAAATTCAGAAGTGCAAACAAGCTATTTACCTAGTGGCGTTTTTTATTATTATTATTGTTGTTATTATTATTAGCGTATTAACGTTCAGGGGTTCAAGGAGTGCAGCTGTGAGAACCCTATTATTTTTGTTCTCATTGTTATTAGGGGCCCAATCTGGATGCAGGCTGCAGGAAGCCTGTTGTTTTTTTGTTAATTTATTAATTTGGGTAAATGACAGCTTCTTTCTGCTTTGCATTATGTGTAATCGATTACGACCCAGTGAGGTGTTGTACTACACCTAAAATGTTCCTCCATGATGTGACAAATTGCTTCTCTACCTTTGGATCATTTGAATTTCTCCATCAAATATATGAATTATACACCAAAAACTGTTGTCCCCCTCAAATTTGAATGGAGAAAAGATGTATTTTATATTTCTTGGTTATGAATTTTTCATGCAATTTCATGAAATGTCAGAAAATGGAATATTTTTTTAAATGAGTGCCATTTCAACATTGTAACATCTGTCATGTAATGAAACTGCTAAAAAAATGACAACATGTTTTACAAAGTTATGACATTTCAACATTGGTGGTTTTTTTTTATTGAAATTTGACTGAAGAGCTGTTGGTATGAGCGCTACTGCATGGTAGTTGTATCCTCAAAATGACATTTAGTTGGAGGACATGGTGCTGCTGATCCAGGAGCTGTAGTTGCAGACCTTGGCGTAGACACCGGGCTTGTTCCTCATGGCACAGCCGTAGCCCCAGGACACAACACCGTGCAGAACTCCGTTGCACACCACGGGGCCACCAGAGTCACCCTGGATAAGGATGTGAAACAGCGTGATGAGAAAATGGCATATCATATTACACATAGAATGTACTGCATGTTGCTGATCAGAGTGACTTCAATGAAAACATGACAACAAATAACTGCACATTACCTGGCAAGAGTCCTTGCCTCCCTCCATGAATCCAGCGCAGAACATGTTGGAGGTGATCTGATTGGGGTAGGCGCCTCTGCAAGTGCTGTCGCTGAGGATGGGGAGATCCAGGCACATCAGACGGTCGGGGTAGTTGTCTGTGGGTTTACAATAAGGAATAAGAGTGATGCTCCTTACCAAATTGGCAGGCAAAGCACAGGCATTGTATTTACTAAAGTTTACTCACTGCCACTACCACTCAGGTTGCCCCAGCCAGAGACCAGGCAGCGGGTTCCAGAGCCGACACAGCTGGAGGCCACAGCCACGGTCTTCACGTAGCTGTTGAGGGTGGCGGGCTTGCTCAGCTTGATCAGCATGATGTCATTATCCAGGTTGCGGCTGTTGTACCTGGGGTGGCGGATGACCTTGGCAGAGTTGATGAACTGCTCAGTGCCCTCATTGCTAGCAATGTTGTGCTCACCAAGACGCAGCTGAACGCGGCTAAAAGCAAAAGAGGAAAAGAAAGTTTGAACATTATCATGGAATGTTCAGCAAATTGCAGGCTTACAACAATCTTGAAATGAATCCTCATTTTCCAAACCAAATATTGTGAAATAGCTGTTATTAAAACTATAAACAGATACTCACGACTTGTAGCAATGGGCAGCAGACACAACCCATGTGCTGCTGATCAGGGAGCCACCGCAGAAGTGGTATCCAGAGTTCAGAGAGACCTGGTAGGGCAGAGCGTTCTTCCTGCACTCATACCCACCCACGATCTTGTCCTCCTCCTCCAGAGGGGCGGCATCTGAACCACAATTATGAGGGTATGCATTGTTTAACAGAAGAAACTCCATTTAGGACTAGACTCAAACATGCTAGTTGTAGTGCAACAGGACTAACATACATGTTGCAGTGCAACATGCACTGAGAGAGAGAAGACTAATGGTCTGAACGTTTTCATACTCACAAGCCACAGCAACGAGAGCCAAGAGAATCAGAACCTTCATGACTGCAGTCTGTGAAATGACCAGTGTATTGGACAAGAAGTGACTGGTTTATATAGCCCAGCTCTTTCTATGTCTCTGTCAAGTATTAACTAGTATGTGAAATGGCAGGTGTATGAATGTGCTTCTGTAGGCTAAAATGCTGTGTACATACATACCACATCAGATATATGTCCCTTTGTGGGAATGTAGCAGGTCCCAGAAGATAAACAGTAGCACACAAGAGACATTTTATATAGTAGGCTATAATATAACTTTTATTGGCTTTGAGTCCTGCAAAAATGACCAAATGTAAAATATGCAACAAAAAATTACAGACAACATATTAAACAAATCACAAAATGTACGCATATTATTCTGACATAGTCTATACTTAATCAATAATTTCATATAAGAGAAGCAAAAGAAAAATAAATTGTGGATTGCGACAAACCCACATCCATTTGTTTTTTGGTGCCATGTGGTAATTACACAGGAAAATGGTTACCCTTTACATATCTGAGGCCACTTAATAAACAATTTTGCATTGATTGTTTAAAGCTGTGCATTCACAGACTTAACTTTGGGTTTCAGTTTCACAGTGTCTAAATCTGTGACTGCACAAGCACAGATAGTGTGAGAGACTGCTAATGGTCTTTATTGTTACTTGGACGAGTTAATAAATCATTTAAAATTGGCATTATACTGTTTCCTTGGCCTAAAATGCCATGGGAAATTTGATTGAAGTCATTGAGTCATCAGATAACAGGTTGAAGTGACTGAACCTTTAGAGTGGGATAAGACTAGCACAAAATGATCATAGCCTACAATGACGGCAGGAATGGCATTTGTCAAACTTCTGCTAAATGTAGGATAATGCAATGTAGGCCTAATGTGTCTGCTTAATGTAGCCTAATATATGCAATGCAACTTTGTCATGTTGCACTTTGTAACTTTTGCTACTTTGTTTCACTAGGCTATTGTTAGGCTATTTGATTTGCTACTTCGTTTCAGAGGTTGCACAAATTAGTCAAATAACCAAATCCTTTCTTTTCCATTGAGCATTTCTTACTGATCTGATATAGCCTAACAGTCTAAAATGTGACCACAAAGAACTTTCAAAGACTGCACTGGATTGCATCGGAGCTTTATCCATGTGTTTTACAGTGTAAAATAGTTGCTAATAAGTTTAGGGATATGCTTAAATAACAAGTGCATATTCTCTAACCATTCTTAGTCCATCACTTGTAACCAATGCCTGCCAAATAGGCTACGTTTCGAAATAGACGTGGGCTAAGAAACACGATTCATAATTTTTGCACTTCGTCCGCTATGTGCCCGTCCCCTGTACCTTTTATAATGACGTCTAAATCTCGCGACGTTGAACTGTCTGTGTTCAAGAAAGACTTTCAAACAGGCTAGGTTTTACTGTACAGTTTTGACGATGTGATAATGTTGTTCCTTGTTCTAATGCGTGTATATGTTGTAAGGTGAGTAGAAGAATATTTCATCTTCTGTAGTCTCGTTTACTCAGTGTGTAAACAAAGCAATGACATTTCACCGCAACCGGGGTCTGGCAAATGTAATGAAATCGTGCTGGCTAACATAGCCTAATTTATGCAGAATGCGCATCCATTGCGGATGTGGTGCAGAATAATGCGCAGTGCGCATTTACCTTCAAATTTGCCTGTCAGATTATGATCTTATTTGTTCTATGAAATGTAATTTTTGTCGTTGAAATAGTAATTTCAGTTATGGCTTTTCTGTCCAGTCCTACCTAGCCTTTTATGTGTGGAAGCTCTCCACCTCTTCACGTTAATTTAACAAACTAGGCCGGACGTTGCAAGTCTGTTCAATGGCTTTGTGTTGGTTTCTGTCTTTACGTTTTTGGTAAATGTATTGTTTATCAAACAGGCTAATACGTCCCTCTTACCAGTCGTGTATATTTGTACAGGCAATGGACCTACTGTGCTAGTTAGGTAAGCTAGTTGACGTCTGAGATTCTGTGACATTTTTGCCAAGAGCTGGACTAGTTTCTTCCCTGCCCTTTGTCATTGGCCTACGTAATAGTCATAGTTTTACCACCAGTGTACATTCAACAGCAACAAAACCATATTTAGTCAATTTAGGAGATATATTCATGAAACCTAATTGTTTTGTTTATTGAGTGGCAAGAGAACTTCTGTCAGTAGTTGAGTGAATGGCGCTGCCTCTGCCAACTTGGTTAGTGTGTCTGCGAACCAGGCCTGATTAATGACTGAATACTATGAGGAGGGGGGGCTGCTATACGAGCACTCGCCTCCCAAGCACATCAAAGAGGAGTCACCAGAGGGACCCTGCGGAGGAGGCATCTCGGAGGATGGCTTCCCACGGGAGGATGATGACTCGGAGGGCAGCTGTGATCATAATGGCAGCCTGCCGGATGGGCTTCCTTTCAATGTTGTGGTGGTGCACCCTAATGTGGCGCCAGGCCTGTCATCCGACGACCTTTTTTACACTGAACAGAGTAAGCCAGTTCCTTCATTATTGTCAGCCAGGAACTTTCATGTTTATGGCTAGAGATCATTGACTTTGCCGGGAGTTTGATTTACTTTTTTTTTTTTTTTTTTTCCCTCTTTGTAGATAGAGGAGTGTCTTCTACACTGGCAGCAGGAAGTGGGGGCAAGAGGAAGAGTCGTTTCAGCGGAGCTGAGCTAGAAGTCCTGGTGTCTGAGGTGACACGCTGTGAAGGAGAACTCTTTGGCCCTGCGGGGAGGCTCCGTCGCCGTGAGAGGGAGCGCATCTGGGCTGGAATACTCGAAAGGGTCAACGCCGTCTCCAGAGTCCCACGGACGCTGCGCGAGGTGAAGAAGCGATGGGATGACCTGAAGAGACGAAATGGTGGGAGGCTGGCAGACGCCAGGTATCGCAGCTGCTACGTGACCTCCAGCAGGGGAGCGTCGGCTCTGGGGAGGTCTGCTCAGGCAAGCCCCAGGCTTCAACAGGGCCATCAGAGACAGAGCTCCCGAGGAAAGGGCAGTAACATGAGTTTCTCTGACACAGACGCAGGTAGCTATTCATCAGTTCTCTCTTTTTAAGACAAGACTGTCAATCTTGTAGTTTTGTCACTATGTAATACTTTGTCCCCTCTGTAAAGTTCTCATGAAGATGCAAACTTGTTCTCTGCTCAGCAGGTGGCGGTGAAGGATCTGAGAGGGATGGTTGCGAGAAAGATGATGAAGCGGGTGAGCATGACGATGGGGAGGGGGAGTGTGAAGACGGTGCTGAGAGTAGCATGGAGGACAAGTTGGGTTTGGGACTGGGTTTGGGAATAGTGCCTCCGCCAACATCAGAGCGTTGGCTCCCTCCTTCCCCCCTCTACAGTGCTCCGTTCCTCAACGGGACCCCGCAGCCCAGTCCTCAGCCTTCACTGGGGGCCCACCAGGGTCTTCTTGAGGCCCCCCCTCCACGCGTCTCTTGGCTGGAGGATGAGCTGCGGGGTCTTGGCGAAGCAGCAGTGCGGCTCGGGGACCGTGTGGAGCAGAGTCTGCGGGAGTTTGGGGAGGGTTTCCGCTGTGACATGCGGACCCTGGTGGCCTCCCAGGAAGCTCTCTCTGTCAGCTTACAGCAAAACAATGTCTTATTGCAGAGGTTATTGGGGCTGCTTGAGAGCCAGCAGCAACAGCAGCAGCAGCAGGCACAGCATCAGCCTCAGCCTCATCCACATCAGCAGCAACAGGTGCCACAGCAACAGCAACCACACCATAATCCGCCCTTACAACCAAATCAGGTTCTACAGCAGCAACAGGAACAGGAACGTCAACATCCTACAAACTCGAATGATCAACTAACACCCTCCCTTCCTTCTGAGCCAACTCCCCCTGACATTTTGGATGGTACAGCCCATCCTGATCGATTGGCAAATGTGAATGGCACGACCCAACGGTCACGACGGGGGAGGACAGGTGATCAGCGCCGTAGAAGGAGACGCTAATGCTAGATGTCCATGCTTTGATGAATGTTCGATCATTTATTTTACTTTCAGGTTTTCATTGAGACGTCACCTTCACTCAGATAAACGGCGTCTGTCTCCTTGCTGTCTTAAAAGTGACTATAAGATCACCTATGCTATACAATGTATCAACGATTTATACATTTTGGTTTGAAATAATTATTACAAAACTCAATTTTTGCAATTGCGTTAATTAAGTGACTTGTCGGAGTTTAGTAAAAGTTATTGTTGAAACCTGGTGGGTCGACAATCATCATTAGAATTTACCTTAAGCACTTTTGAATGCTATTCACACATAGTCAAGACTCTTGAAAGTGGGAATTGTAATGACGGGAAACAGGAATTGCATTGAGATTCAGAGATTTCCAATTGGTCATTCCAGTTATGTAGGGCAAGACAGAGGTTCTGTGAATCTCTCCCATAATTTGACAAATATAAGGGTTGTAACTACTCCTCCAAGTGAGGTTTACAGTACAGCAGAGTAATTTTAACAAGATGAACAGGGCTTACATTTGTTGCATTTTATTAGGACACAAAAAAATATTTTTCTCATGTTTAAAGAAAAATATGTGTTCCTTAACAAGCATGTCAGAAACTCTTATTCCAGAAAGCACTTTTATCCTATCATTGATTCCACATGATTGTGGTTTAAAAAAACAGAAATACAGTATACAGTATGTCAGCTACTGATATGCATTGTGATTCTGCATGCAGTTTCTGGTTTGTTAGCAAACTAGTGCAAAGCCTTTGTGAGGAGGAAAACTTTTACCATTTTGCACAATTTGTATATGAGGGGTATATATTCTGGCAATATCTGTATATTATATTGTATCCTGTTATCCTACTAACCAGAATGTAAAATAAAGGCAATGCTAATGGAAATGATCATCAACTGAAATTGTGTGACTAAGTGAACAGTATGTAAACATTGTGCAAACAAAATGTGTATGATGTACAACATTTTATTTTCTATACCTAGGCCTATATTTTTTATACCTGTGAGACAAAAAGTACATCCCTCCTGACTCCCATGAGTTTGGTTGAGTTGGAGTGTGCTTGTTTTGAGGTTGTTCTTTATATCAACCCTACTGAATTCAGCATTTTACAACATATATTGATCATATAGGAGAATGCATTGTACATTATTATCACACCTTTAAGTCCTTCTATGATAAATTGTAATTGTAACATTTTGCTTTGTAGGCTACATGTAAGGCTTAATAAGAAAGAAAATATGATCATAAGATGTAGGCTAGGTTATCAGGGTTTGAAAATAGTCTTAACATTTAGTTGATAGATAGTTTTGACATGTTTACAAATTATTGCATCAACTTATTGATACGTGAATGTATGTATACCTTTTTAGTACGTTTTTATGAAGAAGGAAATTCAACTCTGGTTCAAGCTCCATGACGACTCTGACGTCATCATATCGTTCCAGCCATTCTTTCTGATGAGGAGGTAGGCAAAGGGAAACGGGCAACATGGCTGCCGAGCATACACAAAAACCCGACAGAGTGCTATATGACCCGTTAATTAACTCGAGAGATGAAAAGAATGATGCTGGATCTGGCGTTTCTATCGAAGAACATGATGTTAGTACAAATGATTTGGTTAGCAATGCCGAAACGAAAGAAAATGTGCAAACAGATGTTGATTCAGGGTTAGTAAGTCATGCAGAATCCAGCACAAGTGTCGTTGATTTGGAGTCCACACATGCTACAATGGAGACGAAGAAACCCTCCGTTGTTCCCTCAAGCCTTCAGTTCCACATGGAATGGTCTGACACGGAGGAAGATTTGGGGCAACCCATACCAAGCGACTGTGGGGAAAATGGTAAGTGCAACATTGTATCGTTACTGTTACTGTTACTGTTACTGTAACTCGGTCTCAGCTAGCTTGCTAATGCGTTGTGTGGTTGGTATGCATGTGCAGCACGTAGCCTACTGGCAATAATGTTTAGCCTACTTCAGTCTTGTTTATACATTTTCATTTGGGTACACATAGTTGTTCAATCTTCCGTCTGTTTATTGTTATTTTTATCATGTTAATATTGACAATGCATATGATTCTCATTACGAGAGTCAATTAAGTATGACTACAGACAGCATCAATACACGTTATTAAACAAGGGAGACATTTTATAAGCAAATGTGCTTTTTCCCTAATAAATATCCTCCTGATGTTGTTTACCTTTAGCCACTGAAGCTGACGGGGCAGATGATGTTACACCTGAGCCAAAGAAGGAAGCTGTAGAACTTTCATCGGGAGCTGAAACAACATTGAAACTGAAGGTAGAACCACCTCAGCTACAGGATGATCAGGCTGCATCAGAGGAAGTCAGCAACGAATTGCATGATGTTGAACCAGCGGCATTAGAGAAGGAAGGAGTAGGGGGTGAAGATGAGAAAGAAGGAGGAGAAGATGAAAAAGAAGGACATGAAGATGAGAAAGGAGGATGTGAAGATAAGAAAGGAGGAGGTGAAGACGAGAAAGGAAAGACAGGAGAGGAGGAGAAAGAAGGAGGTGAAGATGACAAACAAAAAGAAGGAGAGGTAGAAGCAGCCGGGGAAGGCAGAGTAGAGGAGGAGGAGGCTGTTGTTGTGAAGCCTAGGAAATCCCGTCTGGAATGTCGTGAGTGTGGGAAGTGTTTCACCCGTCGCGAGACGTACAACCTCCACCGTCACTTCCACATGCACCAGGACGAACAAGCCTCCCTCACCTGCAAGGAGTGTGGCCTCACGTTCCAGCACAGGAGCAGCCTCATCAAGCATCGAAATGAGCACAAGGAGGAGAAGGAGAAAGCTGAATCAGTAACAGCCTCAGTACAAGCGTCAGTATCAGCAACAGCATCCTCAGACAGAAAAGCCCTTGTCAAGGCGAGGGACACACAAAATGACCCACAGTGTGAATATTGTGGTAAGACGTTTGATACGCTGGTCAAGCTGCGCACGCACATTTGTAAACTGGCCCCAGAGAAGCCGTACCGATGTCCGTTATGCCGCAAGGAGTTTCAGTATAGAGTTTCCATCACTGCCCACATGCAGATGCACTCCATGGAAAGCCCTTTCCGCTGTCTGGAGTGCAACAAGGGCTTTCAGTCCGCCATGATGCTGAGGATTCATCAGCGGTCCCATGCTGCTCTTAAGCCCTTTGCATGTCCTGAGTGTGTGATGGTCTTCAGACATCGCTCTGTCATGGAGGACCACCGGCGGAAGCACACGGACGAACGCCCCTACCACTGCAACCTATGTGACAAGTGTTTCAAGTACGCCAGCCTCTTGCACCAACACCAGTACCTGCACACGGGCAAGAAGCCCTTCCGCTGCCGCGACTGCGGGAAAGCGTTTGCTTTTTCCCAGAACTTGCGTGCTCACCTCCGCCAGCATCAGAAGCATCCACACAGCTGCCCTCACTGTTTGGACACCTTCTCTGACGAGGACAAGCTGCAGGAGCACATCGCCACCCATGAGATGTCGCAAGAGGCGTCTGTGGTAGACAAAGAGAATGCCAATTATGCAGTGGAGCAGCCACGGCTGTACAACTGCCCTCTGTGCTCACAAGTCTACTACAGGCCTGCTGACCTGAGGGTGCACATGCTGGTTCATGAGGCGGAGTACGAGGGCATGAGTAATGGAGTAAAGGAATCAGAGCCGACGTACGCCTGCGCTCGGTGCCCTCTGGCGTTTTCAGACCAGGCAAGCCTGCAGTCCCATGCCATCACTCATGAGGCTTCATTCATGAGGAGGGATGTACGGGGCGGGGGCCTCGGCATGGGCCGGAGGGAGAGCATGCCAGGGAGTGGCATCTACGGTGACCAGATAGACAAGAAACCGCTGAAGTGCCGAGACTGTGGCCGAGGCTTTCGCCACCGCTCTGTTCTGGAGTTGCACATGCGCATCCATAGCAAGGACAAACCATACCGTTGCAATGAGTGTGGCAAGTCTTTTAGGTTCGGCAGCTATTTACAACAGCACCTCATCATCCACACAGGGAAGAAGCCATACAAATGCCCTGACTGTGGAAAAGACTTTGCATTCCTCCAGAACATGAGGACCCATCAAAGACTCCACCAACAGAAGCCATTCCGTTGCACGCAGTGCCGCAAAGGCTACAGTGACGAGGACCAACTGCAGCGGCACATGCTGTCTCACACAGGTGACAAACCCCATAAGTGCCACCTCTGCAACAAAAGCTTTGGGCTGGCCTACCTGCTTCGAGATCACATGAACACTCACACAGGTGAGAGGCCCCATCGCTGTCAGGAGTGCAACAAGTCATTTCAATGGCTGAGCAGCTTGTTAGTGCACCAGAAGATTCACACGCGCAAGCATCAAGAGGGCAAGAGGGGCAGGAGAGGGGACAGCTTTAGATCAGACTGGCAAACGTGGGACAGGGTCCCTGGAACAATGGCGCTCACCCAGCCAAGCACGTACGCTGCCCCTGTGTCACAAGGGCAAGACTGGCAGGGAAGGATGCCGCCACCGCTGCACCAGTCGCAGAGCTTTGCACGTCAGTCCGACTCTCAGGAGCTGCCAATGCAGCTGCCAATGCAGCAGCCACAGCAGGAGCTGTGGCAACCTGGCGTCGCAGTCACACAGCAGTCACAGAAGCGAGAACCACAAAGACAGTCAGAACCGCCAGAGAAGACGGTCCAAGTACCACAGCAACAGCAGCAGCATCATCAGTGGCAAATAGAGCGACAAACCCAGCCAGCCCAGGTGCAGAATGTGACTTGGATTTCTGTAATGGCCCCACAGGCGAACCAAATAGTGCAACAGCAAGCACAGCAAAAGTTACTGCTACAGCAACAACAAGCTCAGGCAGAAGCACTCTCACACTCCTTGCCACAGAGCCGAACTGACACGTTAGTGACTTCACAAGCAGGAATTTTGTTTTCCAAACCTTACCCACACCTAGAAGAAGGAACTACTTCTTGGGGCACCAAAACAGCCTCAGTTGTTTCACACATCCAAAGCCCAACAAAGGCAACAGAGCACGAGAGAAGTCCTCTTTCCATCGTATGGGGTAGCACTGGTGCCTCTGTGCAGCCACAGACCTCAACAACAGGTACTGTTCCCCTTGACACTGGGTCCAGTATTGCCCCCACTAAGCCAAATGATCAAGAGCCTCACGGGCCTAAAGTTTCAACCTCTATAGCAACTACCCAGCCTGGGGTGTCCTCTCTACCATCGAAAGATGACACTAAATTATGGAGTTATAAAATACCCATTGGTATACCCCAAACTATATCAGACCAACCTGGCAATGGTGCAGAGAAACAACGACAGCAATCTCCAGGATCAGCAGCAAATCAGACGCAAATAGACGCTTCTCGCTTACCACCAGGGTCAGAGAATGCCCTCTGGACATTCCAAGCTACCTCAATCATTCCCAAGACCCTGAGTTCTCAAGACAGTAGCACAGTAGAACAACTGCAGCAACAATTGCAACCACATCAGCTAATGCACTTGCAACAACAAAAGCTACAATTGCAGCAGCAGCAGCAACAACAATTGCAACTGCAGCAGCAGCTGCAGAAACAACAACAGCAATTACAACTGCAGCAACAGCAACAACAGTTACAGTTGCAACAACAACTACAGCTGCAGCAACAGCAGCAGCAGCAGCAGCAACAACAGTTACAGATGCAGCAGCAGCAG
This sequence comes from Sardina pilchardus, assembly GCF_963854185.1. Taxonomy (NCBI): domain Eukaryota; kingdom Metazoa; phylum Chordata; class Actinopteri; order Clupeiformes; family Clupeidae; genus Sardina; species Sardina pilchardus. The sequence goes on along the minus strand of NC_084999.1, from coordinate 19,133,216 downwards.
CAGCAGCAACAACAACTACAGTTACAGCAACAACAAATACAGCTACAGCAGCAAAAGCAATCTCCGATAGCTTCAACCTGGGTGAATCCTCCCACAACTTCACAAATGAGCCCTATAACCATTCAGTATGGACCACCTCGTTTCCCACACGGGGACGCCCCTGCAGTGTGGGGATTTCAGACAACCCCAGGGGGGTCCCAGACATTGTTAACAGGACCAATACAGCAGGGTGCAGTGCGAGGCCAGACCCAGTTGCCACTGATGACAGGACCGCAGATCATTATCAACCAGGCCCCACCGTTTCTTTCCCCTGCTCTTCGACCACTACCTCCACTTGGGCTGCCAGCTCCACATCCCCTTCACTCCGTTACAGTCAACCAGATATCGAGGCCGCCACCTCAGAATCTGTTTTTCAGCCCACAGGGAATAATAGGTGATAGGCCTCCCCGGCCCTTTGCCCAGATAACTCCTCGGACTGAGCTGCCTAACCTGACAGGCCGTTTGCCTTTCCCCACAGACCGCCGCCAGTGTGTGATTTGTGGGTGCTCATTCCCTCAAGAACTCGAGCTACAGATGCACTATATGCAGCATGCTAAAGGAGAAATCTGATGTGTCCCACAGAAAATTGGCAAACAATGCTTTTAAGCTGCTGTACCTCCTGTGTGAACACTGATTCATATTCTTATTGTTTATTGTATTAAATTGAGCTTGAAATAATTGTATAATCATGTAACTTGATATGTCATGTTGGAAACATTTGTCATTACTGATGATGTGCTCTGAAATGTTATGTCATTGATTTTGCATACATGAAAGTGTATAGACATGTCAAGCTGATGCACAATTTACATTAAAGAAATCCAGATTTTATACCTTTTCTGTGTGTGCCAGGTGCTACATTTTATGTTTTATTGTTTGTATTGTTCAGGGTCTCATTTATCTGTAAAGTAAATGTTTAAGGAGAGTACTAGGGGTTTTATTTTAATTTACCTTACAGTTCAAAGATCATCTTGTATTTGATTTACTAGCCTTTGTCCAGACATATTGAATATTGTTTAGATATTTAAGTTCATTATTTCAGGATTACATTGTTATTGTTAAACCTGGATTTTGCTACTTTGCATTAATGTAGGCAAGCAACAACTATAACACAGCTAGTGCAATGGTGATTGAAGGGAACCCCATTCCACCCATTTTTTTTAAAACTGCAGAAATGCATGTCATGTTCATCCCCAAATAAGGGCCTACTGTTCTAATATGGTTTGTCTGTACCTATACTACACACACTGCACCTATACTCTCTCTTATTCAAATATTTCTTGATCTTTCTTCATTCACACAGGAAAAGACCAAACGAAATTTACTATTTTTTTACTTTAGTAATTCTATGTAGTGACAAAAAAACCCGCCTTAGGCCTAGGTGCTGAAGAAGAACATTAACTGATATCACTATCTTTCTTGCTTCCTTCCATATGAAAATGTGACCAGACTTGGTAAGGAATTTTGAAATAAGAAATGCAATTTCACAATGTTATGGAGTAGCCTTATTATTTGCTTACTTTGTGCAACATGGTCCAAATATTTGCGATACTGTTTTTGCGATAACGTGTAGTTACAATATACTAGCACACGTGTTCTTCATATAAGACAACCATGGCTATTTCTGTTTTTACATTGATCAATGTGGGAAAGAAAGAGAAATACTGTTTGTCTTTTTAAAATAATAAAGACATAATTAAACTGTAGTCGCGCCATTTCAAGCCATTTTGAGACTAAGGGAAGTTGTTGGACGTAATTTCCTGGGGCCGCCGAAGTGTTTCCGCGCTGTTGTGTGTTGATAGCATAGCATAGCCGTTCTTCCTTGTACTGTCTATGTTCTCTGCATCCACCCGTGTGGCTGTGTTGCAGGGAAGCGCAAGGGGCCCCTGGGTTGAATAGAGCCATCATGGCTGCTGTTTACGAAAAAGGTGGCACATTGCAAGGAAATATTGTTGTACTTTCAAAAGAAAACGAAGAGGGTACCTGTAATGCTGGAGTATCCAGCAATCCCAACCAAATTAAAGCAGAAGACCTAGGTGCATTCGTAGACTCAAGGCTTAGTGGCCCAGCTACATCTGAGAACCACGCCGAGATGGATGGGATGAACGCCATGCCATCCATTATAATAAAAGAAGAGCGGATCGAGGATGAAGAATATATGCAGATTAACTTAAGTGATGTTGGTGAAGAGTCGGAGACCGCTGCTGACAACGGGAGTGAGTCCACTCAAGAAGAAAATGTTGATGGTGAGTAACCATGTTCGCAAATGTTATGTCCTGACTAATGTTAGCTAATTAGCTTCCTTGGGAAGCTGGCTGGCTAGTGACAACTGATGTTTGTCGGCCCCATATGTAATGTTGGACATGTCTAACACTTGCATTGAACTAAGGTGATATTGCGAACGTTAGTGAAGCATAGAAGCAAGGAAAAAAAGGTTATTGTTACTCGCAGACGTGGTTGGGAATGGTTGTCTCCTATGATAACGAACCGCTTTCTGTTAGTAAATGAACCATACCAAACTGTTAACGTGTGTTAAACAAACTGTCTTCTCGACTTTAGATGTGTGACTGCTAGTAGATCATTAACGCTGCCCATGTGTGATTGCCAATACGTAATTTGGTAGCGTTAAGCTTTTATTGGGATGCATATCTATTAATGGCCATACTATGGCCAAAGGAAAATAGTCTTGTTTGAAAGAAACAATCACGGAGCTAGGTTAGCAACCGTCTACGGCTAACATCTGTTTAGCTAGTCTGCTAGCTAGCTACTTAGCTAGTTGTTCAACATCATATCACAAAGTTGGGCTTTAAATGTAACATCTGAAGACCTAACAGGCTTTTTCAGCTCTCGACTTGACCGTTTTGGCGTTGCCATTTGGTTCTGGTTTTAATCGCGCCCGTGTTTGGACTTGCCAGAGTTAGCTGGGCTTATCTGTAACAACAACCTACAGTCCGTTGGTTGTATGGCCAGTAGCATAACAAAACAGTGCTTCCAGTAGCCTATCAGCCTCCATTTGCAGTGTTCACCACGGACTAGGGAGTCGAGTAAATAATACTGTATTGACTTCAACGTGCGTGTATTCAAAATAACAGGTGGCATCAGTGTAAAGAAGCGAAATAAAACATCAAGGTTTTGCACAGATCTATGCATGCACATAATGTTAATTTAATTGTTCCCTGCAAAAGTATACAATATCAGGCTATATTTTCAATTTAATTATTTCTCTTATTACTAAATTGTGATTTTTAAGGTCTACATTTCTATATATGTTGTGTTTTATGCGTGAATTCTATGGATTGCCCATGTGAAGTTGTAGTTATGTCATTCATCATTTAATATAGCCCCTGCTGTGTTTTTTGGCCCTCCCAAATTTGAAAAGCTGACCAAACCCAGTGCTGTGTATTTTTAGGCCTATGGATAATTTCTATCCATACATATTCTTTATCTGGCGACAATAGATAAATGCACACGAATGCATACTGAAAAGTGATTGCCAACAAGTGGGGGCTATTGTTGTTTTACTTTTAAGTATATTTCAAAGTTTCATTATCAGCACTTTCTGTGTGGCTTGCTTGTTGTTGCAGTCATGCAATGAATGTTAACAAATCATGTGTGAAGTTGTTGTTTTCAGCTCAGAATGTTTTTGTTCCTATTATTCAATAACTTCTTTGTCATGTGCAAACCAATTTGTGTGCAAATTATTTAATAAACATCTGTATTTTAAGACAGTGGCGTTTTCTTTATTATTATTTAAAAAACGAACGGAGGGAAATAAATTGATGAAACAAGGTAATCAATTTTTTAGCCTTATGCTGCTATACTTTTTATCCTTTTCTCTTTTCTCTGGCAACAGGAGTCGCCCTGACCTCCTATTTTCCCCTTTCTATTTCTAGGGGAGTGGCAACTCCGCTGTGTGGATTGTGGCGAGACCTTCGGGGACAAAGAGATCTACCTGGAGCACCGTCGAGCGCACACCCACGACGGCCCTATTGTGTGCCTGGACAGTGACTCTCAGTTCGACGACCTTCTTGTCTCTCAGGATGGCGGGCGGCGGACTCTGTGCTGTGCTCTTTGCGGGCGCAAATTTTCAAGTTCACGTGGCTTTTTCAGTCATCAACTGAAGCATCGTAATCAGTCACTGAGGCACGGTCATGAGAACAGTTTTGGACAACCTGGTGCAAAGCAAAGGTTTTATGAGTGTCAAGACTGTGGTAAGACATATTGTACCATTGGCCAGTATCTCAACCATCAACGCTCCCACAAACAGGCTTCAAAGTCTGTGTTCCATCAGTTGGCAGACCTCAAAAAGAAGTCATTTCAGTGCCCCACTTGTGACCGTTCGTACTCTCGTGCTTCAGCTCTAGATGCCCATCGCCGCTGCCATGAGGTGAAACTGATCAAACCTCGACCGGGTGCCGCAGGAAAGGCACCAGTGGCCCAGGAACCCGCAAATGAAAATGAAGGTTCCGACCAAGCTGCAGAGACGGTAGATGAAAGTCAAAAGGCAACAGATGAAAGGCAAAAAACACCCACACCATATGCTTGTGAATGTGGTCGATCTTTTCGCACTTTGTGTGGCCTGAGCACACATCAACGCTTTAGCTCTGTATGTAACCCCACTGTTGTTAAAGTGATCAAGCAGGAAAGTAAGCTGCCTTTCAAGTGCTCACAGTGTGAAAAGCAGTTTGTGAGCCCAGTGGCACTGGCATGCCATGAACGTTGGCACAGAAGGCGCGACATGATTCGCAGTAGTGGTGTCTCCCTCAAGTGTGAGGTGTGTGGCAAGTCTTTTACCTCACTCACCTTTTTCCACAAGCATCAAAGATTGGCTCACAGTGAGGAGGCACCTGCAAAGTCTTTCCTTCATCAAGTGTGTCAGCTGCAGAAAAAGTCATTTGAATGTCAGGATTGTGGACGGCGCTTCTCCAGAGCCTCAGCTCTCCAGTCTCATCAGCTTTGCCATACAGATGCCTACAGCGACATTCTAGAAACTCCAGCTCAAACATCCAACGCAGCCCCTCCATCACCTCAAAAGCTGTACTTGTCCAACAAAGAGCAAGCGGCAAACTTTGCTATTGGGGCAATGGCTTATTCGCAAGATAGTGCAGAGATTACAGCTGAACTCAACAGCAGTGAGACAGATTACATGGAAGAGACTGCAGACTTGAATGTAGAGGTTGTTAGTGTAACTGCATCAGACGGCTCACTGTTAGGAAGTGAGGACGACCTAGAACAGGACCAGAATCCTGACCTGGAATTGGTGTGTGAATCTGATGCTGATGAAAGGGAGGAGTTGCCTCCTCTTAGAACACAGAATGATGCACCTACATCAGCACAGCATTACAAACCTGAGGTTGATGTGAAAATTGTGAAGGTCAACTTTAGTCATGTTGGTGACCAAAATATAAAGGAAAAAGGTTTGTTCAGAAGTGAACCACAACAGATTGTGAACTTTGAGTGTCCAGAGTGTGGCAGACAGTTTGAAAGTGCCGGTGGCCTGCGTTGTCATAGGCTATGGCACAGAGGCGGAATGGGTAAAAAAGCATGCGTTAAGAGGAAGATTTCTGCCACTAGTTCTGTAGTGAAGCGCCACTTTGTCTGTGATATCTGCGGCCATAAAAGTTACTCAATGCCTGCACATAATGCCCACTTGGGGAAACACGAAGAGAGAACCCCTTACAAATCAATCTCATACCAGCTTGCAGAGCTTAAAAAGAACAGCTTTAAATGTGATGAATGTGGAATGCGCTTTTCCCGACTCTCTGCCCTGCACTCCCATCAGCAGCATCATAACAGTGAAAAGAAACCATTTGCATGCCAGAACTGTGACAAGAGCTACTCCAATGCCAGTGGTCTTTACAACCATAGAAAGACGTGTTACCCTGGAAAAATTGTTAAGACCAAGGCAGCACCTGAGGTGAAGAAAGAGCCTTTTAACCCAAAGAAAACTCTTCTCGGCCCAAAGGTTCACCAGTGTAAGCGATGTGGCAAGAGCTTTTGGTCTTTTGGAGCCTTGTCTCATCACAAGCAGTACCACCCACAGTGTGCAACTGTGAAATCTGACACCAGTAACCCTGTTAATGGCCGTCCCCGTCGTGTTTCATGTCCTATTTGTGGGCATAAGTTTCGGAAAAGAGGTAGTCTGGCATGGCATATGCAGCGACATAAACAGAAGAAGACGGAGGTACACACCTGTGGAGAATGTGGCAAGTCTTATCGCTTACTCACCTGTTTCCTGAAACACCAGCTTGTACATGGGGACGCCCAAACCAATCCTCCACCAATCAAGTCATTTGATTTTCAGGTAGAACAAGTGAAAAAGAATTCATACAGCTGCACACACTGTGGGAAACTCTTCTCCCGTGCAATGGCTCTCCAGTTCCACATGAGAAGTCATGGGTACGAGACGGGCTTTTCTTTATCAAAATCTGAAGTTAGAGAAGAGCTGCAATGCCCAACCTGTCCTAATAAATTTCAAAATGAGGCAAAATTAGAAAAACACAAAAAGAAATGTGGACAAAATAAAGACAACAAGGCCAATCAGGTGCCGACCACAGAAAGTGCACAGAAGTCAGAGTCCACTATGCCCAAAAATGTACAGAATTCATCTGAATCTGAGACTGTTTCCCAGATTTCCTCAGAACCAAAAACGGTTGATCTGAAATATAAATGTGCTGTCTGTGGGAGAAGCTTTGCTGTCGTAGGAGCACTTAATTTTCATAAAAGAATCCATCTTAAGACTCACACTCACCTGGTCAAATCAAAGATTTCCAGACTTAGTCGAGGGGCAAACTTGACCACAGAACAGAAATCTGGCAAATATCCATTTACTTGCACTGACTGTGGTAGACATTTTACTAATAATTCTGCTTTAGGGACTCACAGGCGATGGCACACTGATAAAAAATTTGCTGGATTTTTGTCAAAAGAGGAGGAAACTTCAGTTAAAAAGTCTGTTGACAATGGGCCCTTTCTTTGTAATCTCTGTGGCAAGGGATTCTTCTATTTGTGTGTTCTACGACGGCATCAAAAACACCACCCCCCACTCGAAGACAAGCCATTAGAGAAGTCTCCAACAGCAGATCTGCTCCCTGAGTCAAATGCTACGCCTTCAGCAAGCTCTTTATCTTGTCCAGAATGTGACATGACCTTTTTTAGTGGCACACAGTTGGCAACGCATTTTGAGAATCACCATGCCAACTCAACAGTGCCCATTTCTGAAAAATCATCATCCCCCCAAGTCCCTTCCCTTAAAGGTCCATCCGTTCAATCTCGCAAGCCAACCAATGCCAGTCCATCAAATACCTCTCAATCACAAAAGAACAACTTGAAACTGAAAGTTCATCAGTGTCCCCACTGCCCAAAGAATTTCCCTAAAATCAGAGGACTGAGAGCACACAAATGGCAAGCGCACAGGAAACCAGTTGAGCCCGTTATACCCGCTGTGCCCCTGAAGCCCTTCCCGTGCCCTGATTGTGAAAAACGGTACAGTTCTCAGGGAGCCCTTTACAATCACCGAAAGACGTGCAAGTCCGTGAAGGTTGAGCTCCGCAAAGCGGTGAAGGTTGAACCTCGCAAAGCACTAAAGACTGAACCCCGCAAAGCAGTAAAGGTTGAGCCTCGCAAAGTTGTAAAGATTGAGCCCCCCAAACCCCTAGTCACAAAAGTGAAAGTGGAAGAAACTCCTGTTCCACGCAGACCTGTAGAGCTGGTTAGTAAGTGCTTCTTCAAGTGCCACAAGTGCGGAAAGGCTTTCCCTAGTGAGGAGCAGCTGAAGGCGCATAAGGACGTAGCAAAGACACGGCCTTTTTGCTGCGCCCTCTGTTGCCGGGGCTACTGGACAGAGGCCCAGCTGCAGCAGCACCTCTCCTGGCACGATGAGGTCCGTAAACGACTGCCCACTGAACTAAGATACAGACTCAGTACCTCAGTCTCGCCTGGGCTCAAGCCCAAACCTCAGTCCCCTCATCCTAGCCCAGAGAAGAACTCGCCGCCCAAAGTCAAGCCGTACACCGCTAAACCTGTTGCACCTCCTACCCCTCAAAAGGGCCACAAGTGTCAGCACTGTGGCAAGTCTTTCCTGTCTCCCATGGCCTTGCAGCAGCACCAGGCTCAGCATACTAAGACTTTCCAAGATCAGCATACTAAGACTCTCCAGGATCAGCATACTAAGACTTTCCAGGATCAATATACTAAGACTTTCCAGGATCAGCATAATAAGACTTACCAAGATCAGCCCACTTACCATTGCACCCTGTGTCCCCTCACCTTCACTGAGATCCGGGATCTCATTGATCACCACCAGGAATGCATGGGTGAAAAAGAACCGAAAGATTCTGGTTCTGACCCAGCTGCTAGAGGCAGTGACAGCTTGACATGCATCGAGTGTGGAATGTCCTTTGGTCAAGAGACTGAGTTGCATCAGCACTACATAGAACATGCACGTGGAGAATACTGATTTGAAGATAATAAAAGAATGTCTTTGGGTTAAAGAATGAATGTTTGTATGAAGACGCTATGATTTATAAGATCTGATTAGATCTTCTGTCCAAAAAGAAGTTCTTTATTGAGGTGTAGTCTTTGTGTGTATAATGTGACTTCAGGTTTTACTATGAGAAGTCAATGTTCATTTCTCAGGCTAAATTTTTGCGCTGGACAAAAAGTACTTTGAGATCTATATTTCCTGTGTAGTGATCAGTTCTTTTATTACATATAACACTTTTGTCAAATAAGTTATTATAGGTAATGGGGTGCTATAGACTTTTTCCATATGGTCATAACCATCAAGTGCAACCATCACTTAAAACTATTATTTAGTGGATGAAGTGGAACTCTGCCCCTAACCCCGACCTTGTTTTGCATTAATGTAAATTTGATGTGTGTGTGCATATATGCTCTCCCTTTTCTACCCTTTTGTGATTAGGACTACTAATTTGATATACTTGACTCCCTATCAGGCTATTTTTATTAATTTTACACCCCTCCCCATATTATTAACACTACACATGCTCTACTGTTAGTCCAAAACTAGCTGGCTTGTAATGTTTTTTTGTGTTTGATATTAATGATGTTCTGTTATTGTTGATTTAGATGAAACAATGATTTTTGTTTGTGTTGATTTCAAATCAGTCAAAAAATATTGAATAATTGTAGCGGGTAAATAAATCGGTTTTATTTAAGTTAGTGAGGGTTAGGTTGGTTCTTGTCATACCTCATGCAGATTTTCTGTACACTGGTGCCACCTAGTGGGGTAGTTTTTTTTTTTTTTTAATCAAACTATACTCTGTAAAAGCTAGAATTCAAAGGGATATCTTTTGATGATACCCAATGGAGAGGAATGGCATCTCCATTTCTTTGGATTTGATGAGATGGTTTTTCAAACACTTTTTGTTTTTTTTAATCTTGCTTTCTCATAGATTGAGTTACCTATCTAGTTAGTGATACGTTTCAGATTTTCAGCATTAACTACAAACTAAGCATAAAAATAAACTAAAACCCATACAGGTTTGTTTCATGAAACTGATGGCAAGTGAATTAAAAAAAAAGCAAGGCAAAACATGTTTGTCCCTGTTGTGGGTTCACGAAGTTGGTTTCTGCTAGTTCAGTGAGAAGGGAATCTTTGCACTGTGTGTTTCAACAGCACGCCTTGTTTAAAATTCTCAGTTATCTGCTATATTCCCCTACAAACATGCTCTAATTTGAAATACCCATGAATGAGCTTTGACTGTGTAATGTCAAGGATTGAAGGATTGTCCTATCTAGTGACTAGTTATGTGGCATTTATTGCCCTTAATGTGCTTTGATGTTGATTAGTGAGACAGTGGTCATAAATTGTCATTTGTAAATAACTTCTAAAAATCACTTGAAATATATATGCTTGTCATTAATTATTTCAGTTATTGAAGCACAAATTGAGTACATATTTATCTCTTGTTTATGGTACATATCTGTTGAACTATCCAACATTGATACTTTGACTTAAATGTCATCAAATACAAGGCCTTGGAAAAGTCTGATATATACATCAAAAAGAAATTGGTTTTTAGGTCTGCTCTGCTAATCCTTAAACAGTCAACACTTGCTTTTGAAGTTTTATTAACCCTCAAACCTTGGTAGACTTTCCACTCCAGACCAGAAATACACACCATGTAATCTGAAGTTTAATGGGTTTAGAGACAAGTTTCATGCTTATGAATCTTAAATGTAAAAATGCATTGGTTTGAGTGATCTCTACTAGGTTACTACTTTGAACTATCCTGATTGTATGCAATGCCTAAATAAAGCACTATTCAAAGATATTTATCATTTGTTTCTTGATGTTTTTTTTGTAATCAGATTGGTTACAGTATTAGAGTGCATATTGCATATATGCTAAAGAGTATATTTAACCTGCATATGCTGGAGAAAGACATTCATGAACATTCAGAGGGTGCATGTGTATTTGTCAAAGTAAGAATCACTAACCTTAAGCCTAGTATTTTTTACTGTACACAGAGGACTTGGGCTACTTAATCATTTGATCATCTGTCAATGTTTTATGTGTAATGAAACTGTTTGGTTAACTGGCCTAATGTTTCTCCCCTCCCGTAGTGAAGCTGCGTAGCATGAGATGTCAGGACTGCGGGCAGCAATTCACACGCTGGGAAGCCTTCAAGATTCACCTGCGTAAACATGTAGAAGAGGAGGCCGAGCTGGCGAATACAGCAAAGAAGCGCCCCCTGCAGCCTCAGAACCAAAATGGTGGAAAAAGGAGGAGGGATGAATACAAAATTGGTGATAAAGATGAGGATGAGGAAGTTGATGTCGTTGGTTTCGCAGATCAGGGGGAAGAGGAGGAAGAGGATTTTTTTGATAGCACTTGCCAGATCAAACCCTCTGAGATTGTGAAGGTTCGCCCTCGCGTTGCCATGCTGTCGGCGGAGGAGAAGCCAGTCTATGGAAACAACAATCAAGTCTACGTCTGTGACCTGTGTGAAAAAGTGTATTACTACCTGGAGTCATTCAGAAACCACCAGAAGTCACACACTGCCTCCGAGGTAGAGAGTAGCCACCCCTGTCTAGTCTGTGGGAAGCTCTTCAAGGGTGCAATTAAGTTGTCAGCACACATGAGAGTGCACAGAAAGACTGTAGTGGCAAATAAACCCCCAGAACACCATTGTGACCAGTGCGACGAGTCGTTTCATTCCGCTCAGACCTGGCTGGAGCACACGGAAATGCACAAGAAGGAACAATCTTGGTGCCTCTCTTGTTCCGAGGGCTTCAAGGACGCGAAATCCCTGGATATGCATTTGCTTCACCATGACCCGAAACGTCATCGGTGTAACTTATGCTTCAAGTCCTTCAAATCGCCTGCCGAATTGCGCTACCACTACAGCAATCACAAAGCATTCAAGCCGTACAAGTGCAGCTTCTGTGATAAGGATTTTCCACAGCTGGCCAATCTGATTAAACACCATAAGACACATCTAGGTGTTTACAAGGAAGGTACCACTGAACAGCTGGACCAGGGTAAGAGCACTAACCATGGCAATAAAAAGCTTAGTGTGGTGGAAAAGCTTAAAAAGCTCATTGGGAGCAAGGGTGTAGCCCAGACACCTGACAAGTTTTTGTGGCAGGCCCATCACGAGGCAGAAGCAATGCTAGGTTCTGGGTCAGGGGACAATGAAGAGATTGACAGTTACAATGGCAACAAGGAGGGTTATGCAAATGCTGACTCATCAGAAGAAGAGGAGCAGGAAGAGGCGATGGAGAGAACAGGAAATGATGTAGTCCAGAGAGAAGATGGCCATTGCGTGGAAGAGGAGGATGATGACGACGTGGTATTCACAGGACAGGTATCTGCACCTGTGCAACCGGTAGGGGAATGGAGGTGCTTTGAATGTGGGACTTCTTTCTTCCAAGAGGCAGAGCTTCACCTGCATTACATGAGACATGCAAGCGGTGAACTGTGAGTGGGCCAAAAATGGATTATGTAATACAGGGGGTTGGGCTTGAGAAGTTGACCTGTCTACCTCATCTAGTTGTTGTCATTTAACTTCACTGTCACTTTAAAAAAGTTTTTGAAAGTTTGAAAGTTCAGGAACACATCAGAGTCCTCATTTATTTTGACTAACTCTTTTTCAAGTGAATGTAGTATACATGGCATGAAGCATCAGATCTATGCTGTAAGTTGAGACGTCATTGCTTGGAGCTTTATGTCCATACAGTGCTTCAGAACAATATTGTCTGTATTGTAAATCCAAGCCAGGGCGGGACTCATTATCACCATACATTCCAAGGTGTATACTAGTCTTCAACTTATCATAATCATAGCTGTGCCCTCACTTGTTTCATCATTAGTGTGCCTATCTGTAGTGCCTTATTATTACTACATGGGATTACTATAATTGATTTGTATCCAAAGATTGTCTATATTTTTTTCACAATTTCATGTACAATAAGACCTCAATGAAAGGTAATAGCATGTGTAGGTGACGCAAGACTTCAGTTAAGATTCAGCTGATAATGAAGCATGTGTCTATGCAGTTGCTTCTAGTTAGGGCCTTTTAAACCGTCTCCTTGTGCGTTTTAAAACCTTACTACTGGTGCTTGGTTTAGCAACAATACTACTCTTAAAAGCCTTGATTAGTCTTTTCATTATCTCTTAATTGTAACTTGGTATTTTGCATTGACTAATTCGCCGATGTATGGATGTTTTTGTCTGTCTGGGCACTGTTGATGTTGCCACAAATTGCTCTATGACTGTTGTCATGCTGTTCTCTAAGAGCAGTTTTTTTCTGGTTTGAATGTTATGATTTCCCCCCAGATTTATGCTTGTTGATTTGAGTGAAGTTGATTTATGCTCTCACCTTTAATGACACTAACTCCATGAAAATAAATTCAATAAAAGATTTGCATTTGATTTAAATTGTTGTAACATTTTGTGGTCGCTTCATATCCACTTGTCTGTGTGACTGCTGTTTGGAAATCTAGTTAGAACCAGTTGCCACTGATAACATGGCTTGATAAGAAGGGTTTGAACAGGTGGCTTGGTTTACTGAAATAATCTGTGGTATTTTTCCATTGGTTGTTTTAATTGATAATATTTTTCTGGTTGATTAATTAGTATGGGAAGCATACATATGGTGAAAGCAGTCAATTTCAGTCGCCGACTCTCCAGTTACCAGTCTGTGTAGCAATGAAGACTGTCTTGTTTGCTTTACTTGTACTGGCAGTGGGTAAGTTCCTTCAATCATGGGGTCCAGTGATTTTAAGCTTCCTTTTTTACTATCTAGCATGTACTCAAGGGTTAACAACTATTGTTTTGGGGTTTTTTTAGGCCATGACTTCTTTAAACTGTTCATTGTAATGTTAATGTAATCTTTATTCATGCCATTGTAAGTCACTTTGGAGCATAAGTGTCACTAAGACTAAGTTAAGTTTCACTAAAACCATAAACATAAACTGCTATGCTGGAGCAGAATGCCGTGGTGATGGGGATAGGATCATTGGAGGCTATGAGTGTTCACCACACTCCCAGCCATGGCAGGTCTATCTGACTTACGACGATGGAAATCGTTGGTGTGGGGCCTCGATGATCAATGAGAGATGGGCCGTTTCTGCTGCACACTGCTATGTCGCGTGAGTATTCACGCCGTCTGTTATTAAACTTGTGCCAACAGTTGAGTGCATAACTCATGACATTGATATAGTTTTTTTCATCCTGTATTTCATGGAGCACTGAGGAAATAAGTATTAAAATGTCTAACCTGCGATACCATTATAACCCATATAGTTGTGTACACATTGTATTTTATTTACTTTCCCTGTTTCAAAAAGTCACTTGCAAGCGTCAAATATTTATCATTTCAAGTCTCATTGGTTTAGTTTATTGGTTGTCTCTGAGTTTACAGGTATCATATCTAGACGTATTGATGTGACTCTTCTTAGCCGATTTGTGAAATTACCCTGCAAATAAAAGGCTAATTCCCTCAGAGTGTAGGCTATTCCAAGACTGTTTTGTTCTACCTGGTGTGACTTTTAGTGCGCCTCGTCTGTCGCTTCACCTGGGAGAGCACCACCTGTTCAAAGAGGAGGGCACAGAGCAGCGGATCTGGGCAGAGAAGGTCATCCCCCACCCTGCCTACGATGACAATGGCTACGACAACGACTTCATGCTGATCAAGCTGAGCGAGCCAGCCGTCTTCAACAAGTACGTCCAGCCCATTCCACTGGCCACCAGCTGTGCCCAACCAAGCGCCAAATGCCTTGTGTCTGGATGGGGCAATCAGATCGACACCGGGGGTGAGGGCATCACGTTCAGTGTGACTATAGTATCACTAGTAATTACTGCTTCCCTTTTGCCAAGTTTGATTTAGATACTTGAACTTGAGGGAAAATGAGAGCTATAGGACCGGCCATTGTACTGTTATGTATGCAACGTTAGGAGTGAGGTGCTGAATTGTATCTAGGGAGCTGAATTGGAAACATTATGAGACATGTACAACAGAAATAAAGTAGCTTGTTTTATTCATCTGTATCATTTTTTTTATATAATATATTTGTTCTACATTCTTCAGTTAACTATGCATCACTTTTGCAATGCCTGGACCTCCCTGTGCTCTCAAAGTCCCAGTGTGTGGGTGCCTATGGCCAGATGATCACTGATAACATGTTCTGTGCTGGTTTCCTGGAAGGAGGCAAAGACTCCTGTCAGGTACACACATCTTTGTCCTCTCCAAAAACAGAGTCCCTTCTTTTCATGGGCGTATTTTATTATAGTATGAGTCACTTAATACCTTGAATATGCTCTCTTTCAGGGTGATTCTGGTGGCCCTCTGGTTTGTAACGGAGAGCTGTATGGAGTTGTGTCGTGGGGTTTTGGCTGTGCTGAGGCTGGCGCTCCTGGGGTGTATGCTGCTGTGTGCCGCTATACTGACTGGGTTCAGCAAACCATCGCCAACAACTGAGAAAATGTCCAGTCTCCTTGCATATCTGACCTCAAGGCCTGCCAAAAGCTTTTGGGTTTAAAAAAAAAAAAATAATTAAATGTGTCAAAGCAACATTGTGTGGTCATGTTATTTACTGCTGCTGAAGTTATTTGTTTTGAAGTTGATCTGGTCTAGCCTAACCCTTTGAATTATGACAAACCCTACAGTAAACTTTTTTTTTTTAAATATGCATTAGGTCATTACAACATCATAACAACCCCTTTCAATGTATCTTTTTCATTGTCTTCGACAAAAATATGGCCATTGTACAGGTGCATTGGCCTTTGTCATCGGGCCTAGCGAGCATAATTGCGCACTCTGGTGGTAGATCAACGTAATTGCACTACATTACCCATAGTGCAGTGTGATGTAGGTATCGTGACGTATGGGGGTTTGCATCTCAACACTAGCGTTATGTCCTCCTGTGTTGTGGAGATGTCTAAGCCGAGGAAACTAACATAGGTATGTATATACGGCATACATATCTCCTAAATATTGCATGACGAAAATAATCTGAACAATCAAACGGAGTGCGAAATTGCGTTCAATAATACTTGGACCACCATTTCTTTATGGAGATGAACTAGACAGACATCTGGTTAAACAATGGACTGGCTTTTGGTAGCCGAAATTGACATTATTCAAAGCATTAGAGCGCTAAAACGAATTGTTAAAGATGCAACAAATTGCAGTGCATAATGTTTTGATGTAGCTTGGGTAGGATAAGGTGAAACCTTCAGCTAATGTCTAAATAGGCCCTGAATCGGGGGCAATGAATGCTACGTTTAAACGTTTAGTCAATGCAAATCAGTCTACGACGGCTATGTTCACAAAGTAGGCTAGCCTAAGGAAACTATGTTTTTGTTGACTTACAGAAATGTTAAAGATGCTATGCTACCCATTGTTTATCAAATTTGCGCATCGGACTACACGCCCGAAGATGGCTGTTCATTCTAAATGCTTAAGTGAATTGGGATGTTGACTCCAGCTGGTGTTGTGGTCCTTTTATTAGGCTATATGAAGAGTAATATAGATCGAGGTAGCCAGGGTTATGGACAAGTCATGGTCCTCTGTAACGGATTAAGAAAACCTCAAACAAACAAAACTGGCTTGAGCAAATAGGTCTTTATGATATAGGCTAATGTTCTTTAAGATAGAATGCTATTTAAAGGTGTGTTCAAGTGGAATGTTGCTGCAACTGATTACATTTATGGTCTGCTTGCTGTTTATTGCTGCCTTTAGTAATGCCCAATGCATCTCCTCCACTTCTAGCTTCCATCAAACAACAAATTCAAAACATTCTGTGAACGGAATAAAAGGCACAGGACATGGACATCTTAAATAGGGCAGTGGGTGAATTGAGGTCAAGTCCTGAGGGTGGGACTGCGGAGAGTGACCCAAAGCCCAGGGTCCCGTCTGAGGAATACCCCAAGTCCTCTCCTGCGGCCGGTGCGTCAGAGAACTACACCCATGTTGACACATTTGGTAAGGGCACACAATTCAGCACCCCTAAAGATGCAGCGCCTCACCCGGGGGACCTAAAAGAAGCAACAAGTGCACCACACTTCCCAGACACATTTAAGCTGAAGTGCAGTCCTTCCACTGAGCCGGTTGCTGCCAAGGGCACAACACCTGTACCCACAAACAAAGAGCACGATGGCAGCACCTCGCCCGCCAAAGGGAAGTCTCCAGATCCCAAGGCTGCTGTTGGCATTAAGAAAGATGCAAAGGCTGCTGGCGTCACCACAGGCGCAAAGAGGAATATTCCTGCCAAAAGGAATCGAATGGACCCGCTGAAGCTGGACATGACAAAACCCACAGTTATGCCTCTCACTTGTACGTCCTCTATCTCAATACCAATATTATGACATTTGTAATTTACATGCATAGCATTTTTTGTGCAGCTGAGGTTTTGCATGCGTCTGATGTATTTTTTATTTCTTTCTCACTCGCTGTCTGTCTGTGTCCCTCCCTAGCCTCCCAACTCTCTCTGCAGTGTCTTGAGTGCCACATCATTTTCAGCGATGACAAGAGCAAGCAGCGGCACCTCAAGATGAGCCACCCAGCGGAGTATGAGCAGTGCATGCTGGGAGATTCTCTGTTCGCCTGCTACGTCTGCGACCGGCATTTCGCCAACTCCACCGAGCTCATGGCACACCAGCGAACTCACACAGAAAAGCGGCCTTTCAAATGCCTCCTCTGTGGGGAGGCGTTCAAGAGATCATCGGAACTCACCACGCACAAGAAGATCCACTGTAGCAGCCAGGGGTACAAATGCTCAGACTGTGGCAAAACCTGCAAGACCTTGACTCTGCTCAAATATCACAGCCGCACACACACTGGGGAGAAGCCATACGTGTGTAAAGAGTGCGGCAAGAGGTTCAGCATGCCCAAAGCACTGCAAAGACATATAGAGACCCACACACAGGACGAAGGGGAAGAAAACGGTGATGGGACAAATGCTCCTACAAAATTAAAGAAACAGAAGAGCAACGGTAAGTTGTTTTTTATGTGTCTCTCATTTTAGATGTTCTTATGTTATATAAGATCAATTATAGCAACACTAAGAGTGCTATAAACAGTGACACTGCCAGGAATTATTACTGTGTTACTACAATACGATATTTTTGCTGTTATTTATTTGTTATTGATGTGTTACATGTTGAACATAACGCCTCAAGTAACTGAAAACCACACTTTTAACACACGTATGCAATATGCTCTGATGATTTATTAGTATTTCTGCAACAACTAATTGGCTAGTGTCACCTGATGGAGAGAGGTATATATCACAAGAGCTATCTAAAATTTGAAGTCTCTCAATTCTCACAATTTGCTGATTAATTCTAGCCTGGCTGGCGCCTACCACTTCTCAAATGAGATGTGGTCTGGCAACCAAACTTTCATTTTCTCAAAATTTGAAAAAATGCCCAGAATCTGAGATCTGAGATCCGTTCATTGGGCACCACTCAAATGCGTCTGTGCATAGCTCATCATCGTCTTGCTTTCCCCCCTGTTCTGTGATTGGTCCCCGATCTCAGGCAAAACTAGTTTTGCCTTAGCAGACTAGATTAATTCTGAAGTATACTGTACAGTCATTTGAATCATGATTTAATGTTGTTTATGAGATTTTACTCGAATCTGTACATCTGTACCTGTATAGTTGTATCTTGGACTGTAGTAAGATCATTTCACGTGAATATGATAAAAGTCTTATGTTGTGTCTTCATAAATCTTTCATGTTCAAATGTGGTAATTGCATTTTGCATGCTAATTTGTGCTACGTTTATACGATTTTAACATATGAGCAGTTTCGCCGGTGGCATTTTATCTACTTATATATTGTTTTACAGGTCCATCAGAAAGGAAATACTCATGTCCACAGTGCAAAGCCATGTTTAAGACGGAGAAGACACAACTTCACCACATTAAGTTCAAACATTCGCAGAACAAAAATATGCCTCCTGGCCGTGCTCTGGTCAAACAGCATCAACTCAATCAAGGACCACCGCCACCTTTACTGACCCATGGAACAATAAGTCAAACACCAATCCTTCGGCTACACTCTAGTGGACAGACACCACAATGTATTGAGCCGGAGCAAATTAAGAGACTCATAGAGTCACTTGGAAACGTTCAAAAGGTGAATCAGCTAGTCATATATGGATTGGAGCCAGTGTCATTTCAGTCACAGACTATGAATCTGCAGCCATTGCCGGGTGTTGTTCAGCCAATCAGATTCGACATGACGCAGATTCCTTCTGTGGAGTTAAAGCTGGTGACTGAAGATTCAGATCAAGCCAAACAACACATTGAATCCACAGGACCAGAACTGAATGGGGGACAAGGTGAGACCAATGCTCATTCATCCGTAGAGAAAATAACTCAGTCAGATGGACTAATGCAAGACCACACAGGACCTGTTGAATCAGAGACCAGTCAGTCTCAAACAGTGGAGTTAGAGCAAATATCTGAAAGTACAGACAAAGCAGGTGAAACTGCTTGCTCAGTTGAAACGATAGTGAGTGGACCCATTTCGTTCAACCATACAGTTGAGACTGAACAAGATGGTGGACAAATACAGTTGCTTGAATTGCATCAGTCATCCTCCCTGATTCCAACCACTGAGCTTGAAAATGAAAACAGACATATGGTGTCCCTCCAGGAAGAAGTAGTAAAAATGCAATATATGACCCCAGGTGACACCCTGTCACTTGTAGCCACAGAAGGTTTACAGCAGACAGAGGAACAAGTTGTTACTTTGACACCAGTGGAAACACAGATTGTCACTTTGGCATCAACTGAAAGACCTGAAGACTCAAAGAATTATGCTGGAAATGCTTGTGAGCAGGATGTTGGACAGCCACATCTGAAATCTTCTGATGAACTTAAGGGTGGCATGGAACAAACAGAGGGGAATGCACATGAGTTTAGTTCAGAGATACACTTGAGTGAGGAGATATCAGTTCATACTCAGCCATCTATACACGACTCAGACATAGCTGAGACACACACTCAACCATCTAGATATGAATCGGACACCGCTGAAATTATTACAGTCAAGCAGAAACCTCGAAGTCGAGTGACCACAAAGTTGCCTGAACCAAAGAAGCTCAAGAAGGGGAGACCTGCAAAGAAAACAAGCAAGAAAGCTAAATCTAAGAGGCAAATTTCAGATAACCCTTTGAAACAACAAACTGGCCATAATGGTGCAGTTGTCATCACACAGCAGAAAGTGTCAGCTCCACATCCTCCAGAGTTCATGACGACCCAACAATCAAAAACAAAAGGTCATGTTCTGATGCAGTTTGGTCTTAAAAACAATAAAGAAAAACTCTCTAAAACAATGGGGCCTTCTAAGAAATCAAAAAAGAGGGATGATGTTAAACTACAAGAGAAAGGTGACTCCCGGCAGAAAAAAACAGAGGGAGACGGAGCAGGGAAAATAAACAGCTCTGAAAATAAAACTCAAACAGAAATACTTAATAAACCACAGGATCAAGAACAACAAGGGTCGCAGGTAGAAGAGTCAAAATCACAGGTGAAGTCTAGGAAAAGAAAATTTAAAATTCACAAACTTAGTAACAATAGTCTGACTGAGAAAGAGGGGATTTCAGTACCTCTACCTAAAAGAAAGAAGCAGGAAAAAAATAAAAAGCCAAAGGCCCTTAAAAGGACAAAGAAAGAGAATGTAAAGAAGAGCTTAAACCTGAAACTGCAGGAGAAAGAGGAAACCCCTGAGACTGTATCTCCTAATCAAGTCAAGGCAGATGTCCTGCTTCTACTGAAGGGACACAAACAGCCACAGCTGAAAGTTCACAAACTGGATGCTCCTATAGCACAGCTAGAGCTAGTGCCTTCATGTCCATCCTCAGTTGCTTCCATGGAGGAGACTAAGAAGACTCCAATGAAACAAACAGAAGATCATAAAAACAAGGTAACCAAGTCCAAGAATCCAAAAAGGCCAATCCAGGCATTTGTAGAGTCCCCATCTTCACCTAATGTCAAGAGCTCATCCCTGCACAAAAAGGTAAAGGCAGGTCGAAAAAGAAAGACCACAAAAGCTGATGGAAACATAGCACCAACCTCCCATTCCTCGATATGTGATTGTGGGGCGAACTTTTCTGATGTGTCCGCCTTACAGGAGCATATGGCAGCTGTCCACTCTGGTGAAACACGTGGACACTGTGGCAATTCAAATGGCATACTGTCTGAGGATCATGTCAAGACGTCTGTATCAAATGAAGAACAACCTGTTTGTCCCAAAACGCTTGGTCTAGCAACAGACTGGGATGCTGAGACAGAGATGGTGGAATTAGGTCTTGGGGATAGAGAGGAAGAAAGAGTGTCTTTTCCAGCTCTCAGCCCATCTCCATCTCTACCTCATGCATCCACATTAGTGGAAGGTGAATGTGAGGAGGCGCAAAAAGATGCCAACAGAGTCACCACAGAGAAACGGTTGAAAGTGTTCTCTTCTGGTTCTAAAAGAAGCAAGCCACTACAGAGAAGTGTCTGTCTAGAATCTACTCCAATGTGTCAGACCCCTTCACAGGAACTCTCAACATGTTCGTCAGAGCCAGAACAGGTGACAATCCCTAAGGTCCAAAAGAGGTCACCAAGGCCAGGCAAACATCAGAAAGCAACAAGTGACCTTTTAGAGACTGGTGATAAAGTGTCAGAGATACAGGAGGTGGGTGATAAGATTAAGAGCATTTGTCAGTCAGATGGGACTGTTGAGGAAGACATGAAAGATGACTTGCCTCTAGATGTTAACTTAGTCACTGTTGAAGATGAAGATCAGCTTGTCACCTCTCAGGACATTGACTCATCAGAAAGCTTTCAGAAAGATGGTCAGATAACTAGTGAATTACGAGTGATACCAAGCCATCAGAATTTCCCAAACTTGAATGAGCCCAACCTTGAATGTCCTACAAATAAAAAGAATCTTGAACTTGTGGTGGATTTGAATTCAAACATAACTACTGCAGTGAAAGATTCCTCCACTGACCCTCCAGAGATCAAAGAAGAGGATGTAGAAATGGCAGTGCACACAGAGGAGAAGACATCTGGACAGAACAGGAGCAATACGACAAGAGGTAGAAAGAGGGGAGGCGGAAGAGGCAGGCGAGGAACTGGGAAGAAGAGGAACACTGGGAGAAGACCGGTAGCCAACCAGGAGTCTTTGAACGACAATCCAGACGAATGCCAGATAGTCTACCAGCTCTATCCAGTGGCTGCTGATTCTAATACATCTGTGGAGGAGAATGGGCCTCAGGTTTGCACTAATCCTCCCAGATCTGACATGGCAGAATCGCAAGAGGATTCCTCTGAGGAGCAGGTGGTGTTTGAACTGGAGTCGGTCACTACAAGTGTCGATATCGTAAAATCGGAAGGGGGACTGGACAGTCAAGACAGAACAGAGGGAAGTTCGCCAGGCATTCTCCTAGAAAAGTTTCTCACATCGCGAGGGAGCGGGAGCAACAAAGATTCTAACATGGTAAGTGATGCCATGCACTGCTATGATTACCTGATTCTGATATTCTCCAGTACCTGTTTGTTTTCAAGTGGATTTACATAATAATGGCATTGGATTGGATGGATTGGATGGATTCTTGGATTATTGTATGTTTTCAATTATTGTGTGTGATTATTTCTTATTTAAATATTTAAGGTGGCGTGTGACTCTACGAATGTACCAAACAACGGGGCCAGCACAGACCATAGAACCACCACATTGCCTTCGCTGGGGACATCAGCGTTGTTGAATGTTAAGGAAGAGGACCAGTCTCAACCTGTGATGCCACCAGTGCTATCCCTAGAGGGAGCCGATGCCAGGACTCCTCTCATAAGTCGCTCACTCTCTAATGAGCAACAGCTGGGTGTGCAAATGTTTGTGGTGAAGGAGGAGGATCCACTCGTTTTGAATGAGCCTCAATTTATTCAACAACCCACCAATGGTAAAAAGAGTCATCTCTGTACTAGCACACGTAAGTGGGGGAATATATATTTCTTTCAATTAATATTTTCTTATTGAGAATGCACTTATTGAGAAAGCCATTTCATATGTAAAAATATAACTATAGATGTTAAAAGTGTCTTTTGATTTGAAACGTGATTCTTATTTTGCATTATCAGTTGCAGCCTCAGACCCACCAGTGGAGTGCAGTGTGGCAGAAAAAGCAATTGGGGCGACCACTCGAACAGTACATCAACCCATTGCCAAGCAGTGTATTTTCTTTCCAGTAAAAGAGGAGGACAGAGAGTTGCTGCTGGATCTTCCACAGAGAGCTGAAAGCAAGTCTATTCATATGGTGTTGAAATGCTGGAATACCAGTGCAAATAATAGCACATGCATATTAGCTCAACATTTCATTTGTCAGTTTGCTTACAATACACCTAGAACTTAACCGTTAAAGATTTTACACAGACTTTGATTATTTCAGAAGAAATACATTAGCCAATAAAATCTATCATTTGTTAAATTTTTCACAATGTTTGGCTTGTTTTTGGATGTGAGGCCACAATTATTGACACAATAAACAGTAAACCCAGAAATCTATTCCACAGATCAGAGCAACCCTGGAGTGGAAGAGTGTGATGACATCTGTGAGATATCAACCCAACATGAAACACAATGTGTGGACAGTGCCTTTGAAAATGGTACAGCTTCTATATTTGTATTGGAGATGACAAGTCGTATTGTTGAAATTCATGATTTTGTAATAACATCTTACTAAATGCGTATTTTTGTTCTGTTTCAGATGATATGGGAGCTGACCAACACAACACTGAGGAACTTTTAAAATTCCTTCAGCAGAGTTCTGATATAGAACACAGTGGATGCATTGATTCAAAACCAGAAGCAGAAACCCTTGCCATGTCCTGTTACCATGGTAGCAGAAGCAGTGGCTCAGCAAATCCGCCTGATAGATCAAGCCAGGAAGCTGATCATAGGAATGATAAGTATGTTGATAAAAGATTTAACATTAGGAAAAGGGTAGATTGTGTAGATATTGCTGGTTAGAGAATGCAGAAGTGGGCAGTGATTTTACTCTCTCTTGATTTTTCCCACAGCAGGCTCTCTCAGAATTGTATTAGTTCACAAAATGGTCAAAGGAAACCAATTGACTACTTCACTCAGTATTTTGACAGGAAGACGTGGCAGGATGTTGCCAACATCACTGCTAAAGCATCTATAATGTCAAGTTCAGTCACGGCCAAAGAGGTGTCTCAGTTTGTTGGGATCCATATCGCCATGGGGACCTTACAGGTTAGTGACTGATTTGATTGCCATACAATACAGTGTAATGCATACAAATGTAATTTCTGAAGGCATTGAAGTTAACTGCATTATAGACCGTCCATTGTACTTTGTGCATTGTTGTATTTCTCGTTGTATGTTGTAAGTCACATTTCTTGTTCTTTTTCCTTGTTGAAGTTTCCTAGCACAAAGCTGTATTGGGAGGACTACACTCGAGTTGCCCTTATTGCTGACGCCATGTCATCCTCCAGATTCTCAGAGCTTCTCTCAAAACTAAGGCTTGCAGAAGAAAGCAGTTCCACGCAGCCTCAAGGGAAAGACAATGTTGTGTCTGCTAACAGCAGTGTACACCAGTCCAGAGATCATGATTCACAAGTGTCAGAAACTGCAGATGGACCACATAAAACTGGACAAACATACAGTACACAGTGTCTATTGGAAACTGACCCACTTAATAGAGTCCGTGTGTTGATGGAAAAAGTTCAAAAAGCATGTCAGGGTCTAAAGCAAGAGGGGAACCATGGAGTCAGCCAGTACCCACTGCGGTTACTGCGAACCACAGCGAATGTCGCCCACTCGCTACATCATACAGTCATGCTGAGTACATGTGGTTTGGTGGTGGACTTCAACTTGAGCTTGGATGACTCTGACCGAGAAGAAACTGTTAAGCACATGGTCCTGTCTGGTCAAAACAGTAGAGAAGGGATGGTGTTTCTCTGCAAGCCTGAACTCTCCTCTCCCTCCATGCTGGAGCAGCTTCTAGAGGCTGGTGTACCAAGTGCTGGTAAAGTTGGCGGGGCGAGGGGACAAGTAGGTGATGAGTTTGTCAGCTCAGATGGCAAACTGAAACTATTTCGATGTCATCATGGTTTCATCCTCTCTGCTGCTGTGAAGGGACGATCACGTTCGACATCTCTAGTCAGTGGCTTTGAGCGGGCACTTAAAGCAGCCAAGCTCAACCGAGATTTGCGCAATGCTTACCGCACGCCTTGCCTATCGTTGTCTCCCGCAGCCTGGCCACTGTCTGTTCTGTGGCACCTTACAGATCTTGCACTGGTGAACTCTTGGCTGCAGTATAGGGGTGACTGCTCTGATGAACAGGAACCGTTGTCCCTCATGGCATTCCGACTGGAGGTCTCCAAAGCACTGATTCTCTTAAGCAGCGCTGATGCCCAGGATGCAACTCCTCCCCATCCACCGGCTCCAGAGAGACCAGAACAGGGCTCAGTTCCAGGGTCTGCCTCCGTTTTTGAGACACCGCTTCCAGACACAGCCGTACGGTACGACGGCGTGGGCCACTGGCCAGAACAAGTAGCCGAAGGAGAGGGAGCCAGGTGTCGATTTGGGGGATGTGATCGGACATCTCAAGTGCGGTGTCTGAAGTGTTGTGTGTTTCTGTGCATCTCGCGCAATCACAACTGCTTTCTCAAATTCCACAGCCAAGGGACTGTATGAGCTGGTTCTGTGTTGATTTAGCAATGTGTGAATGTTTGTGTTTTAATTTTCCGGCATGTCTCATACTTGTTTTGCCATGTGCAGCCATGTAAGGAAACAGATGTTTTCCATTTAACAATGGAACAAAAATGAAAAGGAAAATGAAGGAAAAAGGGTTTACTCTTGTATTTTGCATATAATGATTGATTGAATAGGAATAGGTGTTTGTAATTATTTTATTTATGTAGGCCCACCGCCAATGGTCCATTAATTTATTTATATTTTTTATACATTTGTTGTGAAAAGAGCCATAAGGTCTGAATGTGTTTTTGAATGTTCAAGAAAAATGTGTTTCCTGTGACTACAGCACAATATTGTGAAATTAAATAATTATGTTAAACAATACTTTTAATTTATTTTAATTTAAAATAAAATAATGTCTCAATCTTGTGTTGATTGAACTTCATTTTCTCTCTTCTGTTCTGGCAGTAGGCTATTGACCAGCACTTTCAACATGTTTAGGTTATTTTTATTGGGCTGAATGGGACTGTCCAGTCCAACAGACTTGACTGTGGTGAAATGGAACGGTATCAGCCCAGGCCAGGGTAGTGATTGTGAAGACAGTGCATTCATCGCTTTTGCACCAGAGTTTGGTCACGTGTGTAGGGGACATTTACCCAAACGGGTTTCCTCCATCGTCCATGGTTGCCCTGCAGCGGAGGCAGCGAGTAAGTAAACTGTACGATCAACTACTTACAGTACAAAAAAACAACGCACTTTTAATCACATGTAGGATGCGCTAGTGTATTGATCAAGTGGCAAACAATTACATGTAGTTGTGTCGCCCTATGTATAGACGTTTGACTGCTGCTGGTCTGCAATAATGAGTACTTCCTCTTAGCTAGCTAGCTAGCAGATTAGCATGCTGTAGCGAAGTTTCGACTAACGTTTCTGAAGCGAGTTAGCTATGTTTGTAGCCAAGTGGCTAGCCAGTCAAAATGCTACAGTTAGCATAGCGGTCTTATGCAAGTAGTTAATTAAGCTATTATACATTACATTAACCGAAATGTTTATCGTATTAGTCATTGTAACGGACATGTAGCTAACTTGAAAACTGTTGTTGGTTTTCGTTGTATTAAAAAATGAATGAGCAGAAGGCTACGTGAAAACATTGGGCCTTAATCAAATTGTCTGCTAGCTAGCTATACGCTAACGTTACTACCCTTTCAACTTTGTGCAAGAGTGTCTTCACTGTACGTGTAAATGTGTTCTCTCAGGTTTAGTTAATGACTGTTTCAACACAATCACATTTTAATATTAACTATAACGTCTGTTGCATTAACTGTATCCACGTTCGTTAGCTGAAGTAATCTAAGCATAAGTTTAACATTTAAATCACGCTGCCTTCTAACATCATGACACCCTTAACGTTAACTTGATCACATTCAAATTCAATGCTAACGTTATTGTACTAATGATAACGATCTTGGAGTAAAGATATGCAGTAATATAAACGTGTTATTTTACATAGGTTTTTGAGGGAGGGAGTAATGTAACGTTTACTCTCATTTGTTAACCAGAAAGTGAGGGAAGTTAGCTGCTAACAGGCTGTTGAATGAGTTTATGAAGTTGTCCATTATGTGGCGGAACGAATTCTAACATAACGGTACATTAAACCAGAGAGGGTTAATCTTTGATTAAACTCTGCTTTTGTCACAGTTCCCCGACATCGAACTTCCAGCACGCCTGAAGTGAAGGTCCTTCAGAATTAACAATGGATGCAGACTTGGTGAAAATCGAGCAAATGGTTATGAAGGGTGAAGAGATCGAGCAAATGGTTATGAAGGGTGAAGAGATCACGTCCACGGATCCTCCTGCTGATGTTAAACTAGAAGAACCTTACCGGGCGATTGTCATCCCACAGCCACCTCCTGTCATACAACCATGTGAGTGTTTGACCTAACAAGTAACCAAGTGATCCTCTAGCCACTCTCCTGCTCTAAATGTGGATCTAAATGTTTCTTCCTTGTTCTGTTATTAGACCAACATGAGAGTCTGCAATGCTTCCAGTGTTTCATTACCTTCTGTAACTCCAAAGCCAAAGAGAGGCACATGAAGAAGAGTCACCGCGAAGAGTACAAGCAACAGCTCCAGCAGGTAGGCCTACTGCATATTATGTTGAGATGTTGAGATTGGGACTGTGGCATCTGTTTAGGTCATCGTTTCCCAACCTTTGGGTCGGGACCCTTGTGGGGTTGCCTGAAATCCAAATGGGGTCGGTTGAGATATCTTACAGTTGACTTGTTCATTACATAAAATTATACATAAACTAAATTTAAAAAGAGTGAAACGATATCCAAGTTAATTAACAGATCATTCATTACAATCTAGCTAAGTAACAATAAACTTAGACAGCCTACACAAGATGTTTGATTGATGGACCTACCGCTTGCATCTGGATGTTACAGCAGAGATGAATTACGCTCTCTTTCGCTACACGTAAATGATAGGGGTCGGCAATATTTTGTGACCTCAAAATGGGATCACCTGCCAAAAAAGGTTGGGAACCTCTGGTGTAGGCTGTATGTTCAGTCCCTCACAGCATGTTTCTCATCCTCTCACACTCCTCTGTCATTAAATATGTCTGGCAATGTGAAGCATGTTTAGCAAATTAAAAAAAAAAAAAAAAAAAACAGGATAACAGTGAGCCCCCTTTCCATTCCCTTGTAACTGTTCCCTTACAAAGTGAAAAGCATTGCAAATACAGTAGCATCGTGACCCCCACGGAGCTCTGTAGTTATTATTTGGTAACATTTCACAGTAAATTTAAAGAGCCTTTGCCAAGTAGCACCGAGTACTGTCTTGACTTTGACTGTAAAAAAAAATTTACAGTATTTTGTTGTTCTTAATTTTATAACCTGAAAAACATCATCACCTAAAATCATGTGTGGAAACAATGTTTTCAAACAAATGTTTTATTGAAACAAATATATTTTCTATCATGGGATATTTGATAGGGGGGGGGGGGGGGGTGTCTTTGGTGTCTTTATTAATTGTGAACTGTGTTGTGTTCTTCCCTGATAGTGTGACACACTCTTCACGTGCTATGTGTGTGACCGCACCTTCCCATCTTCTGAGGAGCTGACCCAGCATCAGTCCACACATAACAAGGAGGACAAGCCCTTCAAGTGCACCTGTAAAGAGAGTTTCCGCACCTTTTCTGAGGTAAGCAACACCCGAGGTGAAAAGAATATGGAGAAGGAAGATGCAATATTTGACAAGTCACTGCTTACAGTCTAAATTGCATTTGTGTTCTCCTTGAGCAGGTTGTAGAGGTCCACAAATTTCTATTTCAAAATTGCCTGTGGTTTCAAAATTGTATTTTGATGTTGCTGTATGCTGTGACAGTAATGTTTTCAGAAACTTGATTTTCAAGTAGTTTTTGCTATTTATTGCACAGCAACAAAAAAATCCCTTATTGCTCTGTGAGTGTCTGATGATGTCTGTCCGTCTGTCCATCTGCAGCTAACCAGTCACAGGCGGCAGGTGTGCCCAGAGCGCCAATTCCTGTGCAAAGACTGTGGGGTGACTTTCCGCAGTCCCGCGTTACTGCGGAACCACCGGCTGGCAGTCCACCCGACTGATGTGGCTCCATCGCTGTTCCATCGCTGTGCCAAATGCAATGCGGGCTTCAACACTGAGTCCGAGCTCCTGCAGCACCAGGAGAACCACGCGGGCGACGAGCACTGCAACGGAGGCCCGTCTGCCAAGCGACCCCGCGGCAGACCGCCCAAAACGGACAGCGCCGCCGGCGGAGCAGAGAAGCAGCAGGTAAAGCGGAAGAAGAAGGACGAAGCAGCAGCAGCAGCAGCAGCAGCAGAGGGAGGGAAGGACGAGGAGGAGGAGGCCTCCAGTGGGGCAAAACAGGCCAAGCCCAGGAAGAAGAAGGCCGAGGCTGAAGAGGGAAAGACTGAGGAGGCGGGGGACGAGACGGAGGCCGGTGCCGCTGGCACGGAGGCATCCTCACCAGCCACGGCTAAGCCGGCTAAAGCAGACAGTGGAGGTGCCAGAAGAGGACGACCCCCGAAGTCCACGCCGAGCGCCAAAGCCGAGGAGAAGAAGCCTGTCCCGCGGAAAGCCCACCCGTGCGGGGAGTGCGAGGAGAGCTTTGCGCGGCCGGAGCAGCTGCAGGCTCACATGACCCGCGTCCACACGGCCGGTCGCCACGCCTGCCCCACCTGCGGCAAGAGCTTTGGCCGCGAGAGCAATCTGAAAGCGCACCAGCAGAGCCACACCAAAGAGGAGGAGGAGGAGAAGAAGAAGCCAGCAGGAAGGGGGAAGAGATAATTCCTGTTCTGGTGGTGGTGGTGGTGGTTAGGTGTGTGGCATGAGAGGATAAGGGAGACAAGCTTTTTTGTTTTGTTTTTGTAACAAAGGCCCGGCATTTTTATTGTTAATGTAAGTGATATGGAACAGAATGTGGTGGTTTTTAGTTGAATAGTCTTCAACCGTTTGTCGCTTTTCATGAATGTTGCACTGTCGTCAAATTACTTTTTAAGCAAGGTTTTATTCTGGACTCAGCCCACAAAGCTAGTGCCGTGCAGGCAGTGGGTTATGCCTGTGGAACTTACTGGTGTGGGATGGGGATGCAGGCTCACAGCATCCATCTGAGCACAGCAAGATATTACTGGGTCAAGCTTGCTTGGCTTACTCTCACATTACATCAGTCATTCAGAGATAAAAAGCAATGTCCTCCTCAAGAGTAAAAGATACAATGGAAAATGTTGTATTTTAATTATGATTTTTAATTAATATCTTTTGAGTAAGATGGGTCTTTTTTTAATAAGTGTGTGTAGAGGCAGCAGGTACATGTTGCCTTTGATTCTGTTTTTTTTTCTTCTTTTCATTTTGCCTTTTGTATTAGAGAAGGTGACAAGGAGAGGTTACCTTTGTCCAGAAGACTGCCTTCTGTTCAGCATTTGTTTGTTAAAATCATTATGTACATGGCATTCATTGAGTGGTGGTTTAAGTGATTTAATTTTGTGTTTTGTGTTTAATAACAAACTAAAGTATGTGATTTTATTTACTGAAGAAAAAACCTCATTATGGGATGTTAACTTGTTGAAATAAGCATCTTTTTTTGTAATTGATTGATGCCTTTTTAAACAAGGGTCTAACCCAAGACGCAAGTTGATTGTTCAAGATAATTATAATTTCCCCCCTGATAATGTGCTGAGGTTAAAAGCAACATGGACAATGGTCTTGGTGGAATTCACCCAGTGCTATTGCTGCCAAATACCAAGAATACAATGTTATGTTTGGTCTAAGATTGGCTCTCCCCATGAAATTGTCTGTGTATTTACAGTTTTTACAGTCTATCAACCTGGTAAATGTCTTATTAAAAGGAAATTGCCCCAGGGGATGCTACAGATTACATTGTGTTTTATTTTGACTGAAAGAGTATCATTCTCCTGTATTTACTTGATTTTTCTTTTGACCCTCAGCTGTTAAAATGAGACTGATCTTGTTCAAATGAGCCATACGTATTGTATGAATTCACAACATCAGTTATTATGTATGTTAACAATGACTTTTCCCAAGCTGAACATAACACTGTGAATTGCTGGAGGTTATGATTGTTGTATGATTGCCCCTTCTACCCATAGATGAACCTCAATACTACTTGAATTTTTAATCTCAAACGGTTTCTGCTAAGAGGCACATCTCCTCCTAGACTGTAGGTGTCAGTACACACTAACATCTTGCAGCCAACTCTCGATTGAGAAAAGGAGCAACACCATAGATAAGAGGAATACCAGTGCGGTAGTGCCATGGGTTGTTGGATTGATGTTTTGTGAGGTTTAAACTTGCTTCTGAGACTCTCTTAACCATTATTTCGCATTGCAACAATCGGCGGTGCATCTGTTTTCGCAGGTGTGCATCGGAACCATATTATGCGTGTTAAGCTTGTTATCTGTCTACGTAGACGTAGGCTAACATTAATGAGTGAGGTAATGATCAACATTGGATGAAGGCTAACGTTAGCTCCTTGAACCATCAAATCATTATATTTACTCAGGTGAGTACGCTTACTACATTTCTTTATATATTGTGCGCGCCAATCCCAATCATACGGACAGCAACAAATATAATAGTACGACGTGCTAGCGAGGTCAGGGGCAATTCATTACATTCCCCCCATACTATTGTTGTTACCCTGGGAAGAGCATGTAGAGCGTTACAAAGGATGGATATTGTAGATGTTTTAACTGAACTGCATTTGTCCTGGTCTTGCCACATTATCTGTAGATAGTAACGTCAATGTATATGAGCGCGGAAATACCCCCTTCATACCCGGCAGGTTAGGCTGGACATAACACTTTTTGTTGTCTAACAAAGCACGGCCCCTCAAACGGTTCTACGTAGGCTACTCCAGAAATCGGAAATTAAAACCAAACCAACCAACCCAGGAATTAGTCAGGGGGCCAATTCTGAAAAGGGCTTCCGTTAAGACTTTTGCGGACATGTTTTGGTACAAGCGGTCACCCTATTTTTTTAGTTAGAAGACACCCATAGGTAAGATATTATGGTGGTTGTCAAGCTAAAAAAAAAATTTTGGACTTGTGCAAGCAATTTCAGGCCAATTTTTTGGTTTCCTGCTCAACATGACATGCCAACGATAAATGTTGAATATCTCCACAACCACAAGGACCATATAGATAAAAATGGTATCGAATGAAAGCTAACACTCGTGGGATGTCTGCTGAAGTGTCAGAATTAACATTTATTGTACAGTATAAGAGATAACAGACCTAGAACATGAAAAAAAACAATCTCCGCCTAAAGAGAACCAGTTTTCAAAGTGAATATCAGATTGGAAACATAACATAGTATTCCAAAACCTCTATCAATCAGTACCCCTATCTATGGGAAGGAGTCAAGCCAAGTTTAAAGCTTGTAGGGAGAGACAGTGCACTGCTGCACATGTTGTAATACTGTAATACTATGGCAAAAATGTAGAACTGTAGATGGTGGTCTATGGTGCTATTTGACTTCATTAATGTACCAGGTTGTGACAAATTATGTTTAATGGACATATCACTATAGTTGTCAATTCTACCCAAACATAACTGCTCTCTCAGTTCTTTAGGATTAGAGGTTAGTAACTAGTTAGTAGTAATAACTTTGTAATAGTCGTATGGCAAAGGTATTTTTCCCCATCCAAACAGTGGTGCTCGGGTATAGGCAGCCAACAGAAGAAGGCACATGAAGGATGGCATGCTTTTCCCCCAGCTTTTAACCACAGAGGTCAGGTGCTTGGAGCTTGGTGAGTACAGGTCAGGTGCTTGGAGCTGACGATATGTGGATGTGAGGAAAGTGCAAGTCAGTGCAGTACCAGGCAGTGTCGATATCCCTGACCAGGACTCAGACCGAGCACATGGACATGGTCCCTGGGTACCTTCTGTTGGCTGCCTACCAGAGCACCACTGCTTGGCTGCACTGTAAAACCCGGGAAGTTAACTTAAGTGTAGATAAGTCATTCAGCTGAGTTATTTCTATGTGTGTAGTTTGTGTTGGGATAACTTTAAGGAGTCAAGTAAACTATACTCATTTTATTCACCTAATTTCAACTTCAGTAAAATACAGTCATGGCTGAAAGTGTTGGCACCCATGTTAAAGTTGACTAAAAAGAGGGATATAAAATCATCTTTTGGAAATTGATCTTAATGCCTTAAGTAATAAAAGTAGGAAATATCCAACCTTTAAGGACACCAACTTTCTATGTGAATGAATAATGTATCATAAATAAATAAATGTATTGGCACCCCTATGTAACCCTATGGGAAATTAACACAAAGGGTTAACATAGGGGCAGGCAGATTTTTAAAGGCCACTTATTTCATGGATCCAGGATACTATGCATCCTGATAAAGTTCCCTTGACCTTTGGAACTAAAATAGCCCCACATCATCACACACCCTTCACCATAACTAGAGATTGTCATGGTGTTTTGTTCAGTTGGCCTATTAGCTGGTTTGATTTGCATTGAGCTCAATGAGCATCAAACAGGCTAATAGGCTAACTGAACAAAACTGAACAAAACACCATGCCAATCTCTAGGTATGGTGAAGGGTGTGTGATGATGTGGGGCAATTTTAGTTCTAAAGACCAATGGAACTTTATCAGGATGCATAGTATCCTGGATCCATGAAATAAGCGGCCTTCAAAAATACAAATCTGCCTGCCTCTATGGGAGTTGAGAACATAGGGTTAACATAGGGGTGCCAATACCTATGACCCCAGTCTTTTAAGGAAGAACATTTATTTATTCATGATACATTATTCATTGCATAGGGTGCCAACACTTTCAGCCATGACTGTATATGCCACTCATTTCAATTAAGTAATCATGGCAAGAAGTATATTCACAATAAGAAATGGCTGACCACACATTACATTTCCCAGAATGCCACTGTCCATAGTATTCTTAACACATTATCAAATATTAATCTTGACTGAAATGGAATCTTAAATGCAATCGTTAAACTACAGTATATTTATTTACGGCTATACTATAGCTGTTATGTTCTTGTGTTATTTACATTGACACCACACACCATCAAGCAGATGACTATCCACAACAGACTTGGCCTGTGGGCTGATGTTAAAATCTTAGATCATATGTAATGCTTCTGACAGACGTAATGATAATCTGAAGATACAGTATATCATGATTGCCAGTACTGCCATGGTGATAAATATTATGTTTCACAATTACCATCATTCTGCAGTAATCCTATTCATTTAATAGAAATTTAAACCTATAAAAAAAATCATGAAATCCTTACTCCTGAAGCTCATATCCTGTCCATAAGAGGGGTAATATAGTTACTCAATGTAAACATGCATAATGTGTCTGTATCTCCCCAAGAGACCATACAGACAGACAATAGGAGTCTCAATCACACCATTGGGATACTCAACTTTGTGACACTTTCAAGTGACAATAGGTCAAAGTCAAATTGGGAAACACAATCAACTTTGCATTAGGCCAAGAGAAAGTGAACTTCAAAATGTTCTTTATATTTTGAGAATGGGCTTCTCCTTAATGTATATCTGATCATATTCTGAAAATCATCAACACATTTTTGCCCATCACCTGGTAAACAGTAAGAAGCCACAATTAACAGCTAAGGGAACAAATACTTATTAGAAAATCAAAGAAGCATTTACCCATAATCCATAGAAAATGATAGCTCACACATTGAGTACATTGCATTTTTTCGTTTGTAGGCCTACATAATTCTTACTTGTCATGATGACTTGCTTGACATGAGTGGAAAGAAAATAATTCACTCAAGTTGTTATTAGGTGAATAAAATTAGTGTAGTTTACTTGACTCCTTTAAGTTATCCCAACACACAATGCAATACATACTGTACAGTATACTAATAACTCCAGTTGAATGACTTATTTACACTTAAATGAAATGAGTTGCCAAACTCAAATGTCAAGGCATCCGGTTCACTCAAATAATTTCAGATAAGTTAGCTTCCCAGGCTTTACAGTACTCAAATAATTTGAGTTCATTTGACTTCCCGGGTTTTACAGGGGAAAAACATACCTTTGCCATACGACTATAACAAAGTTGTTATTGCTAACTAGTTACTAACCCCTAACCCTAAAGAAGTGAGAGAGCAGTTATGTTTGGATTGAATGAATAACTATAGTAATATGTCCATTAAATCTAATTTGTGTCACAACCTGGTATATTAATGAAGTTAAATAGCACTATACAACACCATCTACAGTTCTACATTTTCACCGTAACATTTAAATATTATAACTTGTGCAGCATTGCATGTCTCTCCCTACAAGCTTTTAACTTCGTCTTGACAACCACCCTGATATCTTACCTATTTGTGTCTTCTAACAAAAAAATAAAAAAAAATAGGGTGACACTGACAGCTTGAACCAAAACATGTCTGCAAAAGTCTTAAGGGAAGCCCTTTTCAGAATTGGCCCCCTGACACAACAGTGGCCCTTGTGTTGTGATACTCTTGTGGTATTTATTGATCATTATTTTTTAATGATCATGCTTGCACACAAGTTGGATTATATTGCATATTTGCCCAAAATTACAGTAGGTAACATTGAAGAAAAAGGAAGTTTGGGGGAAAAATCCGCTTTTTCCATTTTTAAGAATATAGTGTTAAAATGGACAAAATAACATTTTCTAAGCTGACAACCTGTCTAGAACTCATGTTGAGGGGTTAAATATCAATACTGGATAGGTTGTTTGCTTGTACCAAAAAGTGTCCGACAAAGTTTTAATATCAGTTTTGGCCCCCTGACTAAATAGCGTAAAGCTTTAGTAAAATAGTCTCCTAGAGACGCTTATAGCATGCATTTACTTAAGAAAATGTGCCTTGTTTTTCTTAGTAAATAGGTTTTTTAGCAGAAATGTTTTCTGAATGAACGAGAACACAACATCCTGCTTATTTATGCCCTCTCTCATAAGGCCACTTGAGAGCTTGATTACCAAGAAGCAGACACTTTACTTGTCACTAAGTTAAATCCAGTCTGATCTTGGTTTTGTTTTGAGACATTGTAGTAGTCAACACATGCGACTTTATCCCTATTTGGAATCTGATACTGTTGGGAGGGTTAGGGATGCTAACCTTGCATTATGCAGGCGAGAGCTTCTTGGGGGCAGGGGTTGTGGGGGTTCTCACGTTAATGCAGAGCTTTCTGAAGATGCTAAATTAGTTGATTCAGGGAAACTGGCTTAATAAATAAATACATATAAATTGTAGTGTGTGTAATTGTATATATATAATATTATTCTTATTTTAATTCCACTAGTATTTTAAACCAAGCAAAATTTGTGTTGTTCTAAGTTATGTTTTTAAATATAGCCCTAATGCTGTCATATAATTACAGTTTTTGTTGCTGCATTATTGTAATGAATACTTGTCTTTTTTAAAACAGTCATGGCATCTGAATTTACCAT
Source organism: Sardina pilchardus (assembly GCF_963854185.1). NCBI lineage: Eukaryota > Metazoa > Chordata > Actinopteri > Clupeiformes > Clupeidae > Sardina > Sardina pilchardus. The sequence continues at coordinate 19,096,999 of NC_084999.1, read as the reverse complement.
AGACATCCAGCTCACAGAGTTGGGTTTCCATCATATTCCTGTATTCAATGAGGAGTTACCCAAAAAAGAGACATCACAAAACAATGCTTCCTGCGATCCACCAAATCCCCCAGCACCTCCAATATCACCTCCCGAACCTTCAGAATCACCTCCCGAACCTTTGGAATCACCTCCAGAACTGTTAGACTCATGTCCAGCAACTTCAAAATCACCTCCAGCACCAACTAAACCACCTCCATCAACTTCAAAATCACCTCCAGCAACTTCTAATTCAAGTCCTCCATCAACTTCAAAATCACCTCCAGCACCTTCTAAACCAACTCCTTCAGTGATGAATTCTCCTAAAACAATTCCTCCTGTAACACATCCTCCTATTGACCACCGTCTGCTTTGCATGGTTAAGCAGAATATACATACTCTTCCCAAGAATTTGCCTGTGGCCATAATGCCCAAGAGTTTGCCTCCGGCCATAATGCCCAAGAGTTTGCCTGTAGCCATAGTGCCCCAAAGTGGCCTGTGGTCACTGCCTTCTCAATCTACCCATGTCATGGTGGCGAATATTCAGCCTCAGTCTCCCCAATGTTTAACAGTAATCAACAATGGCATAGTTCCTGCAAAAGACAGTTCTACTGAGTCAAACACTAAAAAGGAGTCTAAGCTGTCAGAGACTAAAAAGGAGTCTAAGCTGTCAGACACTAAAAAGAATTCTAAGCTGTCAAACACTGGAAAGGATCCGGATCTTCCAACCGATGTTGTAGTCACAAAACAAGCATTGGCTCTGGGAGACAAAAAGGATGATGATGGCAAATCAGTAGGCACTGAAAAGACAGCCTTTGTGATTCGCTATACGAATGATGAGCAAAGCAGTGCAGAAAAGACCGACACTACACAGGAGGTTGTGCCTGAGAAAGATGGGGCTACATCCCAGAATGATGCAAATGTCAGTAAGAGTAAGGAAAAAAACACTGCTCAGGATGAGAGTGATGACAGTGAGGTGTCTGAGGTGGAGGAGGAAGAGGAGGAGGAAGAGGATAATGACAATGAGGATGATGGCCTGTTATTTGCTCCAGGTACAGTATGCACATTTAGCATCTAAATAGTAGTTGTACTCTTGATCTACTCTTTTCAGTTGATGGCATTCACAGTCTGTTAATGTGATTTAAATCAGGAGCATTTATTGATGGATTAATAGAATATGTAATTTACAAGTTGTTTTCATAATTTCACTTTTTACTACCGACATGCTTTTTATTATGACACCTGCGGTCCTCCATAAAGCGCAACCTAAAAAGTACAACTGAAACGACTGAGAATGAATTCATGCAAATGTTAATATATTGGTTTGGGCCTAGATGCGGCAGGAGAACACAACTGCAGCGTGTGTCATCAGACCTTCATCAACGGCTTCCTCCTCCGCGAACACATGCACCTTCACACGGGCGTGCGTCCCTACCGCTGCGCCGAGTGCGACAAGCAGTTTTGCCACCTGGCCAACTACCGCGCTCACCTGCGCACCCACGCCCAAGCCGTGGCCATCCGCTGCCGCGTGTGCCAGGCCAGCTTCGAGACGGAGGAGAGGCTTCAGCAGCACCTGGAGTGCACGCACTTCGAGAAGGAGTTCTACCAGTGCGACTACTGCAAGCGCATCTTCACGTGCATGAACGACTGCCTGCTGCACGTGCAGAAGCACAAGAGCGAGCTGGTGCAGCCGCAGTGCGCCAAGTGCGGCCGCCGCTTCCGGCACGAGAAGCACCTGCGGCGCCACACGCTGAAGCACGCGTGCCAGCGCTCCTACGTCTGCTCGGACTGCGGCCAGAGCTTCCGCAAGAAGATCGCGCTGCTGCGCCACAGCTTCTCGCACCTGGGCATGCTGCCGTACACGTGCACGCACTGCAGGACCCACTTCCGGCTGGCCAGCGTCTACCGCAAGCACAAGTGCAAGCCCGAGACCATCCAGTGCGTGGCGTGCCTGTCCACGTTCGACAGCCACAGGGACTTCGAGGAGCACAAGCGGGCGACCGGCTGCTGGGGCTACCAGGGGGCCCAGGGCCGCACGCTCCTGCAGCAGCAGCAGAAGCAACGCGACGAGATCCGCTGCATGGAGTGCGGCCAGACGTTCGCCACGGCCGACGAGCTGAAGAAGCACGCCGGCTCCCACCAGAGGGTGCTCAAGTGCGCCGAGTGCGGGATGGGCTTCCGCTCCTCGCTGATGCTCATGTCGCACATGGGCGGCCACGCGGGTCAGCGGCCTTGTCTCTGTCAGAAGTGCGGCCTGGGGTTTCCGCACCAACAAGGCTACGACCTCCACCTCAAGGACTGTGGGGTCATGCCGCCTCCAAAGGTGAGCTACTTTTTACTGCTGTTTCTGATCAATGGTGCTGACCAGTTATCTGACCATTTGGGTGTTGTCATAAAAGAACCCCCCCCCCCCCCCCCCCCCAGCAAGTAATCGCTCTGCATATTGCATTGAATTATTCAACGTGAACATTACCTTCATTCAAAGCAAGAAAATAGTGATTCCATTTCACATTTGAGTGGGAAAAATGAGTAATTCAAGAGCAGAGCAATTTAATAAGAGACGTATAGACAAGTAAGTAGGCTATAGAACACATAATAATAATATAATATATACTTTTTTGATCCCGTGAGGGAAATTCAGTTCTCTGCATTTAACCCAATTTAACCGAATTAGTGAACACACAGCACACAGTGAACACACAGTGAGGTGAATCACACAACCCAGAGCAGTGAGCTGCCTGCCCAACCAGCGGCGCTCGGGGAGCGGTGAGGGGTTAGGTGCCTTGCTCAAGGGCACTTCAGCCGTGGTGGACTGGTCGGGGATCGAACCGGCAACCCTCCGGTTACTACATAGAAGTACATATAGCCACTCACTGATCTTGACTCTTATGCTGCTTGCCAATAGGAAACACTATGGCGAAGAGTAGAACTATTTATGTGGAGGATGAAGAGCAAAAATCTTGAATTTTTAAAAAAATGTTTGAATATTTAATCGTAATGAAACTATTGTCGTGTAAAAGCAATATGACAAGCAATGACACTCGTGGTTGTGATGTTGGCAAAGGATATCGCCATGGCTAATGACCTTTGGCACTCGGCCTCATTCCTATGGCCAATTAAGGTGACGGTATGTGACGGTAGCGTTTACAAACACCACTCCCGCTCATGTCATCGCACAATTATACAGCTGTACATCTATACATAACAATAGAAGTTATTATTGGTTGTGTTTGTTGACCTGCTGTCCATCAGAAGCGTAGTGATGTTAAAAAGTCATAATAAGTTGTTGATGCCATTTATTCACTATGCCATTTGCTTTGCAGGTGAAAAAGACCAAGCCTGCTCCCAAACAAACGGTGAAGAAACGTAACACCATTGCCCCTAAAAACACTACTACACCCACTCCACCCACTCCACCCAAAAACAATGTAAAGGAAATGAACACGGTGAATGGGCAGGCACATCCACCTGAGCCAGCAATGCCTGGCCAGCCTGCAAAGGGGGCTTGGCAGCTCAGATTGGACAAGACGCCCCCACCTAACACCCCGCTGGTAGTGTTTCTCCCCATGTCCGCTCCGGTCCCTTCCAACCTGACCGTCAGCACTGCTGAACCCCAAACGTTAGTCCTTACAGATCAAAACGGTGTTGCTGCTTCAGTCCAGCCTCCACAAACCCAAGACAGTCGTGCAAATGTGGTTCCAAACCCTGTGTTACAAGCCGCTGTACTGGCTCCACAGGTACTTCCGTGTGAGCAGCAACAACCCCATACACTTCCTCAACTTTGCCTTAATACTCCAGTGATCAAGAAGGAGCCAGAAATCCTAGGTTACTCGGAAGCATGCATGTCCTCAAGTTCTGCAAATATATGTGATATAACAGGTACGCTTCAAGTCAAGAAAGAGGAGAAAGGACTGAATTCAGATGAAGTTTGGTTTGGTGAAGAAAAATTTACAACCACTTTGAAAAGAGAGACTAAGCTAAATGACGAGTTCAAATCATCAGATTTAGAGACTAAAATACAGTTGGAAGATTTCCGTTTGCCAGCTGTAATAAAAAAGTCTGATGTTTATGATGACAACAGCGGACAATCAAATCTGTTCATGTCAGATGTGAGTATTAGCAGTAGTGAAAATCTAGAGCAGTCAAATCTGTTGATCACAGATGTCCGCAGTGTGACACCACAGAGTGAGAAGGAAACGCCTTCTCAGGTTCTTGGTTGTTTTGACTCTCCTTTGGACCTGAGGTTGGCTGTTAACCACTCTGATAGAAGCCCAGAGGCACAGAGTGAGGACAATACAATTCGAGAAACTGTTGCACAGGGTCACAGTCGCCATGAATTGGAAGCAAATAAGAAAGGTACTGAAGACTCTGATTTTCCCTCAGTGGAAGTGGACCTCAGGGATGAACACAGAGATGAGGGGGAGGGGGAGGGGGAACCGCACGAGTGTGTGACCTGTGGCAAGATCATTGAGGACGGTGACCTGATTGAGCACTACATGGAGCACGCAGTGCAAGGTGACCAAGACCTGGCCAAAAGCCCCACTCTTCCCCCATCCCCCTCTGGGTCTCTGTTGTCGTCATCCTCCGCCTCTTACTCACCCTCCGCTTCAGGGTTCTCGTCCCCCAACCGAACCCCTCCAGCCAGTCCGCCCAGTAAGAGATTACGGTCCAGTGTTAAATAGTGTCGTCCGAGGACCACGTTGCTGGTTCAACGTGTTTTGGGGTAAAACAAAAATCCATAGTTAGAAGTGCTGGATTCGTTCTCTTCAGATGGAAACATTTGTAATATCCCATGGACTCCTCAAACTCTTTATTGAAGGAAAACAATATTCATTCTGAAAGTGAATGCATATGTGTAAGGGCGTATTGTGTATCTTATAGTCAAATGTCTGGGGGTTAAGGATTATTTATGTTTTTGTTTCTCAAACTGCTGTTTTAGAGGATACATTTTCATACCTTTCACGCCTTTTATAAGTTGGTAACAAATAAGAATCATGGCAGGAAAATGATTGCGTCTCTGTGGGCTCAATGACATTTGGGAAAAATAGGAAATCTTTATACTTTAGTTCTGTTGAGAGACTGTAAGATAATGAAACGTAAAGGAAGCACATGCTATGACTCAATATGCAAAGTGTTGTGTACCTTGAAATAAACAATATACTGCATTTTGGTTGTAATGGTGTCGTTCTGCCCCTCAACAGCCCCCTCCCCCTGTCCTTGCTGCACATATGTATTTTTACTACTCCTATAATGTTACTGTTACTACACTGCACATACCTGTACATATCTGTCTATACGGTTCATACCGAGTATCCATATTTATTGTTTTTCTTTAGAATATTACTGTTAATACACTGCATATATTTATATTATTTTCACTTGTTTATACTGTTACTGCTACTACACTGCACATATCTGTAGGCTACATGTTGCTCATACACTGTTCATACTGCATCTAAAGATTGACGATTCAAAAAGGTTTATGGTCCAACATTACCATGTTAGAATTGTTTTCTTTGATTGAAGGCAATGTCCTAATTATGTGTCTGTGATGTTAGTGTAAGATGTTTTTTGTGTGTATTGCCTTGGGTGTGAAGAGATTTTTTGTATAGAGACTTTTTGGCCAGAGGCGCTATTATCATCTGCCTGATGGTAGCAGCTCAAAACATCAGTGGAGGGGGTGGGAGGGATCCTGGAGAATGGAATTTGACTTCCTTTCCACTGCCTTTTACGTTTACAGATCTGACAGCTGTTTTTGAGGGTTTGTTAGGAAGCAGTATCAAGATGGGATGGTGAAGGAGATTCTGGCATGATAAAAATGAATGAAAAATCTATTCTGCTCGTATAAGGCTACTGTTAATGCACTACACATATTTAATTTATATTACTGTAAACCATGCCACTTTCTTAACTGTATACAACTACAGCACCATGTCTTCTGCTGTTTATAGCCTACTTCACCACCTGTCTACTGTGTGTAGGCTATCACATTGCACTTGTTTGCACCTCTGGTTAGACGCAAACTGCAGTTGTCTCTGCACAGTGCCAATCAACACTGTCAATGTAAGTTATTTTGTAAACCCCGAAAAAGACAACGTGGCACCACTTTGTTTCGCAGAACTCGACAGAAGAAGTAGCCTACATCCCCACGGAAGAACACTGGGACATTCCAAAAATGTTCTTGTAAAGAAGGGTAAGCTTGATAAAAAAAGACAGGCTATGAGAGCCATATCGGGCGCAGTAACAAGATTTAGACGACTACAAAAATGTGCCCTGTTCACAAAATAGTGTATTGGTGGTTCTCTTGCCTCACCCATGTCTTGTCGTCCTTTTATTATCTCGGTGGCCTCAATATTATTCTTAGCTGAGCTAGCGGGCAGTGGTACTCATGAGTCACATGACACCAAGGCCCGGAAATAAACTGCTGGTTGAACTTGACTGTGATAATAATGGCCATAACATCATAGAAATATGGGGGCGGAAACGAAGCAAGGAGCGGACAGCTCCCCACAGTCTAGTTGGCTAAAACGGGGAACAGACAGATAGTCTGTGGCTACATTAGACTGTTACAATTATATATTTGTCGTTTTACCACGCAACGCTTTCTACATCCTATATCGGACTCTCACATGCCAAATGGACAAAGACAGGCTTGCTACAAGCGTGAGTAGATACTTACTCGTATGGTAAAAGTGAATGCCAGATAACTACTATGCAAAACAACGCGCTCAGATGTAGGCTTTTAAAGTGCGGACGAATTAAAATACATGTTCGTTTATATGTTTGTTTTTTTATGAGAACAAACATAGGCTACGACATGATGTATTATCCCAACTGTTCTGTTCGATCAAACACCGTGCAATGTCTTAGGCTAGCCAAGATAATTTTCTTTGCAATCGTAATCATAATACATTATCTGTTGCTTAGCTGAATTACTTATTGCGTTGTTTCTCTCGCCTCCCACGCAGCGGGGTCCATGCTCTTGGTTGGAGATGCACCAGTTCATAGGGGACCTCATGGCCTCCACCACCTCGGCTTCGACCACCTTAACAGGTCCGCAGCAGGGAAAGGACAACAATCATCAACAAGAAGCACTGCGCTCTGCCTGGGAAACGGCAGGTCATGAGGCCCTGGGACTGAAAGCTATCCCAGCCTCGCATGTCCAGTCCAGACACCCCCATGAAAAAGGCACAGTAGTCTGTGGTCTGCAGCCGCTCTCCTTACAGATGGACAGGGGTGGGCAAGCTGGAGAAGAAGAGGCACTGCCGTGTAAGTGACCGTTTGTCTTGTCACCCAGAATTGAATCTAGGCTTCTTTGGTAATTGAGTTGACTGAATTGATAGATGCATTTCTGTCTCTATAAATACAGACTTTCATCTTTCCCCTTGTGGTGGTTCTCTGCTTTTTCTCTCTCTATCTCTCAGTTCAACACACTGGATGCAATTGCCCAGGCTGCCCCTTCTCCTCCTCTTCCTCCTCCACCTCTTCTTCCTCTCTAGTTCTCCAGACTCTGAAACCCATCAGAGGTCACCTGTCTTCCACCTCACAACACCAGGTTGCGCGTCAGCGGCAGGCTAAAGACCCTGGCTCCTCGTCGGTCAGTCTCGGTCTGTCTCTGGGCCTTGGTCTCTCGCTGGACGAGGCCAGCGACTCACCTGGAGGTGCCAACCCCGAACAACCCCAGCAGCAAGATAAAGGAACAAACACCCAGAGCACGACGGCCCCTGCCACCACCACATGCTGCCCTCACCCTCAGTTAGCCACCTTCCCATGCCTGTGCTGCCACCGCGGCTTCCAGACCTGTGCCCAGCTCCTGCACCACCAGCAGGGCACGGACGCCCGCCTGACACAAGCCCACGCCCACGCGCACGCCCACCACCACCACTACCACCACCACCACTGCCCGCTGGCCACCTGCCTGCCCTGCCCGCAGCTGAGACCGCCGCCGCCCTCGCAGTCGCCGCCGCCGTTCCCCTGCCTCTCGTGCCAGCGCACGTTCTCCACCTGTGCCCAGCTGCTGCGCCACCAGCAGAGCCACGCGCAGCAGGAGGGTCTGCTGCCGCAGACGACGTCGGCGGCGACGGGGACGGGCGCGGCGGCGTCTCCGCAGCATCTGCCGCAGCACCCGTGCATGCACTGCAGCGCCTCGTTCGCCCGGCCCTCGCAGCTCCTGCAGCACCAGCGGGCGCAGCACGCCAGCAAGGCCGGCGGCTTCCTGTGCGTGGAGTGCGGCCGCGCCTTCAACTCGCACAGCAACCTGCGCATCCACCTGAACGTGCACACGGGCGCGCGGCCCTACGCCTGCCCGGACTGCGGCAAGAGCTTCAGCCAGTCGGGGGCGCTCAAGATCCACCGGCGCATCCACACGGGCGAGCGGCCGTACGCGTGCGCCTACTGCGGCCGCGGCTTCCCGCACCTGGCGGGCGTGCGGGCGCACCAGCGCACGCACACCGGCGAGAAGCCCTACGTGTGCCCGCAGTGCGGCAAGCGCTTCACGCAGTCGGGCGCGCTCAAGATCCACATGCGCATCCACACGGGCGAGCGCCCGTTCGTCTGCAGCCTGTGCGGGAAGGGCTTCTCCAACCGCTCGGGCATCCGCTTCCACCACCGCACCGTCCACGGAATCATGCCCGACCCCGGCGCCGAGTCCCGCCGGGGGCCCCCGTCCTCGGCTCCCGAGCGCCGCTCCCAGAGTCCCGCCAGCAGCCTGGGCTCCAACCCCAGCAGCAGCAGCCCCTTCGCGGAGCCCCACGACCTGAGCTCCGGTACCAGCCAGGCCTCCCACCCCAGGCTCAGTGGCGGCGGCGCGGCCGAACCCGACAGCCAGTCCCACGGCCGCGGGAGGCCCAGCTCCTTTGGTCCTGGCGGCGCTGCCAGCTCCAAGCCTGGTGGAGGTCGCGGGGGAAAAGTGCTGGCGTACGCCTGTGAGGACTGTGGCCTTCGGTTCGCAGACGCCCCCTCCAGGAACAGGCACCAGTCTCTGGAGCACTATGGCGGTGAGGGTGGGGGGAGTGGGGTGGAGAGTGCCAGTGGGGCAGAGTGAGGACAGACATGGAGGAGTTAACAGGGTGGGGTGGGGTTGTATGAGGCGGGGTGGGGCATCTTCAAATACTCTGCAGATGGCCGCCGACATGAGTGCACTTGTCACGCACATCAGCGCAGTAATGTTTAACTGGATTGTTGTATGGAGCGCCACCAGCAACAATAGAAATGAATAGTAATCTACACAGTGATGGCAGCAAAGCTGATCTGGTGGTGGTGGTGGTGTGGGTGGTGTGGGTGGGTAGAGTGTATTGAAGACAACGGAATCTAATGAAATGGATTGTTGAAAGCGAAGTAAGCTGCACTCATATCGACACCCATGTGCGGAGTGCTTATGAGTACTTTATGGGACAGTTGAGTGATATTGGTCCTTAAATTAATCCAATTAGTCTGGGATTGTAGTCAAAAATCTGCACTTTAAAAGGGCTCATGCACAGCATTCTAATACCATTGTGACTGAGAATAATTTCAACAAAATGGTTTTTACTAAATATTAGTATTCCCAGTCTAGTATTCAGTCTGTCACTAGATACAAGTGTCAGAAATGTTCTCCTTTCCCGTACAAAATGTGTAGTGTGTACACATTTATTATCAGTCTGTTCGAGTTATATCAATCTTTTTGATCTACATTGTTACCCAGTCGATCCTTATCTTACAATAGGTAAGCCTGAAAATGAAAGCCATCTACAGGCTGGTTCTGTAGTCTTAAAAAATGCTACAAGAGTTTAAATTTGACATTTGGAGCCCCTTTGTGCCTTTTCCTGTTTGCTTTCAAACTTGTGAAACCAATCTGTAAAACCAGCTGTACAATATGACACTGAACTTGCTATGGTCTAAGGCATGACTGTTGGAGAGAGTCATTTTAGGAACATTTATGAAGATTTGGTTTCTTTTCATATATGATGGTTGTGGCATTTCTGTTTTTGTTTTCTAGAAATGTATGTGAGTTTCTTAAGAATCACACTGGTAATGTTCTTTTTTCTGTTGTGTTTTCAAATTTCAAACTTTGAATAATAATTGAATAACAATACTGTAACCAAAAGGCTAGTTTGAAGCGTTTGTTGTGTATAAGTGTAACCTCTGAATCGTATGTCGGTGACATTTACAAACTTCCCTTCAACCTGTGCATTATTGTCTTTTTTAATTACAGTTTATTGTACTGCATTTTTGCATTTCAGAACTTTTAAAGCACATCATGCCATTTTTACATTGAATTGCAATGCAGTGTTTTAGTAGTAGTAGACTGCCATCTTGTGGACATTAGTAGTCACAACCACAAAGGTCATCCATCCAGTATAAAACAATTCTGTGATAGTTACATATTCTCAGTCTGCAGTGGTTATCTTGCCTCAATAAATTTACCAAAGCACTTTGATATATGTGTTTTATATATTATGGTACTACACAGTTAATTTCATCTGCTGTGAGAGAAGTCCTCCATTATATTATTCTTGACTTTTATTCCTGGACTTCATTGTAGCTTCATAACTTATCCATTACTCCCATCCTGCACACTCCACTTCCCTGCTAGTTTTTCAGATTTAAAAAAAAAAGTGTTATGGTCTCATAGAATCATTCAAAAGACTGTACACTCTGTGCACTTTAGAATTATCATCATTTTCACTTTAATAGAATAGGCCCATTGCGCTCATATGTAATTCCGTGGTATAATTTATCTTCTTTAATTAATAATTCTTAACATCACCAAACTGAATTTAAAAAAAAAGGCAGAAGACAATGAAATTATTATTAATGTTCCTCATTGTATTTCAAAATTCACTACACCATCTCATCTCAATCGGATTTTGGCTCCTCAACATTATAGCAATAGATAATAGCAGGCCTATGTGTTGTTAAATGCTAAAGTGAGAGTACAGTAAGTGTGGGTGTGTTTGTGTTTGACCACAGGACAGGTGGACACATTGATAGATTAAATATAGATCCTTGAAAAAGCATCTTGAATAACAGTATACAACATCTTGACACTTTTTAGTTATATTTTATAGGCATACCTTTTGCATCATCTGCAATTCATTTTGATGGAAAGCTTATAGGTTACACACCTGTCATTCCTGTTGTGACACACACCAAGTCACCCAGCCTAAGCACTAGCACGTTTTATGGTAGCCTATGGGTCTGACCTACCTGTGAAAATAGATAAGCTTTCTTAGCACACCATTGCCCGCTCTAATATGTCCAAAAATATCAGTTTAGTATATCTGGAAGCCTGTGATAGGGCTGACTATGTTTTCCTTGCCTGGCATTTTTATAATTATAATGCACAGTCAACCTTACATCTGTTAAAACCATCCAAATGTACAAAGCTGTTTCAGAAGTTCCTCTCAGCAAGTTTACAGTTCTGACAATCTAATGCTTTTCACAGGTCATTACAATAAAGCTGCATTACGGAGTCTCGGATCGAGCCGGATCAAGCCGAGGGGGCTGAATTCATTTGATGACCCGGAGTCTTTGGAGACTTTGGATTTCCAGTGAGTGTGCAGTCACCTGAAGCCCAACATACTGTAGCTCAATACCCGGCCCAGTCCGGCCCAGACTGCAGCAGCTTGTCTAGCTCCACTCCTCCAAGCAGGGTCATGATTGTGCTCGTGAGTCATCAGAGCCTATCTCTCTAAAAGGACATGTTTTTCCAATAATCTGAAATGCCTAGGTGATTCTGGAATTAATTTTTCCATGGGATAACAACATCTCTAATGTGTCAAAAGATGCAATTAATGATGTCTGCAACAACTTTCTTTTTTTCCCTCTCAAGACTGCATGGAAACCTTTATTGGCTGACACTTTTTTCTTCTTTTTTGAGAGGGGAGGTTAGATGAGGTAGTTGGTAGGTCGGCGTCAGTGTATTCCTAAAAATATAGCCATTTTGTTGTGAAAGAGAACACCTCTCCATCAAAATGATATTGGCTCTGCCTCATCAATCAATCAACATGCGTTTGTTTTGTTTCACTGAGGTGCTCTCAAATGGGATAGAAGTAGAAAATAGCTGACGCATAGATGCATGCAGATTAATTTCATGAGGTAGCCTACCCCATTTATTATGTTTCTACTATAAATCAGCATAGTGACGTTTATATATTTACGTTTAATCTCGTTTATCATCGTAGCTTGGTTTATCAGGTCTAGCCTGCAGGGGTCCACACAATGCGTATTATCATATTACATCGACGCAGCTCAATAAGTAAAAATCAAGAAAGCATGCACGATAAACAACTCTGAATGGTGTGTACCCCACACATAGGCTATGCCAAACGTCCACCATTCCATCCAAAATAAATGTATCCACAACACAAATCTGTTGATTTCAATATGTGCTTATGAATGTCCTTAGGGAAACTCCATGGTCCACTTTTACTTAGAAACAAGTGACATGGTCAAGTGTGGCGGACATGTAAATAGCTACACAACCATGCTAGTACAACAACTACGATGTTATATGTTTACTAACTAGCACACCTCACAAAATCGTTTACTTTTCTACATTTTCCTTTAAAAGGGCATCTTCTACGTATTGAATAAAAATGTTGTTTTATGTTTCCTGTATGGCCAACTAGGACGTGCGCACATTAGATCCGCCCCCTTCTTTGTTGATAAATTGTACCATCACATTTTCGGTTTTTACAGACATCGGCATTAGTACCTGAGGTTCAGATATTTTTTTTGACGAAATCGCCAGAATGAAGGGGGTCCTGTTTCTGACTGCTCTTGTGCTTGTTCTCTTTCAGATGAACCATGGTAAATATGACTTCTTTCACATTCTGCTTTGAATGCCTCTCCAAAAAGTAGCCTACGGTATTTTCTTCAACCACCTGTTGAACTTGCATATGGCACAGGTAGGAAAAACATAAAAAAAACAACAATATTTTTATTCAAACGTAGGCCTAGAAGATTTTAAAAGGAAAATGTAGAAAAGTAGATGTTGTACTGTAGTCTGTAACATCGTGACGTTGTTGTAAAGATAATGCCATCATCGGAGACGGAGAAGATTATTTTTCAATCAATAACCTGTGTGAAGTAAACAGACTTGTTTTGTAGACTAGGGTGTAACAATGAATGTTTACAGTCAAGTGCAGGCAACTCAATAGCCTATGAACAATGCCGAGAAATGTGACGATTTTTCAAAAATTGATAGGAAGGGTAGTATATACACCAATTATGAGCAGGCGCTCTCTCAAGCCTTGCATAACTTGTAAAAGTAGCTTAGGAACAAAGCCTATTTCAAGTCCTTTTTAACAGTGATCCTTATTTGAAAGATGGGCAAAGTCTCAGTCTTGTCAAGTGCATGGATCAAACATTATTTTCCATTGCTGGGCAAATTTACATATTTTAAGCTGTGTAAATATAAAAAGAGGAATAGGCCTACATATAGGTCATTATTCTGTAACTGCTAAGACTTTGCACATCTTTCCAGTTACAGCCCTAGATGTTTTTCTCTAGAACATGTACTATTCCACTTCCACAAAATCTAACCTTTAGGCAACATAACCTCGTACAAAGGTCGATGGTTGGAAAACCCCGGCTTAATTTGAAAAGCGAACCAAAAATACTGTGAATCATCTTCCTCTGAAGAAATCACATGGGATGCAATTGTATCTGTTCTCATTCAGCACCAGCACTGAAAATAATTATGTGACTGACTAAAAAGTTGTGGTCCTTGCTGGAAATGTAACTTTCCCTTGTCTACCACAGCCTCCTTGATTGTGAAAGGCCCCGCAAAGGCAATTGTGTCGGGGGATATGGTGACCCTGGAATGCTACGACTCCAATTCCACAGCTAACATGAGCCAAGTCTATTTTGAGAGGTCCTCAAAGGTGAGCCATCACAATAATGAATACCAACCTATGGGTGTGGTAGAGGTCAGGGTAACTTGCACATAACAGAAAAACAATTAAGTCATGTATTTCCTTGTCTTTCACCTTTCTCTCTCTCTCTCTCTCTCTCTCTCTCTCTCTCTCTCTCTCTCTCTCTCTCTGCCTAGCCTGGCTACAGCCAAGAATAGTCTAGCATAATGTGTTATCATGTTTGGTATTGCTACAATTTAGCATCACCATATCTCCCAAAGATACCGTGGTTTTGAATTTGCATTAATGTTATGAAAGCCACGCTGTGAGAACTACATGTTCAAAAGTGTCTTAAACCAGACACGCCACTTCCTGTTTATTCAACTACGTTGATGAATTGAGAAATAGACAGGAAAGCTGCACTCTTAAAATGGTAACACCTTACAATAAGGGCACACAATTTAGTATTAGTTAAGAATTAAACATTAATAAACACTTGTAGGCCTACCACTTTTTTTGTACACTGAAGTAAAGTCACGTCCTGATACTCATTTGTATGGTGGCCGGGAAGTGCAAAACAAACTTATATTTGCGGGTGCAAATTTAAAATGTACAAGCACAAATTTACATGTCATAAAACAAAAGCACAACCCTGTGAACACTTTTACCACAGGCTAACACTTTTGCAAGTTTCAATACAAATTTACAAGCAGCAGTAACTTTGACATAATCTCTTCTTCATTATGAATTCATAATGACTTCAGTATGTACACATTAGGAATAACAAAGGAAAACACACTGATAATACATACTAAATAAGACTCTATTAATGAGAAAAAGCATATTTGTTAATCCTTAAGTAATGTTGAGAACATTAAAATGCTGTTAATGCTAAATTGTGCACCTTTATTGTAAACAGTTGAAAACAGCACAACTGTTATTATATGCCAATAAACAAGGAAACTCCAAGGCACTCTCGATCCTTGGAGTTTCTTTGTTTGTTGGCATTCAGTATCCCATCCAGAGAGCACCTCAAACTTCAGCAAACTTTTGAGTCCAGGAAGCGCTCCTCTACCCCCATATGTTGCACAATGTATGTTGACAATAACACAATTTGCGTTGAAAATAGCACAACTTGCATAGTTGTGTTTTAAACACATTTCCTTGTCCAGATATCGACAACACATTCTTTTTAAGAGTGTGCATAATTCATTGTGATAGGTAGGGTATTTTAATGATGCAAACTATGCAAAACTGATACTGTATCTTACACTGGACACATGACCCTGCAAAACCAGACAAACAAGACTGGCAGAAATTAAACCAAAGTAAGGGTCATTGTTTTGTGTGTGTCTTTTTTAAACAGCTTCTTCAGACTAATGCAGAACCTGATAAAATAAAAAAGGAAAGGGCATCTGCGTTTTTAACCAGCTTTCTCTTTTTCTCAGTTCTCACAGGGATGGTATCGCCTTGACTCAGACAGGTCTTACCGGGGCCACTACTTCTGCTCATACCGCCGCTACTTCGAGCTGACCGTTGAAGATGACCGTCTGCTCCTGACCACCTATGGCATACAGACCTACATGGAGGGGCTTTACCGCTGCGTGTCCGACGACCCTGCCCTCGGCTCAGACAACTCCTCCGCTCCTCTGTCCATCACCGTCCACTGTAGGTGCACCGCTGAAAGATTTGGGTTTTTTTAAGTATATTTTTTGGCCTTTTATGCCTTTAATCATATAGGATAGTATAGAGAGACAGGAAGTGAGTGGGTGAGAGTGGGTGTGGGATCCGGAAAGGACCACGGGCGGGAATCGAACCTGGGTCGCCGGCGTGCGGTGCAGATGCCCCAGCCAGTCGCCCCATGGCTGGGGCCGCACCACTGAAAGATGATCTTATTAGCTCTACCAAGAATGCAGCCAATGACGTTTTTTTAATCATCCGGGTTTTGGTTAAGACTCACTGTGATTCTGTGCAGAAACCTGTTTTCTGAACAGGAATAAAAACCTAGTTTTAGATTACGGTAAATTGAAACTTAAACGGAAATTTCCATTGAATTAATCCATGTAAATGTCATGTAGGTGTTTCCTTGTTCTATATTAGTTTGAATCTATTGGTTGTGTGACTCATAATCCTCTCTCTTCACTGAGTCAGATATGTTCCCCCTGTATATGTTAGATAAAAACACACTGGATTAAGACTTATACCCTTGAACTGATCATTTGAATCAGTCATGACGACAGTCACTCAGTTCTTATGGGTCCTAGGAGAGCTGGTATATTCATTCTCACTTTCTTCTGGACGACGACGACTACGTTCTTGAAAGAGTCAATGAGGGGGAATTACTGCAATAAACAGGGAGGGATATGGATGTTAGAGAAAGAGAGGGAAGGAGTGGCTGTTAAACTGATCTACAGATGAAGAGAAAATGAGCTATTACTCCAGCATTGTGCCATTTGTATGGAACAAGCCGAGGCTGACCGTTAGCATTGGTATTGATTGCTCCCAGAGGTAATTTGCAGGTAATTGGTGGCAAGACTCTCCCAAGTGTGCTTGATACGCTTTGAGTGCATTTGCAGAGAAGACACAAGACGCATACCTTATGTGCATGCTTTCCTGCGGGGAGTTCTGACCAACCCACCCCATTATTCTCCTTGTTTCTCCCATCTCTTGGCAATCTTTTTTTCGTGTAGACATGCACGAGCTGTCGTTCGCCAGGGACGGCCCCAGCAGTTACTACAACCGCTACTACGACTCCATGCAGGACCTGCGCGTGCCACTAGGGAGCGACGTGGAGGTGAACTGCTCCACCACAGCGTCTGAGACCCCCGAGTACTTCTGGCAGAAGGAGGTGAGAGCGTTGTTGACAATGGCTTTGGCTGCATCCGGCACTCTGCCTGGAGCACACAAGGGGAAACACTCTGCAGTGACGCCCAGCAGGGAAAGGGCAGAGAAACCGGCCAAACAGGGTTTGTTTTCTAAAGAAAAACAGTCGCGAGAGGTCTGTGCCCCTCGGCAAAGTTTAGACAAACCACACGCAAAGGCAGTGTTTGTGTACTCCAGCGTGTGAGCTGCTGTAGTACTGAAAACATCTCATCTGATTGTTATAACTAAACATAAAAGAATCACGAAGGGACTGTGGTAAGATAATGCCCACCATTCTTAGTTTCTGGACAAATGTAGTAAATGCATTTATCTAAAGATTTCAGGGTTTACAACATGTAAACACATGACAAAAACACATTCCACAAACAGAAGCATAATGCATGCCAGATAATATGCGGTGTATTACGCATTTCATCAGTTACTTTTTAATTACCCTCATTGCAAAGATGGTAATTAAACAGGAGTTTGAGGTGAAGTGCCATGTTCCTATATCTAGTCTAGAGCATATGTGGGGTAGACACAGAAGATCAAAATATCAGAGTATTCTCTTTGCATGAAGAAAGCTGTGAGATGACCTTCACCATCTTTATTCAGTCTTATAATCTTCCCTCATCATCCCACAGAGTGCGCCTGAAGGCTTCATTTCATAAATCATCTAATTATTATCAGTCTACTCTTTGTTGATGTACTGTGTTGTGCTTTCCCACTGTAGTCGGTGCACTGCATATTGGTGCTTTCAGTTCTGCCTCGCCATAGCGTGCTTAAATACTTCTGTGTTTACCATTGTGAAAGTAATTTGGGGAAATGATTTTTGCTCAACATGGAAAATTATAGCCTAATGGAGAGTAGTTACCTGTGCAACCCTCCCTGTTGGGGCCTGGGAGACAGCACTAGACAGAGAGTTTTTAGAGCTTGTGGATTAGCATACACAATGCTGTTTTGGCCAGAACTTGCCTCTGCAGGAAATCCTCTTAATTCAATTCTATTCAAATTGAAATGGACTTTGTTTGGCGAGAGGAAGAAATCTCAGAGTGCCAAATCATTAATATGGTTATGACATGCTGTGTCTTGTACACTAGCTTTTTCCCTTTTTCTTCCATCTGCCATTGTTTGCATTGGTGGCTATTCCTTGACTGCTTTGCATTGTGTGGTTATTTTTGTCCCTGCAGTGCTATTCTGTTCCTGCACTCATTATTCTTCATAGTTAACAGTGTGCTGCAGAGCAATCTTTGTCTGAAACAGTGATCGAGGTTAATTGCTCGCGCTGGTGTTCATTGACATAACTTTGAACAGCTCGAATAACTCACCGCTGAGATTGTGCAAAGTAGGTTGTTCTTAAAGTTCACTTTTTCCACATTCTCGATGCTCCATTTACTTTCCCTCTCTCATTTTCTTTCCACCTCATTCTCCCTATACCTCATTCTCTCTCTCTCTCTCTCTCTCTCTCTCTCGCTCTCTCTCTCTCCCCCTGGCTATTTGTATCTCTCTTCCTCTCAATCCTTTTCTCCCTTTTTCTGTCTCATGCTAATCCTTCCGCAGGGGAGTGACTGGATCCTGCCATCGAAGACTCTGACGCTGAGGAAAGTGACTCCGGAGGATGACGGGACCTACACCTGCACTGCCAAGCACCCCAGTGTGGAGTCCCTCCGCAAGAGTCGCTCCTTCACCCTTACGGTCCTGCCAGGTGGGTAGACGCTCGGCATTAGGGCATCACCCTGTCAAGGCTTTTTGGATATGTTGTATAGGGTAGATGTGGCTTGTTGACGTACCTTTGCACATGGCAGATTAGGGAGGAGGAAGATGCCTCGCATAGTCAGCTAAGTCGACTGTCACAGGAGTGCAGACAGTGTACTTAGCTGACGTGACAGACTGTGATCCAGGAAGTGCAGTTGAAATGTGTTAGGCCATAAATACACAATGGGGAAAAAAGCAAACAAAGGATTTGTGTTCGTCTACGCATATTCATCTAGTATCAATATCAGTATTTGCATATTACCTAAACACTAACTGATGTATCCCACTGTAACTTGGGCTTCTTTCATCGTGTCAATGTGTGTGATTGTATATTAGAATGAATGTATTGTAGGCTATAGTATAAAGTATTAGTATAATAATAATAACAATAATACCATACAGACCTCTACATAAACACATTCTAACCTCAAGCATATACTTTACAAACGGACCAGGGAAACAGTCAGAGATATGTGACATTTTAATGTCACTGATGAGTGGGACTAGACTTGCTTAACCACTTTTTCCCATCCTGACATCTATGTATTGTAACAGTATATGACAAATGTCGCGGAACTGATACTGAGTTCATGATGAAAGAGAAAGTAATGGGAAGTTTGTGGTCGGGCATAGTCAGCTGAATGCCCGAAGCCAAGAGGAGGATTAGAAATATTACACAATGCACGTAATTGCGATGCATTTAATTCAACTTCTGATACCAATCACGTACAATTAGAGATCTTAATCACCTTTCATTAGAGATCTGTTGAATGATTAAAAGAAATGTAATTGAAGCACCTTACCAAGGTGATCATATCGCCAATATAAATTAGTATGCTTGCCCACTGCAATCTCATTAACGATGCAGGCGCTGAAGTCTTAATTACACTCACTGGAATGGATTTGGAAGGGTTGTCAGTGGTGGAGGAGTTGAGGGTACCTTGGGGAATGCACAAGGATGAGGTTGGCACTCACAGTGGTTCTCTCTGTGCCACACACAGAGGACGCTGGCTGGTATGAAACCACGGACGGACGCATCGCCCTGACCGCCGCCGCCGCGGGTCTGGTCCTGCTGGTGCTGCTGGTCTCCATGACGGCCTTCCTCTGCCGCAGAGCCAAGCGCAGGCAGACAAAGGGACCCATGTAAGTGACTCCAGACGCCTTGCTGTCTCTCTTGCGTGTGAGCTGTCTTTGTTTCGCCCCCTTTTTAAAAAGGCACTAACCACCTTGAGAAGGTTAATTGACTGTGAAGGTTTGAGTTGAAGGCCAAGTCATCTCTGCGGAGATGTCTGAGATGGAATTACACTGTTTCATATTGCATAATGGGTTTGAAAAGTCTATTGGTTTCCCTGAGCCCCTCTCGCTGCCAAATTTTCCAGACCACTCTTTTTAATGTGGTCTGGAACTATTCCACTGGATTTCGCCTGAACGAAAGGTATGGCTAATGAGGTTCAATGCAAATTATACTGAAGGACATACGAACGATTAATTGTGTACTTTTTGTCGTAAATATTGAGATCAAAGTAATGCAAGGTTGAAGACAAATCTCATAGCGTACCACTGATCATGTTCGGGTGGTAAACAATAATGAACAAAACTTTTTAAAGATGAAATTCCCCCTCATTATAGGCCTGTGCAGGACTTAATCTACATTCTTTTGTTAAGTATCCAGTGATAAAGCCGTCTGAATACGGGGCCTTTTCTATTCCTCTGGATGGCAAACACAGCATGCTTTCAAATGAAAGCATCTTTATCACCTAAACCACTCACTTGTGCTTACTAATTGGTTGGTTAAATTATTTGGCCCATCAATCTCTTCCTTGACAAATCTTAATGTCAACTGGGCTAAGCTATAGTCATGCTAACTCCTCCGGTCTTGACTTCTTTCAATTTAAATCTAACCTAAAATGTGTACAGCATCCTTTATTATCCTGTGATGGTGTAACAGTCGAAATCGGAAATAATATATCAGTCATGATCCCATCTGTGCCAGAGATGGACAAGTAGCCTCCATGAAGGAGACATTATAAGGCCTACTGTGGAGCAGAATAACTGATTAGGGCTCTATGCCCTCTCTCTCCCATTCAAGTTACTCTTGAATTGATCTCATGTCTCTCTCTCTCTCTCTCTCTCTCTCTCTCTCTCTCTCTCTCTCATCCTCCTTTTGTCCCTCTCTATCTCACTCTTCAGTGATGACCATTCCCAGACGAAGCCCATCTACAAAGGGAGCGTGGAGTCTCTGCCCTCCACAGCTGGAGACAACCAGCCCCTGGTGTGAGGAGTGATAGGGCATAGCCAGCAAGCAGCAGGTTGAAGGATGAAGGTGTATCAGGTGTTGCATCTGATGGGTGAAAGAGCTCGAGACAGGCAATTGATAGTTTAGATACAGATGGGAATCGGGATGGACATTTATGGGGAGAGACTGGGCACGCTTCAAATCAGAGTATTCATAAGGATGTGTGAAAGCAAGCAAGACCTTTTTTTTTTGCCATGCTGTTTTTTTCCTCTCCTGGTATTTTATCACGGAGCCTGTCTAAATTCAATAGGCAGGAGTGCTCTTCAACAGAAGGTGTGCAATTTTCTCCATATTGATTTCGCAGCTCGGAAAATTGAGATTCACACTTCTTCTTTCAGGCAGGGGGCTTCCTTGTGTCGCATGTTTTTTTCCCCTTCCTCTTCTCCTCCTGGGTGGTAACCTTGAACAGAAGGCTCTCCTTCAGTTGCTTTGGCGGTTCTGATGGCCGTTCTCTTATGAAATGGTGTGTCTGCTTAGGAAATCACTCGGTTGAAATTGAATTCTTAAGTGTGGTGTAATTTTATTTTTCAATGGGAATGAAAGCTGTAAGCTACCTGTTAGTTATCTGTTGCACTTAAAATGATGGAAAACTGCGCCAATTATTCAAGATGCACTTTGACACTTTTGCATTTAAGACTTTTCTTGAAAACGATGTACTTTTATTGCTTTTGTAATAGCAGGCTGCTTCAATAAAATATAGCTACCCAAGTTTTGTGTCATCATTGATTTGAGTTAGGACATTTCAAACAGGCAGAATATTGACAATGGCTTAAGGCAGAATGCTACATCAGGGGACATAACAAGTAAACAAAAACCTTGGCGTTACCATGGGAGTGGTGCTCTCAGACCAGATTCTTTTAGGTGACATTGAGTTAATATTGAAGGGTAGGCCTAATTAGTTTTCATACCTTTGGAAATATCCTGGTCTTGTTGGCAAGGTTCGAGCATTGGCCAGCTGATAGTGTACATAGGCTACTTTCGCAAGAAACAACAGTGATATTAATTTGGTAATGTTTTTGCGGTGCTGAAAAGGGCACATTTACCTTTAGGCTAGTTCACTGTGTGTGACTTTAAACAGTGTGTGCGCTTTAACATCAGCAAAACGTTGTGCTTCATTCTGCATGATAATCCAGTTCCTCTACTGCTAACATTTTGAACAGCATACCAATTTACCTGGCTTTTGCCCAACTGAGATAAGCCCATCCTTTCATTTTTTCAACATTGTATGAATGATGTCCATGAAGGTGAATTGGCCAAATAGTGTTAGCTGGTAACCAAACCAATGACATGGAAAAGCAATTGCTAATTTTCGGCTGCATGCACTCACTTTCTCTCTCCTACAAACAAAATGTTCCTTCCAAGTAGTGCATATGTTCTGCTGCATTAAGTTGAACAGATATTAGTTTGTTTATTTTACAGAAAGAGGCCTAGCCTACTGTCATGCAGCTGTGGAGCTACAGTACAGTTCTGTGAGGGATTGTGATTGTGAAGTTATGGTAGACGAAGTTGGAATGAACATATAACACACAAGGGAATTCTCTCTTTATGGAGTAGCCTGGTGGTATTCATGTGTTTCATGAGGTCCTTTTCCACAGATTTATTAATCAAGCTCCATGCATTCTGCACTGGTAATCAAGGTGCTTGATACACCTGTGGAAAGGGACCTGATGAAACCCATGAATAGGCACCGTGCGTATGGCCGTGCAGGTGCCATGCACTGCCTTTTTGAAGCAGCCCTTTTTCCTCGGCGCAAGTTTAAAACAGGAGTTCATTACAAAGCAGTTATCATAACTGGTCTTTCATTGCGACTGTCTGCGGCATTTACGGTCGATTTTATACGATTTTATTATCAGCTTGCGGTTGACCGCCACCCGCCGTTAATAATAGTGTAGATGCGGCGGTTTAACAATGACACTCCATTAACGTCCTCACGCACCACAGAGCAGAACGGGCATCGTGTTAAACTGATTAATTCATAACTTATTTTTACTCTGCGCCTTTTCTCACAAGAAACAGTCCATATAGGTGTTACAGAACAGAATGCGTTATCAACGTGAGTGAGTGGACAAGTCACCAGCTTCCCATGTAGCTAGCCTTGGCTGAAAATATGCGCTGTGCAGATATTTGTGCCAACTGCCAAGGTGGGCTATAAAATAGTTCTTCTACAATGTTACACTGCAGGCATTATGCCTTTCATTGTATTAAAGGCTTTAGGTGGTGGTGGGGTTGATCATCTTACCAGGCCGTTCCCATGAGTTTAAAAGCTAGTTCCACCAGAGTAGATTATATTTACTTGTCTTGAAGCATGGGCTACACGTCACGGCTATAAGGTCCAAGTAACAAGCTACTGATAAGGTCGGCGGTTGCAGGATGTAGGATGCTCTGTTGAAAGGATCTTTATTAGGCCTATGTTAGTTCACTCAAGCCACCTAAGGGTGTCGCCAGATTCAAGCTAAGAAACCAGCTGGATGCCATACATACAGCTTACATTCACACAGGCTAGAGACGATGCACGGTGTAAGCGCTATTGTAAGATTTGCCGCACCGTTCATTCAGCATATTTCTTCACCATGCCTTTGTTGTTGTTATCCCACTGTAGCCTATGGATAGCGGGTGTGTGCGTGTCTATCCCTACGTTTCCTTAGCTTATTGCATTTAGAATAGAACTCCTGTGTTTTCTAAAGCCTGTAATGAGCAAATTCCACTCGTGACCATGCATGCATTTTCATCCATTCCCACATCTTGTCCTAAACTTTTAGATGAATAGAACTGATATTATTAATGAATTTGTAATGGCCAAAAAGCACTTCTTTTTAAATGCAAATTGACTAACGCATGAAAATAATTGGAAGTTTTTGAACATGTTATGCAATAGTTTAGTCTAGGCTCTGTCGGGCTTTTAACTATGGGAATGCATGGTCAGGGATGGGCAAAAACAGGCTAAAAACTTGTAAAATAAAATATTATATCATGCATACGTATCAAAAATAAAATATATAGTAGTCACGTCATGTAGGCTAAACATACTATGCTATTTCTGTATTAAAATAGTCGTTTTTTAAGGGAGCATGACGTCACTTTGCAACCCGTCCGTGTTATCTTTTATCTCAAACTTATTAAAACTCCAATGAGGCTATATAGAGATTACCAGACATCTGGAATTCCAAAAACAGGCAAAGCCATGAGCTTGGGTGAGCAAGTGTGTGTGTGTGTGTGTGTGTGTGTGTTTGTTTGTTTGTTTGTTTGTTTGTTTGTTTGTTTGTTTGTTTGTTTGTTTGTTTGTTTGTTTGTGTGTGTGTGTGTGTGTGTGTGTGTGTGTGTGTGTGTGTGTGTGTGTGTGTGCGTGTGTGCGCGCGCGCGTGTGTGTGTCACTCTGTCTGTCCGTGCATGTGTGCCCTGTGGCCTGCATTGTAGGGGCCTCTTTAGCTTAATGCCTTGTGCACAACCATCTTTTAAAAATAAATTGCATTTGGCATTTACATGTCCTTGATGAAGGTAGACATTGGTGTGCATTTTTCTTGATATGACAGTGCGTAATTTACACGAATCAGATGTCTTCACGGTGCCTAGGCCTCGTTCCACTGCGCACACTGGACAGTCATAAAATTATATCGACAAAAACAATGACAGATTGGGTCGGGCTGGATCTGAAATAGTTTACGTGCATTTTGATCCTACTCAAACTACACGAAAAATCTACCAGACCAGAGGGTTTAAAATGTTGTTGGTTTCGTCTGATTCTGGGCTAAAATTGGTTTAAAATCGCAGGCTACAGACAGTACCTGCTTGGCAAAAGTCATCACCAATCAGCGGTTGCATGCATCATTCTGCGCCTTCATGACGCAAGCATATCGACGTCTCATTGAAAATAATTATGCTGTGGGCTATTTAAATAAATATATATATATATATATATATATACAAAATACACACCAATTAAGTATTTTGACACAACATGCAAAGCCGTTGTCTTCAACTCAGTGAAATAGGCTACACGACACTACACAGTATCATTTTGTATTTGAAAAATGTATGTTCAAATACTGCCCATCCCTGGTTATTGTAAAGTATACCAGCACTAACGTGGGCAGCTAACGACATGAGGATTTTTTTTCATTGAAGACTTTCCTCTTTAAAAGATAGCCTTCTGTAAGCCACTCCCACACTTCGGCATCATACACGCCCTCAAAGCGTATGGTTCCAGCAATTGGGCGACATTTCGCTCTTGCACCCTCCTCCTAAGCTTTAAGTGTATTAGCATTTTAAAGTAACCAAGAAAACTGGACGAACCACACACACCGCCTGTCAATACACCGCTGAAGTGGGTGTGTATCAGTGTGGTCATTAGTATGTAAGACGTTGTGACATTAACCACTGGGCGCAGAATAATATCCCAACTTTCGTAGTTTGCAACCTGCGTGCTACTGTAAATTTCATTTTTCCAATTTAAGAGGAATTAAAAACAAAAAGAAGAGAGAAAAGGGACTAACAACAACGATGGCGTTCCCGACGGTTTGGAGGGAATGCACTCTTTTATGTGTCGTATTCCTGTTGTCCTTCGTTCGCACAGGTAAGATGTTTTGATGTCTCTGTGAAAGAAAAACGATACCAGTGATGATAGTGCCTCTTGTAACTTGTGGTAGAACTCGACACCGAAGACCCCATGTCTTCTTTTCAGGCAGAGGTGGTAGTGTGCTCGTAAATATAAGGATAACACATTGCATGGCTTACGGTTTAGGACAAAGTAAACGCTTAGATACACATTGCTTTCATAGGTAGCCTACACGTTGCTTTGGTACGCGCGCACGATGCAGAGGTTCAGCTGTCAAAGGTTTCAGTCATGAGCCTTCAGAAGAGCTGCAGGCCACCGGAGTGAAATATGCATGCGTTGTAGAGTAAAATCGATTGTCAGTGTCTTGTTAGACCACATGGACTGTGCCCCCCTATAAAAAGGAATACAAACTGAAACCAACT